>NC_081194.1:79760023-80130856 GCF_902713425.1 Acipenser ruthenus
TCTTTCTGCTTGTTCTGTGCCCTGTCCTATGCTATAGCTCATGAAGTTGAAAGGTCTGTTTTTAAAAGTTACTCATTTCTTTTTTATATAAAGCTTAACAGAGCTGTATGTGGGGGCCTAGGAAATTGGACTTTGAAACTACTCTCCCTGCATGGGATGTCACCTGATAACATAAAGTGCTTAAATGGTCTCGACCAACCCCTGCCACGTTCAGGTTGCTGGAATGGTTGTAAAGTTACCTGAATGGCGGTGGTCAGTAGTAGTTGAGTTGGTAGCCTATTAAGATTAGTGGTCTTAATGCAGTGTGTTCTCTTTAAATGCTCACCCATGTTGAAGTTTAGGGCAGCAGTGTGGAGTAATGGTTAGGGCTCTGGACTCTTGACCGGAGGGTCGTGGGTTCAATCCCAGGTGGGGACACTGCTGTTGTACCCTTGAGCAAGGTACTTTACCTAGATTGCTCCAGTAAAAACCCAACTGTATAAATGGGAAATTGTATGTAAAAAATAACATGATAACTTGTAACAATTGTAAGTCGCCCTGGATAAGGCTAAGAAAAAATAAATAAAAATGATAATAATAATGTTGAATGATTTGTCATCTGACTTGGTTAAATTCTATTTCAAATTTGAATTGCAGTCAACATTCAAAAAGCTGTAACATGTTATGTAGGTTTTCCACTTTATAAAGAGGGGAAATGGCTAGGAAGGTTTGAGAAATATGTAAATCAGTAAACTTTTGATTGCCTTGTCTTTTAGTAACTTATGAAACTGTAAAGATTTTATGACACTGTGTGCAATGGTAAGCAATCCTTTGGGTTTGTAAAATGAACAGTGCTGTTGTTGGATGTTCAGGGCTGGGGCTGTTGTTTGCTAATTCTCAAATAGAGCGTTGTAAGGTAAACTGCAACGTAACCATGGTTTCCACAGACATACAACAAATGTCAACCTGGGCTTCATGAATCTTTTAACTGTGTGGTAACCCAAAGCTTTTTCAAGTATTTTTTAAAGAAGTCATTCTACCTCAGACTGAAAGATAATACAGAGTGAGCAAATCTAATTAGGCAGACACCTGATAGCTTTAGACATGCTATTGTATCGTATTTCTTAACAAGGACAAAGACGCTAAAACATGTCTCCTGAAATGTTTACATGTCATTTATTTATTTATTTTGTTTAATATTCTGGGCAGCAGCTGCTGGGTCACACGTGCCTTTATAAAGGATGATAGATGCCATTGAAATAGGATGTTAAGTCAGTAGTTGCTGTGTTTGGGATTGTTAAGAAGGCTTTTTAATAATAGCAAGACCGTGAGCATCAAGTGTTTGGAAAATGAGTTTCATTGTGATAGTTTCTTAAATAAAATGTCCCAACAATGATTAAGCTGACTCCCCCCTCCCCCAAGCTCATTGGCATTGAATTGTTTTGTTAATGTTGATGTGACGACTCTACCTTTGCACCTATACTTCATTTCCACAATATATACTGCATGCATGGTTAGGCTCCATCTGAAAACGCTATGCAGATGGGCTAAATGACGTACTCCTGCTTGAGCTAAAATGGCATGGAATGCCAACTTGAGTGTCCCCTGGGACAGTATTTTATATCTCAATAGTTGCCCCGTTTACATGCAGTTTAATTGTATTGAAGCTACCTATTTAAGGAATCATATTCAAAATCCTCTTCATGTCCTGCATGTAAACCAGTTTGGAGCTGGAATCAGGTCCAAAATCACGACTGGTGAACCGAGTTTCTTTAACCCAGTGTCGTACCAGATATGAAAACACATGTGAACAATTTCTTTAAACCAGGGCAGACATGAAACACACGTGTGCTTCATTCAAAGCTGCATGTTTGAAACCTATATAATGAATGGATGTGCATGGCGGAGGGATCTTATGTAATTATTTTGTTAGCTACAATTACTTTAAAGGGGAAATTACAGTATACAACTACAGAGGTCACTGCAGAATTTAGGTTAGTCCTTATTAATTGCACAGTAATTAGCCCAGGGCTATGTTGTGCATCAATTGTTTTCTACATTAGTAAAATGTTGTGCATCAATTGTTTTCTACATTAGTAAAATGTTGTGCATCAATTGTTTTCTAAATTTGGAAAATGTTCTTAAAATTACAATGAGGGACTATGAATACACTGTATGTCACATAGGATTCGAATGGACCACAAAGGCATTGTAAGTCAGAGGAGACATGCACTGTGGTGCAGTGATCCCGCACAGACTATTTAAATATTTACATACTGTTGTTTTAAGACAGAAGCTTTATTCTATTCCAAATTCAAGACCAGACCCAAATAAGCTTTTACAAGATATACTGCACAGCAATCAGGAGTTAAGATATTGCACACAAGCAGTGTTTTCTCGTCTTATTACTAATTATTTGATCTATTGATCTATCAGTTTGGATCACACTTTTTTTTTTGGTGATACTTTTAATAGGATCAGCTGTAGAATCTTTGGGAAAAAAATCTTTAAATCTCATTTGCAAAATTCTCACAAACCCCCTTTTTGCTTTGTAGTTGAACCTTTTATTTCCCATATTTTATTGTAAAAAAAAGCTGGGTGTAGCCCAACATTCTGCATGTAAAGCTAATATTTTCAAAGCCTTGTGTGTTATACCTTTAAACCTTGTGATCTGGCACTAACCACCTTTTTTATCCCTCTTATTATATGGCCTGGGTTATTATTCAGTGACCTTTCACACCCCTACAATATTTGCATTACTTAGTAGCTCCCTATTATTCTCCTATCTCTACTTGGTTGCGGATGTTGCGGGAAAAAACAGACCTCTATAAACCAATGTATTTTGAGTTTCGAAAATGTAATTTTAAAAAGATGAACTCTAAATAAAGCAGGTTGCTTTTAAGTACTGTAGAGGTTGAACCATGAGGGAGTCTATTCTTTGTGGCAAGGGGATAGTAAGAGTGGGCAGATGGGTTATAAGGAGTACCATTGCCAGTTCATGTAACCTCATGTAGAGTAAGAATGCAACACAATCTGTAAGAATGCTGGTGTTGAGAATAATCTTTGTATACCTGTTCTTCAATAATGGAAGAATTGCTAAGGGGGCCCAAGGACTCAACAATAAGCTTTGTCAGTGGGGAAGCTGCAGAGCCCACACAATAATATACAATGCTGGGCTGCTGTTTTCTTCTTCCTCATGTCTAAAATGAACTTGTGAGGAAGCTATGCAATCAGATGTGCAGGGCTAGTGTAAAGACGAGGTGTGGCTTCTCTAGCCAACATACAGTAGGGTGCATGACAGTGGTACTGGCAGAGGCCAGGACACATACACACACACACACACACAATAATGCAATAAAGCACCATATGAACGCTTGTAGTTAATTAACCATACAACTCATCACAGTACGTTGGCTAGATAACCCCATACCTGCAAACACGTTTTCAGATGGAGCAGATGGAACCTAACCATGCATACAGTATTTAGCGTGGAAAATAAAGTTTAGGATTTTGTGATTACCTGCTGTGTGGGGAACTTTATATTTGCCTGGCTGGCACATATGTAATATAGTAGGGAATTGCATATGATTAGTCTTTAGGGAGATAAAGTCCTTTCTTTTGTGTTGGTTAATTGGGTTGTTTTCCTGTCCTGAAAGGTTGCACACTGTGTGGGCTTATTCCTGGAGCTGTTGTGCCGCTGTGGAGTAATCAAGGGTGGAGACAGGTTTAAATGGATACAGATAAAGAACTAATATTCCTGACAACTCTGTAGGTTTCAGTTTTTAATGTAGCCATTTATTCATTACAAAATACTAAAGGGAGTTTTAATAATGATGTGATATATAGAATTAAAAGTAGACAAGATTTGCTACTAACAAAGCCTCATTTTAACAACTGTACTGTATACAAGCATGTATTAAAAAGAGGCCAAGTTAGTTCCAGTTGTGTCCTATTCACCTTGTCCATTTTTCAATGTTCTTTAGTAAGATTTTTGTAGATACAGTATAACATCTTTAAATGGCAGATTCATTCTTGTACTTTGATAACAACATTTACATTTTATTCTGTATTATTATATACCCCTGCTGTGCTTGGATGCAGTTTATTACGGCTGGTTTCACTGACTTCAAATACTGTAGCAATATTAATGACTGATCAATAAACTACTGATGTAATATAATAATATTAATTCCAGATGGTTAAAATAAAACAAGCATCAAGCTCAAATGAAAAAAAAGAAAAGAAAAAGAGAAACTTTCTTACCAACCAGTAATGAACTGATAACTATATTCTTACAATTGCCATTCTAATCTTTCTCCCGATTCAGACCTAACAGAGAATGCGATTTTGACCATGACTCCAAAAATAATGGTTTGGAAGCAAAATAGTTCTAAGGCCCATTGCCTCATACACTTGGTATATGTAGATGTTCCAAGAATTCCCACTGTGTTAATGCCAAGTTAAACCCATTCCTGAAAGCATGCATGCTTAGACTTGCTAAGCCAAGTCTGTCAGCCTGTCAACATAAAGGTGTATAAGGTAAACAAACACATTTCTGATATTTATTATTTTGTATTGTGTTCTCCTTCAATAACACTTGTACACAGACACTACCATAAAATTCCAATTCAAAATCCTGTCTCTACAGCGCTACAGCAGAAAAAAACTGAAGCAGTTCCAGTCTGTCTGAAGTGGTCAGGTCTGCGTAATGATCATTATCGTTCCCTATAAGCTGTCTGTAACACATTTGTCCTCATCTTTTTCTAGAATGCAAAAGAACATTTATTAATGCAGTAAAAGACTCACGGTCACACTATGTAAACGTCTTTGTGTGTGATTTTGTCTTTACTTTTTAAACCTACACATACCACTTGGGATCAAATTTGAACACATGCAAGAGTTAAATTGTACCCTATTCACAAAGATTGAACTCATTCATTGTATAAAGTCTACTTAAATGTATAAAATAAAGTTAGAAATCTAATGCTGACTATTAGACTGTTTTTAATGTAATGGTTTAATTGTTCTTGTGTGTGTGTGTGTCTGTGTGTGTGAAGCATTTGGGGATCTTTGTGATGAAAGCCGCGATAGAAATGTGAATTGTATTGTATTGAGCGGTTACTGACTACTCAAAGAAGCCAACACAAGCTTCTTAAACATGAACCTATTTTATTCATAAATAAAAACATTGATTTTGAAGTTTGTGAATAGGGACTACTTATACTGTGCAGTCAGTAACTACTGGTAATTTAATTAATGTTATCAACTCCAAAATGGAAGCTGCAACCATCTTAAAAAACCAAAAAAGGAAAATGATATGGTCCATAAACCTTTTTATTTGATCATAAAAGTACTTCACTATTTTACTCCTATCAACAGAGAATACTTAACTAATTAATCTAACAAGTGAAAAACTAAATTACAAACGCTGCACGACCGGCAACATTAACATATGTACATACTTTATTTAACAATATTTTGGAATTTGACAAAACTATTTAAAAAAGAAAAGACCCAGCAGCACTAGCATGTGTACTCCCATGCAGCTTCCAGGAGGACTCTGCTGCTGTGATTAAAGATGAGAAGAGTTCCGCATGCTTGGGCAGCACTAGAACATGTACTCCCATGCAGCTTCCAGGAGGACTCTGCTGCTGTGATTAAAGATGAGAAGAGTTCCACATGCTTGGGCAGCACTAGAACATGTACTCCCATGCAGCTTCCAGGAGGACTCTGCTGCTGTGATTAAAGACGAGAAGAGTTCCGCATGCTTGGGCAGCACTAGAACATGTACTCCCATGCAGCTTCCAGGAGGACTCTGCTGCTGTGATTAAAGATGAGAAGAGTTTCACATGCTTGGGCAGCACTAGCACATGTACTCCCATGCAGCTTCCAGGAGGACTCTGCTGCTGTAATTAAAGATGAGAAGAGTTCCACATGCTTGGGTAGCAATAGCACGTGTACAAGCAGATTTCAGTCAGAGCAGCTAGCACTGGTGTTCTCTGGAACTAGTTCTGATAATGCTTCTGTTCCAGGATCTGTCTGCCCCATCCTGTCTGTTTGCTGCTGTTCCTGTAGTTTCAGAATTAGCTCTTTGATCTCTTCCCGTTTTTTCTTCATTCGGTGCTGGGGAAACCAATCGGTCAGGTTCATCGGCAGATCAAAACTCGGGATTAAATTCTGGATGAAAAAAATAACAAACATTCAAATTCACATTGAAAAGGTTCAGTATTAGTCGATATAATCTGTTGTACAAAGAGAAATGTTGTTTTAATATACATGTTCTAAACTAATATACTATGGGAGGTGAAAGTAACAAATTAAATAATGAATGACAACTCATTAAAATGTTTAATTTAAGCAAGTATTAAATATTGAACTTTAACATCAAATAATAAATTCAACATTGAATATTAAATGCAGCAGCAGTGTGGAGTAATGGTTAGGGCTCTGGACTCTTGACCGGAGGGTCGTGGGTTCAATCCCAGCTGGGGGACACTGCTGCTGTACCCTTGAGCAAGGTACTTTACCTAGATTGCTCCAGTAAAAACCCAACTGTATAAATGGGTAATTGTATGTAAAAATAATGTATAAAAAATAATGTAATTGTATATAAAAAAAAAAATAATAATAATGTGATATCTTGTAACAATTGTAAGTCGCCCTGGATAAGGGTGTCTGCTAAGAAATAAATAATAATAATAATAATAATAATAATAATAAAATGCAAGTATTGAATGTTAAATACTACCATCGAATGTTAAATGCAATAGTCGAAGGTTAAAAACTAGCATCAAAACATTAAATATGTGCTTTATACATTCACTGTGCCTTTTATCCATGTGATGTGCTTTTTATCCATTCGATACATGCACTTGCAAACTGTCAATCAATCCCACCCCTTCCACATCGGGGAGATCGGTGTTCCTCCTTGTTACCTGTTAACATGTTCAGCCAATGAGAGGCTTTGATTTTCAAACTGAAATACGGTAGCTGTCTTGTGCTGTCTGTAGAAATTAAAAAGGGTCTTGTTGTTTTACCTGTTTTGTATGTAAAATGTTTTTTTTTACAACGGTTTTTATTTTATTTTATTAGGTTCACATGGCTGAGCTGCTAGGCCCGACATAGCAACCCAGCTACAGAACTACGCTCGACAAAAAAATAATCTAGCGAGAAATATGCTAGAAAATAATACCAGTGATGATACCATTTAGTACATTTTAGAGTGGCTTCAAAGTATTTTGATTAATTTAGAGGCAAGCGGAATTTATGCAAACAGCCAGTTGGTGCAAGTTTTATCTGAAGTCATTTCCGAGTTACGTCATGAGTTTGCTGGTGTAGTAACCAATTCAGTACCCCCTCAGAAACCTGTATCAAACCGGTCCTGCTTGGGTCTTGACCAGCCCGGTCGATATTTATAAGCAGACTGAGGCAGCACCTGCACAATTGTATCTGTACACTGCACTGCTTGCTCCTTGCATCATGCCCGGGTTCTATCCTTGTGAGATATGCAAGGCCAGTCTGCCTATTAAGGACAAGCACAACAGGTGCTCTCCCTGCCTGGCACCAGAGCACATCAAGGAGGCACTAGCTAATTGCAGCTTCTGATTATCTTCTGTCCCTTTTTCCAAGCGCACGCTTTGTGAAGTGGCTATCCCACACCTCTAAGGAGAGCTCTGTGTCCCTTACTCCTGTTAAGCACTCTTCCTCATCACCCTCTCAAAGATATGGCTGTGTCCTCACCCCATGACTCTATGCCAAGGGAGAGCGGACGACGCACCCTGGAAAGTAGCCCACGCAGAAGATCTGCAGTCTTCCTCCTTCTCCTTCCCTGCGGAAGAGGAAGAAGAGTCGCCAATTGGCAGGCTCAGGGCAGATGGAAAAGCTCTCAGCAGCTGTTTCCCATCAAAGAAGGTTTCTCGCTGAATTACTGTGGGAACATTTGGTGCCTCATGCACCATTGTCATCTGAAGACGTGGAGTCTGACAGCTCGTCCCCTGCGGTTAAGGTCTCCCTGTCGGCAGAGCTTACACCGCTAATCAAGAGGGCCACTGCAATACTGCAAGTGGCCTGGCCTACAGGAGGGGAAACAAGGCAGTCGTTTTTCGACGACAAGCCTACCGCCTCTCCCATATTCCCCTAGTTCATCTGGATTTTCTTTTTGAAATCCAGTCTTCCTGGGACCATCTGGCAACAGCTCTTGCTGTTTCCCAGTCAATGAGACACTCTATATAGGGTGCATGATGCGGAGAAGCTGGGCCTGGCCCATTTTTCGCCGGTTGAGGCTTCTATTGCCACCTTGGTCCAGGCACCTCAATTAGCGCTCCTTTCTAAGGATGTTGCCTGCCCTAACAAGCAGTGCTGGGTCTCTGAGGTGATCCTCCAGAGAGCTTATTCAGCTAGTGCATTTGCTGCATGGCTAGGCAATTATAAAAGCATCCTGGTAGCTTACCAGTCCCCTTTCTGGGAACCACAGGCCCTCATCACAACAGCTGAGCTGCGCCTGGTTAACAAGAACCTGCTCCGTGTGTCCAAGCTCAATGGACCGGCTATAGGCAGAAACCTGGCTGCACTGGCATCTGCACGTAGGCAGCTTTGGCTTTCCCAGGCACACGTGCCTGACAGGGACAAAGCACCACTGTTGGATGTTTGGTCCTGTGGTGGACAAGATGCTGCAGTGCTCTCATCGTGGTTCACCAGCTTCCCAAGTGACCACCTCCAGCACTTAAACCAGCGGCAAACTGGTGCCCGAGTCCTCAGCAGCCTCAAAGACCGGCACAACTGGCGAGGTGATGTTCGGAACCAGCCTGCGGCTGTTCGCTGCAGAGGCTTTAATAGGTTCCACCACCCTACACAGAGACAGAAGCCTCAGGCCAAGCAGCAACCCTAGGAATTTGCTGCCACAGGCCCAGGGCCCTTTCTCAGGGAGCCATCTGGACTATTGGTGTCAGTGCACCACAGATGTCTGGGTGCTTACTACCATTCAAACCGGCTATTAATTGCAGTTCAAACACGGGCCCCCTCCATTTCGGGGTGTGACTACAACATCAGTCACGGACCCACAGGACACCGCTGTGATGTCTTAGGAGGTAGCAGCTCTGCTGCAAAAATGTGCTATTCGCATGATAGACCCCCTCCAGTGGGAGGAAGGGTTCTACTCCAGGTACTTCCAAGTGCTCAAGCGGGATGGTGGCCTCAGACCGATCCTCGACAGACAGGTCAACCTGTATCTCAGCCGAAGGATGTTCAAAATGTTGACAATACAACAGCTGTTGCAGTTATTCAGGCCAGGCGACTGGTTCACCACGGTGGACCTCAAAGATGCCTATTTCCAGATCCTCATAAAACCAGCACACAGGAAGTACCTGCGGTTCGCCTTTCAGGGAACAGCGTACGAGTTTCGTGTCTTGCCATTTAGCCTCTCCCCAGCTTCTTGTGCCTTCTCGAAGTGCATGGAAGCTATCCAGGCCCCATTGAGACGCAAAGCATCAGAAAGCTCAATTATCTAGACGACAGTTTCCAGCAAAGGCAGAGGTCCACACATAACTGGTCAAAGTGCACAGAATAACCGCCTGCTTAGAGCTCTTTCAGATCAACAGAGCGCTCACGGTAGTGACGTTCTAGAGACCTAGGCCTGATGGCAGCAGCTTCCCAGACCCTTCCATTAGGTATCCTGCGCATGTGCCCTCTACAAGCCTGGTTCAACAGCAGGGGTTTTCAGCCCACGTTGAACCGCGACCGCCGATTGACACAGTGTCCCAACACTGTCTAAAGACACTCTGGGCAATGTCACCTGAAGGGAGGTCGTCACCACGGACGCGTCCAGTCTGGGCTGGTGCACTGTGTGGAATGGCAGGGTTGTGCAAGGTGTGTGGAACCCCCATGGCAGGGTCTCCACATCAATGTTTTGGAACTGCAGGGAGTTTAGCTGGCCTTGCAGAATTTTTTGCAAGTTTGAGGGAAGACATGTGCTTGTCCGTACAGACAACACAACAGTGGTGGCTTACATCAGGTCGCCCAATCTCCATTGCATGGCCCGCAAGCTTTTGCTCTGCGCACACGAGAAGCTCCTCTCACTGCAGACAGTACATTTGCCCGGGGTGACAAACTGGGCAGCAGACCTCCTCTCAAGGAGAGTCCCCAGCAGTTCAGAGTAAAGGCTTCACCCCGAGGTGGTGAGCCTCATTTGGGAGCAGAGATAGATCTCTTTGCCTCCCAGGAATCAACCCACTGTCCCCCTCTGGTTCTCCATAATAGGAGGTGGGGGGACCCGCTGGGAATAGATGCCTAACCACAGCAGTGGTTGAGGCAACTGTTATATGCCTTCCCACCACTCGCCCTGCTCCTGCTGTGTCTGGAGAAAATCAGGCAGGACCGAGCCAAAGTGCCTGCAACTCTGGGTCTGGCCCCTGAACAGCTGCATTTTTCACCCTAGCTACTTGTTACTGGGGTTCTGTATGGTAAAGCACAAGGCAGCCTCTTGGCTTAGCCTTGTAGCATTCCAGTCGTTCTGCAATCTTGCCCTTTCAATGGCTTTGGTACACTCATCCACATTTTGTACTTGTTTCTAGAAATTGAAATGTAACCATTAACCTTCAAGGCTGCTGTGTCCACAATTGCAGCAGGCGTGAATGAAAAATTAAGCCAAGATCTGTGAGCGCAGTCATTTTGTGCCCTCGGGGGCAAGTCATTACTGTGTCACAGGCTCATGGAGCAGCTTTGGTATACAATATTGAGGATTCAGGTCTTTAGGAGGTAAATACTCATACGGTAATGGTTACATTTCTATTTCAGGGAACCAGGGTTATGATAATAACCTAACATTATTTACTAACAGTTATGGTCATAAGTATTAAAATAAAAAATAAAAACTCTACCTTGCTTTGTTTTAGTCTAGTCCTACTTCTTTATTAGACATTAAAAATTGTGTCTGTTAAGGCACCAAACTGCTGTATGTAGGTATTCATGGTTTCAAATGAGTTTGGTACATTTAGGTTTATAGTGCGAGACTATTTTCCACCCATTTATATTCATATATAATTATTAACTCATAGGTTGCAGAACTCTATTAGAGGCAATAGATCAGTGGTTCTCAAACTGGGGTCCAGTGGCCCCCGGGGTCTGCACAGGTTGCCCATTTGGGCCCCAGAAAGGTTTCCAGAATTTTCTTTTGTAGAAACATCGTATGTCCAAAAACAGTGTTTTGGTAGTGGCAGTGCATGACAGGCCTTGTGATGAAGCCACTAAATATGGTATGTGTTGTCCTTCCTCTCACTGCAGCAAAGCTCTTCTTTCTTGTTTGTGTTTTCAGTTGAGGGTCCCTATTCAAAACTCAAAACAAAACTCAAAGTCCTCAAAACAAAACAATTTGAAAAGCTTTGCACTAGACAACACTGGCTCTGCCCACCCTTTATAAACAGGTGAGCATGCTATTTTTATATGATACAACTATTTTGCTTCATTGATACCTAGGCAGGTAAGTGGAAAATGTTTGAGAACGACACAAGCGTGTAAAATAAAAGCAAGAACTCGCCTCAAAGAAACTCTCCACATACTGCAGGATATAAACACCACAGTCACTGAAGTTAAGAACTCACCTCAAAAGAAACTCTCCACATACTGCAGGATATAAACACCACAGTCACTGAAGTTAAGAACTCACCTCAAAGAAACTCTCCACATACTGCAGGATATAAACACCACAGTCACTGAAGTTAAGAACTCACCTCAAAGAAACTCTCCACATACTGCAGGATATAAACACCACAGTCACTGAAGTTAAGAACTCACCTCAAAGAAACTCTCCACATACTGCAGGATATAAACACCACAGTCACTGAAGTTAAGAACTCACCTCAAAGAAACTCTCCACATACTGCAGGATATAAACACCACAGTCACTGAAGTTAAGAACTCACCTCAAAGAAACTCTCCACATACTGCAGGATATAAACACCACAGTCACTGAAGTTAAGAACTCACCTCAAAGAAACTCTCCACATACTGCAGGATATAAACACCACAGTCACTGAAGTTAAGAACTCACCTCAAAGAAACTCTCCACATACTGCAGGATATAAACACCACAGTCACTGAAGTTAAGAACTCACCTCAAAGAAACTCTCCACATACTGCAGGATATAAACACCACAGTCACTGAAGTTAAGAACTCACCTCAAAGAAACTCTCCACATACTGCAGGATATAAACACCACAGTCACTGAAGTTAAGAACTCACCTCAAAGAAACTCTCCACATACTGCAGGATATAAACACCACAGTCACTGAAGTTAAGAACTCACCTCAAAGAAACTCTCCACATACTGCAGGATATAAACACCACAGTCACTGAAGTTAAGAACTCACCTCAAAGAAACTCTCCACATACTGCAGGATATAAACACCACAGTCACTGAAGTTGTCTTGCTGTGGGACTCGAGGACTGGAACCCCTCATTAACTCCTTAGGAAAACTTCTTTTACTTCCCTTTCTTGCTTCCCATTCAACTTCCAAATACCTACAATACAAAAATATATATATGTGTGAATCTTAGTAATTCTGAAAAAAATGTACTATATCTTGTGTTCTACAGACATTGTTGTTGAAAATATAGACTCATTTTCTGTGTATGCAGCCCTGCATTATTACAGTAAATCAGGGGAAGCATAGCTTCGCCAGCAGTGGTATAAATTAGAATAAAAGCACTTACTCTCGTAATGTCTTCACCACATTTGATCTGGTAGGGCCTCTTAACGAATCCATAATCAGAATACATGGTCTGAAAAACAGGAGAGACAGGATTGTACTGCTGCTGCTAAAGACATGCAGAGCTTTCTCATTTTCATTGCATTTCTCACCATGCCAAGACATACAAACTTCAGTATTAAAAACCTTAAAACAGGTATAGTTTGTTGATCATTTTCATATTTTCTAATTAAGACACCTAAGGAAGTGTGGTTATGAAACAGTCAGCCCCAGTGGTTTTAGTCCAAAGACCAATGCCACCAAACAGTATACTATATTTAGCATGCCTGATTTTAACTAAGTGCCAGTGTGGCGCTCTGCTGGTAGGGCCTTTAAAATTACATGAAAACTGATAACTTTTCAGGTTAAATACATGATGTAAAATGGATTGAGGAAAAATATCTAGCGGTTACACCAGTAAAATAGTTCCTTTTTACTGGACAGTTGTGGACACCCTCTGTAATGGAACTTTACTGAGAAAATCATGAGCGGTTTACCAAATGTGTGTGTTCTGTATCATTTATATAGCCAGGCGTTAGAACTAGGGCCACTGAAAAAGCACGATTTCACGGAAATCGTGTATTTGACTGCCTACAGTAAAAAACTTTTTTTTTTTTTTTTTTTTTTACATTACTCTTCAACAGCTTTTATCATGTAGAAACCATAGACAACTACATAGAAATGCCTGCAGCAATAATAAAACTATGACTAATAAAAGGTCTTATATTTATCATGGTGTCAGTCTTGGATGTCACATCTTTGCCACTAGATGCAACCCCTGATTTCACAAGCTGTAGAGATGAAATTGAATCTTACAAGCACCATGCTGCTGAAAGTGACAAAAATGTCAATATTGTTCATTTCTGTGTGAGGTCTGAAACCAGATTCCCAAAAATGCCCAAAATTGCATGCTGCTTTGTGTCAATTCCACCAAACTCCAAGGATGCAGAACGAGCAGTTTCCGCATATGGACAGGTTTTTACACCACAAAGACAAACCATGAGTGTGGAAACTGCAACAAGATGCACAACGCTGGCCTTCAACAAATAACTAGTTTTCTGCTCACGGGCCAGATAATTATTTTGTGTGTGTGTGTGTGTGTGTGTGTGTGCGTGCGTGTGCGAGCATGCTTGCATGCATGTGTGTGTGTGTGTGCGCACAACACGCTAGATGGATAAAAAGTCGCATACGATTTCTTCTTCTTGTTTTTCCTGTTCTTGTTCTTCAGATTATTTTGTATAGGTTGATTCGCTCAAGTAGCACAATGTTATGTGGTTTTAAAACGTCATATATAAATTTAGTGTGTGTAAAGAAAAACAGAATTTCAGTTTTGTCACTTGCACTTAACCCTGTTTAACATTTTGTTTTTCAAAGTCAGCATAACGCTGTACAACACAGTCTGTTTAATTACTGTATGAACATAGCCAATGTTGCCAAATTTGTCATTCAAACTTGTTTTGTTTTAATCAGTTTTGTCTGCTTGTTACTTTTTACAACACATTTAAATGACCCTTGTTTGTTACATTTTAAAAGATTGTTTTAAGCGTTACAATGTAAATGTTGACTCAGTAGCTACCATTAAATGTTAAAATGTTTAAACCTCGGTGATTTTCTTTGATGTGCTATTAATTTTAGACAACTTACAATAGAAACTTTTTATTAAAAAAAAAACTTTGTTTTAAGATAAAATGGCACTTCTGTGACAATCCGTGAAATGTATTTCTTTTTTTTAATTATTGTCATTCGTGAATTTCTTGAAAAAGTACAGTGAATTTTCCGCGGCCCTAGTTATAACAAATCTCAAAATGTTAGGACCAAAAAGTTACATGAGCCCAATATGGCATAAAACTGAAAATAAAAAGTCGAAATCTAAAATGGTTTATAAGATATTATCAGATTTACAAAAACCTAGAATCTCCCCTCATGGGGGATACTGGACTAACATCGTTACTGATAGCTGAATAAGAACAATGCTGATTTCCATACTCACTGCTTACAAATGGTGGGCCTCAAGTGCCAGTGTCTACTTTCTGCAGAATTCATTGGGTCATCAGCAAAAGCACCATCATCACTGCCTTCCTCCTGTAAAATCAACATGATCATGCTTGCTCACTTTGCAGAGGTAGTTGTGGGCAAAAAATGCATTAAGCTGCACAAATGTCAATAAGCTGATAATAAAAAAGTAACATTTTAAATATCCATATTTCTGTACTATTCTGATAAACTACAGTGTATTACATACCATCTTACTGTCTGCATTCGTGCGTGCAGACTGGTGGTGTTATATTATTTTTCTTCCTGGTCTTGAGAAATCATGTGATATCGTACAGTATGTGCTTCTGTACAATACCGGTGGAGTCAACATATTTGAAAGGTAACTGTCACATGACTTCAAGATCAGGAATTCAGTGTCTGACTAACAGAAAAATAATACAAATCTAGATTTTTAAAGCATCACAATTCAGAACTATTGAGAATCATTGCAAACATCATAAAACAGTCAGGAAGGTAAACGAAACATGTTTAAATGCCATTAGTCTTGATTGCTGGTCCTGAAATCTGCAATTTTAATGACTGGTCTGATAAAACGTATATTAACACAAATAAAATAATTAAATGTTGCAACAATGGCATCAGGAACTTTATTTACCTGGCTGGAGTCCTGATCATCAGAAAATGCGAACGTGTCATCATCTCTGTTTATTGCAGGACTGTAACTAACCCTGATCCTTTGCAAGCCATCTTAAAAGAAACACATCATACAAAGTCACGGTGGAGAAGAAGATCATGTTAATATAAAGACATACCTATACTAACTCATTGCTAAGCCTTACACACCTTCAATTTTAAAGTTACATTTGAAAGGAATGACTGACTGATCCGTCTGTAATGAGCCTTCTCCGTGACAGCATTGTAAATGTTATGCTACATCTCTACAGTCTTATCCAGGTTAACAAACTCAATACATGTATTTGTGTAATGCCGTTTCGGTCACATTTTCAGTTACAGTAGATAGAAAAACGGTATCTGTATTTTGATTACTAGACTTGTCATCTCCATTAATAGGACTATTTGCAACAAGTTTGACAGTCAAAGTAAAAGTAAACATTTGTTAAAAGATGTTGGAAAAAGCATTGACATATACATTTTACACTTTTTGACAATTACCAAAACACCTCAGTAAAGTTTTTTTATTGTTTAGTTTATATACAGCTGGCAGAAATTACTGGTCAAGTTTACAGGTTTTGGACCAATATGAACATATTTTATTGTCATAAATGACCATTGGCACAATAATGAACATTTTTATAAAAATACATTTGTACTGTATTTATTCATATATTACCTTACAAGAAAAAATTCTACTAGACCAAGGCTTGAGTTTTTAGTTATAAAACATGTAACCGGTCACCTCACCCTAGTTTCACCCTGGAAACTGTACTTTAGCTTGCAAAAAAACAACGACAACCACCGTATGGAACAGCAACATTATCCAAACTTCTGTATATTGGGGTATCAAGCAGGAGCCTTGTTGCCACCTATGTATGCAAACATCCCGAAAATGACCCTGGTGGTACAGCCAGCGAGTTGACTAAGGAAAATGCATCCAGATGTGCCAAGGAACAATAGAAAACACACACAGCAAGCACTACAATAGCAGCAACCTGGAGGAGCATTAGCACAAATACTGCATACAGGGATATCCGGGTGTGGCTGGGCAGTGGGTGCAGCACTGCACCCTTCAACATGGCAGCATTTCCTTTCTGTTCTGTACAGTGGGTCATTGCAGATCATGATCCAGAAACAAAGATCATTCTGTAGCCGTCTTCTTCCATGATAGGTATAATATTATGGGAATATAAGTGACGCTTTGGATGTGCAATGAAAAATGTAAATGATTTGTCAAAGGCATGTGCTCAGTAAGCCCAACATTTTTCAAATATTCTCTAAATTATACTTGCTTACAACAGATGATCTTTGCTTGAGTACCTGAATTAAGTACAGATTTCAGCTTTTGTTTATCCGTAACTATTTAACATGTAATAGTGCTAAATATAGAAATACTAAAAGAAACACAATACATTTAAAATGACAAGGATTCGACTTGATTCTCGATGGGATATCTGTTATTAGCTGTGCTATTGACTGGTGCGCTCTTGTCTTTCTCTCCTGCAGTACTTTAGTAGCATTCAAGACTGATATGAACACGGTTGTGTAGTGGGGTCTGCCATTTTCTGGTGGTGGTTTTGAGTTTTCATTTTCCTTTTGCATTTGTTCACGGAAAACAATGTCAACGATGGTCTGCTCTGTCGGTTTTTCGGCTTGGTTTCTATTGAACCCATTAAGTTAAACTTCTAGTTGAAACATTTGCCCATACATGAATTACAGTTATGTGAAAGAGATATGTTCTTACCTTTATAATGTAGACAAGTTTTTGCTTGTTCAACCAGTGCCCCGTTTACTCCTTTAGTGCTGTTCTCTGCCATTTCTGGTTCGTCGGTCACAGTCTTGTCTTCCTCCGACATATTGCCACTGCAGTTTCCTTCTTTGAAAATACCTCTATTAGAGTCACTGTCTGTACTTGTGTCTATAGCAGCTAGGACAGGTGCTTTACTGGGTGTCTTTGGAGGGTTAAACACCTGCGTGGAATGAAGTCTTCCTGCTGTATTATCCGGTTCATCTGGAGATGAAACATTGCTCTCTTCTGTTGTGGAACTGTTCATCATTATCGGTGGACACTTGTACAAAGGATTTGGTTCATGCTGAGGGCTACTTAAACCAGGATAACAAATGACAGCCAAAAACCAATGGGCTCTAAATAAAATAAAAATATCTATATATTAGTATGTACAGGTACTTCATATAACAGGGCTTGCAAGTAGTGCAATTATACCCCCAGAATGATTCTATTCTCAATAACCAAATTAAAGAATGGCTAGTACATTTTATCTAGACACATGTAGATGGACAGACAGCCTCCATATACCACTGAATCTGATGCTCTCAATAGCTTGCGCTAAAGAATGTCTTAAACAAACGTCATCACAATTGGAAAAGTGTTTTCAGTGTTAGTACAAAAAGGCATGGCCCTTTTTAGAAAAAAAAAGAAGCGCTGTTTCACAGTTACAGTAATATTAATGCACTGTGTGCATGCCATGCTTAGAAAGAAGCGCTGTTTCACAGTTACAGTAATATTAATGCACTGTGTGCATGCCATGCTTAGAAAGAAGCGCTGTTTCACAGTTACAGTAATATTAATGCACTGTGTGCATGCCATGCTTAGAACTCACGATTCATTTATAGGGACGAAAATGAAATCCTTTTGAAAAAGGTCCACATGGCGAGTCCAGGTTTTCACTCTCTTGTGTTTTCTCTGCTGTATTCTGTAATGCAATGAGACATGTTTTATCATTTGGCAACTGCGGTTTTACAGGTAAAGCTTCATCAAATGGCCTACAGGGATACCACAATTACAGATTAGATATTTATAACAAGAAAGATACACGTACAGTATAACCAAGCACCTTTATTTTCACAGTGAGGTGTATGGGATTTGTCAAAGCCAAAGGTACAAAGCAAGCGGAACAGCAACTCTTTAAACTCACGTGAGGTTAGCCGTGTCCTGAACGTTTCTTCTCTCTCTCTGATTGAGCCTCTTGTAGAAGAACGAGCTGAACACATGACTCCTCTGGGCATCTTCTTTCTTTAACTTCTCAAGGACCAGATATCTGAGGTAGCACAGGCCAATAAAACAAACAAAAACAAAACAGCTCTTAGCAAACTGCAAAGGAGTCTTCTAGGTCAGTGCATCTTTAAAATACACAGTATTGTTCGATGGGAACAGAAAAAGTTCACAATTTGGGATGCACCGAATCCAAGTTTTTGAGATTCGGCTGAATACCGAACCGCATACGGAATCTAAAAAAACTGTTAAAAAACAGACTAGCAGCTACTAACAAGGGACGCACACAATCTATTGTTTTGAGCCTTTTAGTTCATAGTATTTTTATTACCAAATGGAAATATACCACTGAATAAGATTTCAGTTTGAAACTTACACAATTTACTGCTAGTCCCCCTCCCCCCACAATAGAAACGTCAAAATTCAGCACTGTTTGCTTTATCTTTACAAGAAAGGAGAGCTGCATCTTTGCCATAACCCACTATTTTCTTTAATAACGTTTCAACCTGTGTCACCTGACACGGTTGCCAACAGGCTCCAGAATCTCTGGACACTTTAAGGAAAGTCAGGTTTTGTAACTCACCTCTCTAAACTGCAATGTATTCAGTAACGTGAGTGTGAATTGTGCGAACTGTTGCTAAATTAATTGAATTGTTTAAACTTAGTTGTTACCAAAAGCACACACATGCCTGCCAGGATTGTTTCCGTCAATCAGACCTATACAGCAGCTGACTGGCTTTCTGAGTCTCTGACTGGGTGGGACTGTGTGAAGCAAGAAATATTAAACAAATAGAAACTTTACCTGCTGCCACAAGGTTAAATGAAAGAGTGCAGGTGAGTGCAAAGTTATCTATAATAATGGTGTTGCACTATTTTGATAGATATTGTTTACTACGGTTAATCGTTGTTACGAGGCTCTCCAGATAGAATCACCACCACAATTGCACAATTAAATACATTTACTAATGTGCTCAAGCAATTCACACTCACTTTACATGTCGAATACATTGCAGTTTAGAGAGGTGAGTGCGTCTGGGCGGATACAGGATTCAGATTTGGTTTACTGAATCCTAAGTATTCGTCTGAATCCGAACCATACCCAATAAAGTACGTATTTCCGGCCAAATCCGAAACCGAATCCTGGATTCGGTGCATCCTTATTCACAATATGGTAATACAAATACCCATTTTGCACTTCACACATTACAAGGCGGTTATGACCATACACTTAAATGCAAAAGGGGAACTTCTTTGTTGACAGTTGGGAGGGGAACTGGGATCTGTGATGATTCAGGTCTTCACATCAAACTAAAAATATTTATATAAAACTTACTTCAAATAAAAATCAATGATGACATCGTTTAAAAATTCTCCTTCATTTAAACAGTGGAGATCCTCGTTTGTGACAGAAATACCACCTTTGGCAGGGGCCGGCGGATACACTATTAATCTGGAAAATAAAACAGAAAACACAACGAATATGCTGTGAAAATGGGGGAAAAGCTAAATCGCTGTGATTGAGACACAAGTCAAATATGAAGTCAAATAGACAAACAGTTTCCTCTAGCGCCTTCATTACCTTAATGATCCAAAATATTCATAACATCTTACTTTTGAACTGGGCCTGTAAAGACAGTGTGCATATCTGCCATTTCTTCATCATCCTCAAAGAATTGGTGTGCTGAAGTTTGAAGACGTGTTGCAATGGTGCGTGGCTGCACGCTCGAGTCAGGAGCCTGCTACATGACAAAAGAAATGCATCCATTGTTTTATATATATATATATATATATATATATATATATATATATATATATATATATATATATATATATATATATAAACACACACACACACACACTCCACATAAACTACAAACACATAATGGGATGGGACATTTCCTCTTTGTTAAACCCCCAATAATGAGTACTTCTGCCATTGTCTGGATTCATACAGTATTCAGAGTCATAGAAAGGTCATGCATTAGCCATTTGTTGGCTTCCTTACCTTGTCCTTTTGAGAATTTTCCACATAGCTTTTATTAAATCGCACTAGCCTTCTGTTTGCTTCTTCAAATTTTAATTTCACCAAAAAGTCACTTATTTTATTAGCTGTGCCAATTGCTTGAAGTATTTCTTCCAATATAGTGTGCTCCTGTGCAGATAACCCATTCTCAAAAATCAAGACAATGTATTGTTCATCAGGACCTACAAAACAATGGGGATGTACATCATTTTCACCTCTACAAAACCTAAAATTTGGAGAAACTAGAGACAACTCAAACCTATTCTAACCATGCCACTCTGTTATTTAGCATATGTGCCTAGACATTCAAGGGTTAAACAAAAAAATAAAGAAATAAAAAAAACTCTTGACTGAGTCAGCAACACAGTGGTGGCTGAGGAAACATTTCTTTTTTTTTTTTTTTTAAACTCTGTTGCCACCTTGTGGTAAGCCATTGTATTTTCTCACGATTACATTGCAAGAGGGGATTTCTTTTTGAAGCAGTATGTGAGTAACATCCATTCCTCACCACGGCTGTAATTTCAAAATCTGTTACCGGCATGATGAAAAAGTTTGTGCATAAGAGCATAGAATATGAATGACCAAATTTCCTTCAGAATCTGATATTATCAACAAATTATGGTAAATAACGGTAACACCAAATTTCATGACAGCTAGTACAGTTACAGATGGACGGCCGCTTCCACTACAGCCCCTGCGCATGGGATTTCAATACTGGCGTGCAGAACAATAATACTGCAAAAACATCACTTTAGGCCATTGTAGTTCTTACTGTTCTGAATGGCAGGGAAATGAACCATCCTGATGTCACATCCTAGCACTCATTAAGGGAGGGCATATTTCATGGCTGAATAAACAATTTAATAACCCTTAGAAGGTTCATTAGACTATGTTGGAGAATAATGAGTTTTAGGCATGACATACGTACGACCGCCTCCACTATACTCCCTTTGCCAGGGATTTCATCGTCTGTGGTGAAGGGAAAGACATTATATAGCATTCAGAATTCAAAAACAAATGCACCTAATCATACTTACTGGCTCCTTTGCAATCATACCACACCCCTCCGTTCTCCCTGGACATTTTCAAATGTGTCTGTAGACTCAAACAGGCTCCTGGTGTGGTTTGGAAAAAGAGGACTGGCAACTTTTTGGCTGAGCACCACTCACAGTGGATGAGTTCTGATGTTCTCAGCATAACCTGCTGCACACCATCCTCTGTAGGAGCTTTTGCAATGGAAACATAAGATTGTATTTACTTCCATTCATCTTGCATTCAAGTATAATCAAGTATAATTCCCTAGACTGGAGAAACGCCAGCTAAATGTGGATTCTTCCTTCTATTGAAAGTTGCCCCAGGAAAGTTACATGCCCCTGATAAACATTCTTTATCTAGGGTTCAATTTATGTAGAACAGCTTATTCATGGGTTGGATTTCTCTCTACTATAAATAAATTATATCTGCCTGTCACATATCCGCCATGATCAACCTCTTCAGCAACATCAGTTTATTACTGAACAGAGAAGATTAGTTCAGAGATTGTAGCTCCCACCAAAGTTTTCATACACTGTGTTGTATGTGCTCTGTGCGCTGCCATTGCTGGTAGTGTCACATGAGCTGTTCAGTGTGTTGATATGTAAATAAATCCTGTTCGCCTGCATCCTCGATCTCCTGCCTGTCACTCAGCAGCGAATGCACGCACCCACACGGCTACTCTGTCACAAGCAGCAATACCCTGTATCTTTCTAAACAAGGGATTTAGCACAGCTCCCTAATAAAAGCTGAATCTCAAAACAATAATTGTGTTAATAAAGTAATTGTTACAGCTGTGTATAATGGTTTTTAAAACAGGATTAATTTATCTGACTTTTTACATATCCACCCTTGCTCTAGTCCCACCACAGTATGTGACGGATTACTGTATTACATTCATGGAATATGCAATTGAATTTAAGGTTACATAGAATGGTAATAAAATGTATCATCTTGTTATAAAACACAGATCAGTACATGTTAGGGCATAATAAAACACAGACATTTTACCTACTGTGTGACAGAGTACTGTCGACAACTGTACTACATCTAGGTTAAATGTTTAAACTGCAATGCTTACCTTCAGTATCAATTTTGATGTACTCTAGGGTAAACTGTTAAAATCAGAAAGGAAATTTTTAAAAAAAAATAGGCAAATACCTTGAATTTAAAAGTCTTTAATGAGAATAATTAGGATTTAGGCATGAATCTCAAAACATAAAGCATTAATTAGGGTTGCCACCTTTTCCACAGACCAAACCCGGACATATTTCAGCCTAGCTCTATCAAAACTGCAGTAAACTGTAATACAGTTTAACACAATGCCACCAGATCTCGGTACAAAGCAATAATCACGCAGTATACACAGAATTGTGCTCTTTATATTTCTAGCAATCGAACTTGCAAGCCAGAAAAATAGTAGCTATATCATGGCAGGCTAGAGGCTAATCTTAACTGAGACAAGTAGCTGTGGTGATGAGTAACGCTGTATAAATCAATGCAATTTCTGAAGCAATGATCCTGTCTTTTTTTTTTTTTTTATACAAATAATTTCTGAGCCTGAAAAGCCTGTTTGTGACGGTCAGAATTATTTTAGAGCCATTGTGTCATGGCAACTAATATAACGTACCATATAACTGGAAATCTGCCAAGTTTTTAACCTGTAGTACTTTGTATTTAATCACATCCTGATGTAACTATCACTATTTAATCATATCCTGATGTAACTATCACTATTACCTGCTGTATTATTGAATTGTGGTTTGTCAAACTTGTACTTTACTTGAACAAAAGTTATTGTATTTCTTGCTCTTATTGTATTACTTGTATTGTAACGCTTGAAATGTTTTTGCTTACGATTGTAAGTCGCCCTGGATAAGGGCGTCTGCTAAGAAATAAATAATAATAATAATAATAATAATAAATTGTAGCTGGTAGTAAATTTGCAGATTTGCTACCTTGGTAGATTTTGACATTTCTAGTTTTAATTTAAAAAACATTTAAATACAGTACATGATTACTTAATGAAATGTGTCTGCTAAAACAGTATCACATTTACAGTAACTAGTTATAGCATCTACAGTGTCACTGCAGCAACTTGGAGAACAAAGGCCTTCTAAAAATGAGTTACAATATTTATCGTTGTTACATGGCCCTTCAATTTTAAGATATCAGTAACTGGAAAGGATTACTAACTGCAGTACACTAACGATAGGCATTTGCTAACTCTCAGTTTTAAAACTATAGCTATGGTTCATTAACATAACATAATGGAATGATCACAGTATCATGTAGTAATTGCAGGACAGTATTGCACTTGTGAAAACTTTAACAATAAAGACAAAACAAACACTTTAAATTTAAAATTGGTTAATAGACTAGCAAGCACTGGCAAAATCAGCTTTTTTTATATGACGCAGAACTAATTTATTTTAGCACATTGTTTAGGGACTTTGCGATACCTGCACGGTGGATAGTAGTATCTACACGTATCGACAATAACAATCCAAAGCAAATTTGCAACATTGTCACAGATTTTCTAACAAGTCTGGTATAAACAATTTTGGCTGCTACTTAATTAACCACTTGTAAAATAAAAAAAATACAAAATATAACACAAAACTGCTTAACCTAAAAATGAACAGTCCTACAGGTACCACAGTAGCAGGTGCAGTTTACACAGCCTCATAGAGTTTCTGATCGCATCATAAATTCCAGATTTCCTAAATCCACTGATGGAAATGTCTGGTCTGCTTTTAATTTTTTTAAGCAAACTGGCTTCATCACTCACTGCCATTCTCATATTGACTTTGACATCAGACACATTATTTCCCTTGTCAAGCACACACTTCTTCAACCTGTGCTGCACACACCACCAGTCTGTCAGAAGTCGGGATCACACACTATATGCCACACTCTGATTGGTGGAAGTATTACTGGAGATCCAATCCAAACTGCCAATAAAGCCAAAATAAATTCCACTTCAAAATGTCCCGTTATACAACGTCAAAGAAAATATTAAAGGAAAGTTGGTGTTTCTTATGAGTTTCCCTTAAAACCAGGCATTAGGGCGTCTGGGTTTGTTAATTCCTGCCACCCAGACACAGATGCCAGTTCCCAGACTGTCCGGGTCAAACCCGGACAGGTGGCAACCCTAATCACAATAGACAACAGAAATCAGTCCCTGGTGTTACTGTTCATGTTTTTCCTCCCCATAATTAAGGCCCTGTGTAAATCGCAATCATAGACTGCACGGAAATCTTGAAATTAGCCCAATACCATGATACAATACAATATTCTTAAGAAATAAAAATAAATGTAATAATTATTTGTATTTCATTCAAAAAAATAAATCGCATTAACAAAACTGTACAGCTCTGCTGTGTGCCTGCGTGTACTATTCGCCATGCACACAGTGCTGTGCAGTGATTATGTCATGTGACTATATGCAAACTCGGCAGGAAGTTAAATTACTACACACTGTAAACAAGAAAACTGATGTCTCTAAAAAGTGTATGTGTCTGCAGCAGATCACATAAAGCAGTATCCAGCAGGCGTTTTACACACCGATGGAGGTAAGCTCTTCTGTACATCCTGCAACGTTACTGTAGATCACTGCCGAAAATCGTCTGTGTTGACACGCATTTAGATTCAAGTATTGACCGAAGAGAAAGGTGGAAATCCAGAGAAGTACAGCGATCGCTTTACTTGCAAAGAAACAAAAAACAGTGACTCCCATGTTCCACAAGTCCACTGAATACTGGTAAGCACCAAACACAACACATTTTGACCTAACAGAGGCGTTTGTTTGCGCACATATCCCTCTTGAAAAATTGGGACAACCAAAAGTTACGTAAATTCTTCAGACTGAGTGTAGAAAATGGTGGAGTGATTCCTTTATCAGACCAGCCTAAATGGCCTAAATGGTGAACATGCATCTGACGTAGAACTGAAAGCTCTCCTTGCAGATACACTTTACCTACAGGCTGTTAATTACAACACCATTTTACAAGCTATTGTAAAAGTGCTTGAATTACTTTGATGATGATAGTGCATTTCTCTCTCTATTTGCTGTTTAAAAAATAAAAACATCTTACACAATTTATGAAATAGTTCCGTGTACATTCCGCAAAATACAATACTTTAGCCGTGACACTGTCGTGAATGAGTGATTTTCACAGGGCCTTACCCATAATGAATGCACAGTTAAAAGGTGAATAGTGGAGTATTATAGTTTAAGTAATGAAGTATGCCAATTCTTTACTGCATTACAGACAGAGGATATTAACATAACCCAACATGCAAACAGGTAAAAAGTTTAAAGAAACAGACTATTGGTTTATACAATACATGCAGTATTAATGACTATAAATCAGATGTGATGGCACAAATAGAAACATTAACAGGGTTTTACTTACAATGACTGGTTCAGTCACCATTCTGCGCAGTGATCCTATCCGTATGCTTCGACAATCCAAAATGATGCTTTCTAATTTGGTATGCAGGCCACCAGGTTGTATCTGAACAACTTTACGACGTTTGCTCATGACGTTGTCAGGGACATTGTTACCAAACTACAAGGAAACAGTAACATGCTGGAATCACACACTGAATAAACAACACTTGTGGAAACATTTAAGAAGTTTCTTTAGGTTTTGTGGGTGTACAGGTTTCACTTGAACATATACAATAAGTAAAAGTACCTGGTCTTTCATTCGTGCTTTTCTTGGTATTGGTATTCTGATGTCGATCTCTGTAAAGATGTCACTGGTTGCCTGTTCGGCTTGCTTGGTGTTGTCCTTCACAGCTGCCTCAACTTTTCCACCAGAGGGTGCTGGAGAGGAGTGTGCCGAGTCTGCGGGGCGAGGAGACTCGCTATCCATCCTGCTCACACTGCCTGTGCTGGCATTGTCTGTTTCCTCGTCCTCATCACTGGACAACACAACTACAGTACAAGCGCAACACAACACACACTTAGAAATAGGCGAGTATCCCCTTTATAGGTATAAGACCTACATTTTGCTAATATTTTTAATCCTTGTTATGAGAAAATATACCAATTAAACATAGCGGCACATATGACACAATATAACCCATTCAAAGATATATATTTTAATGCAATAGTTTGATATTCAATATTTCTAAGTAGCTGTTACTGTATATTAATATGCATAAAACACTTTATTGAAAGAAATACAATTATTTTTACAGTAATTCTCAGATGTTTTTGCACTCCTTAAATAACTTATATACTGTTCCAATCTAGTCCCCACACCCATTAGTCTTCTCTGCAGTTTTTGGGCGTTATCCACTATTTTGTAAGTATTTTGTTTTCAATGTAAATGGAGCATAAAACGGATATTATTTAAGCTATTTAAGGTTTTACTACCAGCCTGATTAGCCACAGTGAATATGTTCTATTAAACTCAAACTGCTATGCAATGGCAGCCCTCTGCAACAAAACAGTGTGTTTCCACTGCTCACCAAAGCGGCTGAGTACGGCTATCTGGCCAGGCTTTGTTCGATGTGCGTGTAGAGAAGAAACCAGCAGGGAAATCACTCCCTGGCAGTTTCTTTAAAACAAAACACAGTACTATCCCACAATCCCGTAGTGACTTTTGATGCACGGCAAGAATTTCCGAGGTTGGAAAAGTTTGGAGAAAAGCACCGAAGCACACCGAAGCAGAGGAAACAAGGCATTATTTCCATCCTTGAAGCCATACCTTCAATATAAAGTCAAAACCTTTTTTGACCCGCAGCTGTCAATACTGATAGTTGACAATATGCCCTTCATAAAAAAATAATGTCGTGCTTGTCCGCTGCTCTTTTCTGCAGCTGTTCTTGAAACTTGGTTTGGCAACATGTGGTTCTAACATGGCTATATTTAAATCAATCAATCAATCAATCAATCAATAAAAATAAATGAGATAAACAGGTGGTTTTACAAGAAGACAATACCAAGAAGATGCACGTATATTGTGTACATGTTTATTATAAAAATCAAGCAGGTAGTGGGAGTCTGAAGGTTCTAAAATCCAAGATATAGACAAGGAACTTACTTGGATCGTTCGGTTCAAGTGGTTTGGATACAGGGTGCTTTCTGCTTCTTGACATCTTTGATGAAGTGCTTGTTCCTCCAGCCAGTTCAGCTCTCCCGTTGGGATGCACAAGGTTGCCTCTGGTAGTGCGTGCTGGAGGAGTCATTACTACATCCATCATTGGTGAATTCACAGTCATATTTGCACTGTAAAAACTCCTGCTAGGAATACCTTGGGGTAAATGTTTTGGTCCTGCAGAAAGTGCATGAATTGGCGGTCGAGAGAGATGTCCTGCAGTTTCAGTTACTTTGACAGTATTATTTATGCAACTTGTTGCATTCTGCAAGAGAGACTGCCCGCAGTTTTCACAGTTCACGTGATCTTCACTTGGCTTGCTACAATTTCCACAGAGTGTTAAGTAGACATCAGGGTCTAATTCCTACAGAAGAAAGTAATTGTAAATACTTTTTTTAAATGTATATTCTCATATATCTTTGTGCACTATCAATACTTAATTAATATTAAAATGAAGGGGCTCCACATTACATCATTAACCATTAGTCCAAATCTGATTGCACTGAAACTTGGATCAAGAATGTTATATTTATGTGTGTGTTTTTTTTTTTACATGAAGGGCAGCTGATAAAATAAGTAAGAGGAAAAACCACTAAACAATATGATAAATATCACACTGAACAATGAAAAATACACCACGAAAAAGCCATTCTTATTAAAAAGCTTCATTTTACCCTCACCTCCACCTTTTTAGAAACACTCGGTGAAAAACAATCCATTACCTCGGACGAAGGTCGTCGCTTTTGCTGAATCCGCCTTTTAATTTCCCCTTCTGATACCTGGTTACTATTTTCTGACAAAAGGAAACATTTGACAGTTACAAACAACCAAACTGCTCAGCCTCTAAGGCCAAAACAATTTACTGTCAACATTTTTTTTTTATCTTAGTTCTTGCATTGTCACAAACAGATTCCAATCGCCATTATCCTCAAAATTACACCCTTCCTTTTGGGATTGAATGGAAATATTCTACTGTACAGTACATACCTTTGCCAGTGGCCATTGTAAAATCCACAGTTTACTATTTAAAAAAAAAAAAAGTAGACATTTGTTTGCCTAATTACCCTTATTATGACAGTAGTCAGAAATAAATATATATATATATATATATATATATATATATATATATATTTCTTTTGCTACATAACAGGTTTTGTATTTTGCAACAAGATTACAGATTGTTTTTTAGTTAACCAGCCATTGATAAATAGAAGCTGCAGAACACTCACCTGTACTCTCTGGACAAGTCAGAATTATGCTGTCCAATTCCAGTCTTTGGACATGAGGGGGGTATTCTTTTCTGAAAAGAAAGAAATGTTTCCTTATGAAAAAGCTGTAAGCTGTAGCCTCTTTCTTAAATGCATGCAGACTTAAGTTAATGGAATAATGTATTCCTGCATTATTCCATTAACGCAATCCAAGAGTTCAGTTGTTTATTGTTCTTGTTTTGTAAAACAAACACACTTGACAGTCGTCTGGGTCTTCATTGTTTAAAAAAATAAATAATAATCAGGATATCCAAATATTAAAAAAAAACTTTGCATTCTGGTGCGTTTATTATACAGGTCATAAGGTCTGACGGCAACATGATCATTTGAGTGAGTTTGAATATAACAAATCAAGAGATTAGGTAGCAGAAAACAGCAGCAGCTACTCATCTACAGGTATAGTGTTGTCTTTGAAATATCTACATATTATTTATATATACATATTATTTATATAATATATATATATATATATATATATATATATATATATATATACACAGTATATATATATATATATATATATATGTATGTGTGTGTGTGTGTGTGTATATATATATATATATATATACACATATAATATATATAATATATGTGTATATATATACACACACACACACACACACACACACAATAAAGAAATCTTCAACTGTGTTATGTTTGACAATCTGACACACATGCAACACTTGCCAGTAGTAAACAATGCAATGCTATACTTAATTGGCAAAGCAGCTTTCCAAGCCTTGCAAATACATTTGGATAAAATACAATACAATACAAGGTACTTGGAACTTGTATTGTAGATTCCCAGGTTACATTAGAAATGTCTTTCCTGATTTCAGAACATTTCAGCATAGCCAGTATTAAAATAATGAATTAAAGCAAATCTGAAGACTGGTAATGCCCCCAAGCCGTTAATGAAGCAGGTTACAGAGAATGCAAATTCACTTCAATAGGCTTACCTTTCCTTCAGATCAAGACTGCGTTGGAGGAAAGAGAAACATGTAAGACTCTAAACCCCGCAAACAAACTGTAGACATTTTATACGAGCACTTTTTAAATAATTTACAGTAGTAGGGATGTCAAACTAAACCACTGATTTACAATACTGACATATGTCTTGTTTATGTTACTTACTGTAGTAGAGGATTATTCTAAATCATTTTTTAACCATGCCATGTTCCACATGGTAAATTGTGGATTGTTTTCCACACAATGACTGGGAGCACATGGAAATGTACATTTATAAGTATTGGTACTGCTGAAATGTCCATTGGTAAACTACATTTCCTAGTGTTTTCCATAACAAACTAGTCCATGAAACCTTAAAATCAGGATACAGGGGCCTCAATTTGAAGTGTGTTCCATTACTGATAAATAATCTGCTGTAAGAAGATCTTACCTTTGGGCTGGGGTTTTTATGACAGCTTGTGCATTAGCATGCTGGAAGCGACGTCCCTGCACAACAGTGCCAGTTGGTGGAGGAGTTACAAGGATAAACTTGGTTCTGCTGTTGACTGCTGGTGATGTTACAGCCTGGGGATTTTCACTAATATAAAAAAATAAAACACATACATAGGAGTTTAACCCAAGCTCAACTAGACATATCCTGGAAGTTACTGTGGATCGTGAAATCTGGATACCAGGCGGAAACTAAATCTTTGTTATTTTCCCCAAATATTATTTGTAGCTAGATGTCTAACTAGCTTTAGTGAGCAATATAGCAGTTACAACATAAATAAACTTGAAATACTAAGGTCAGCATGAAGGAGAGCTAAAAGAAACCACATTAGAAAGACAACAAATGAGCAACCTCTCCTACCTGCGCTTTCTATTGAAAATAAATAAATAAATAAATAAATAAACAGACAGATAGATAGATAGATAGATAGATAGATAGATAGATAGATAGATAGATAAAAACGCATATAAAAAAACTCTACCCAAGTTTCTTGCCAGGTCCTAGCATGTTTAGACCAAGGGCATTTCCTTTGAGAGGTCTTAAATGCTTTGTGGCTCTTCTTTCGTATGTCTTCAGAGACTCAGAGTTGCAAAATGATTCCAGGGAAGGCTGTTGGCACTGGAAAGAGAAGTCTAATTACCCAGAAGCTCCAGCCATTCACCACTTTGCTTACTTTAAAAAGAAAAAAAAAAAATACTGGTCCACCCTGGTTTAAAAAAAAAAAAAGTAAGGAACATCTGTTGGCAAAACAGTTTAGACTGCTTACTTTTCTTACCTTCTCTTCTGGGCTGTCGATCCCACTGCTGTCATCCATACTCAACAAGTTTGCTTCACTGTAGTTCAGAAAAACACAAATACTCAGCATTGCAACTGTAACAATAGTTTTTTTTGTTTGTGTGTATGTAATAACCTTTGAAAATAGAAAGAATTTTAATAGAATACAGTATAAACATCTGCAGTGTTTGAAAAGGGGACATGTGTAGTTTCTTTGATTGTATATGATGTTAAATAAAAGGTCTAAATTATGTACATGTATTTAAAAAAAGTTTGAATTAATACCTCAATCCTAAAATTCTAGGTGATTCAAAACTTTTGGCTCGAGCTGTATAGTAGCTGTATCTTTGTATACCTGTTTTTGATATCCACAAAGTCCTGGTATTTCAGTTACTAGTATACTGCAAGCAGGTATGCACGTCTGTTCCAGATTATACAGAGTAAAGGCAGCAGGTAGTGACTCAGCAGGGTATGGCTGATGCTGCATATCTTGAGAGATTTAAATGGCAAATCTTTCAGTCTCAGCAAAACTAACGCTAGACTTACAGTTTCCCATGCAGAAACAGGTGGGATTTTACCCATTACAGGTATATTTTGCATTTTCTAGGTTCAGGGTATATAGAGTGAAAAAATAAATAAATCGAATACTGTACCACTTGTACTGCGGAATTGTTATTTACACAGCAATATGTTAGCACACTGTTGTAACTGCATTGTTTAGGATGTAAAACAGTGGAATTTCTCAATTGTGGATTCAAAAAATTGCATTGCTCCATCAAATATAGGCCTATTCCTCATTCATAAGAGTGCAATTATCCTGTAATGTGCCCATTTATGTATCCCATATGATACAATGCTTAGCCACCTCTCTATATTATCATTGTTTTAAATCCGGCCTCACAAGCCAGAATTTCTCATACATACACTATTATTATTATTTTTATTATTATTATTATTATTATTATTAGTTTATTTAGCAGACACCTTTATCCAAGGCGACTTACAGAGACTAGGGTATGTGAACTATCCATCAGCTGCAGAGTCACTTACAACAACGTCTCACCCGAAAGACGGAGCACAAGGAGGTTAAGTGACTTGCTCAAAGTCACACAGTGAGTGAGCTGGGATTTGAACCGGAGACCTCCTGGTTACAAGCCCTTTTCTTTAACCACCGGACCACACAGCCTCCAATTGTGTTGCCGAACACGAAAAAAAAAAATCAATCCAGAAATGTATTGCTTAATGTACAGCCTTTAAGTGAAGGATCCACAATGACCCGTACATGTTCTAAAGTTTATTTTTAAATAGTAGTAATCTAGGCATGTAGATTTTTTTATTTTTTATTATTAGACCTAAAGTTTCAAATTAATTCACTACTTGCCAAAGTGAACTAACTAACCAACCCAATTTGAATTTTGTGAAAACATACTCACATTTCAAGACCAATACAACAGACAGAGATTTTCTTGGTTTGGGTTCAATAAAAAATAACTTTGAAATACTAAACCCCCACTTAAGGATAATTTGATCCATTTTGTTTAATTTTGTTCACTGTCCAACCCTTTCTTCGCAACACAGTGCATTGTTTTCCACGTACGGTTGTATGCTAATGTATGTATTGGGATTTGTGTTACGAATATCAAACATCCCAGGGGACAAAAGGCATGAGGAATGTTAGATTGAATGAAAAAGATCATTGATATGTGCAAAGGTTAAAAAATGTGGCGGCACTGTAATTGTTAATTTCTTCTGGTTACCAGCTGTAAGAGAGAATCTTAGTATACAGCTGTGTACCAACTATAGACACAATGTCAATGCATGTGGAATGAGGAGTATCCTCAATGAAAATATGAAGTTGGCATCTGAAATGGTTTACAAGACATTACAGTAGCAGTTACAGTAGTGGCAGCAGTGGTCAATTTTGAAACGCATACCAGTTTCCCTTATAGGGAAACAATGACACATTAGTAATTAGCCTATGGTTACCCAAAATGGTTCACAAGATACAGTATCATGTGTGTTTGTAAACTACAGCCTGCATACTCCCAGACTGACTGGCTTATATTAAATAACATGAAGGTAAAAATCCTCATAGAATTCTTACTCATTTTCTGTTTCTCCTTCACTCTCATTTGGATTGGCAAAACTCCAGTTTTGCTTATAACCTCCATCTTTCTTGGCTTGCGATCTATCCAGAGCTGGAATATATATAAACTTACAATCAGTAAGAGAATTTAAATAATTCAAACTGTTAACACTGTACATATCATCTAGAGCAGGGGTGTCAAACTCCAGTCCTTGAGGGCCACAGGGCCTTCTGGTTTTCATTTCACTTACAGTGCCTATAGAAAGTCTACACCCCCTTTCAAAATGTTCACCTTTTGCTGCCTTATAGCCTGGAATTAAAATGCATTCAAATAGTTTTTTTTTCCCCACAACTTCCAAGTGAAAAAAAAATTCTAGAAATTTGTAGAAAATTAATTAAAAATAAAAACTGAAATAGCTTGGTTGGATAAGTGTCCAACCCCCTTGTAATAGCAATCCTAAATTAGCTCAGGTGTAACCAATCGCCTTCAAAATCACACACCAAGTTAAGTGGCCTCCAGCTGTGTTAAACTGTAGTGATTCACATGATTTCAGGATAAATTCAGCAGTTTCTGTAGGTTCCCTCTGCTGGGTAGTGCATTTCAAAGCATTGACTCAACCATGAGCACCAAGGCGCTTTCAAAAGAACTCCGGGACAAAGTTGTTGAAAGGCACAGATCAGGGGATGGGTATAAAAAAAATATTAAAGGCCTTGAATATCCCTTGAAGCATGGTCAAGACGATTATTAAGAAGTGGAAGGTGTATGGCACCACCAAGACCCTGCCTAGATCCAAACTTGATGACCGAGCAAGGAGGAGACTGATCAGAAAGGCTACCAAGAGGCCAATGGCAACTTTGCAAGAGCTACAGGCTTTCATGGCCAAGACTGGTCAAAGTGTGCATGTGACAACAATACCCCAAGCACTCCACAAATCTGGCCTGTATGGTAGGGTGGCAAGAAGGAAGCCATTACTCAAGAAAGCCCACCTTGAATCCTGTTTGAAGTATGCAAAAAAACTCAGGAGATTCTGTAGCCATGTGGCAAAAAGTTTTGTGGTCTGACGAAACTAAAATGGAACTTTTTGGCCTAAATGCAAAGTGTTATGTTTGGCGCAAACCCAACACAGCGCATAACCCAAAGAACACCATCCCTACTGTGAAGCATAGTGGTGGCAGCATCATGTTTCCATCTATTCAACATCCGCAAAATACGCCCCTCCATTTCCCTTTCTGCTACTAAACTCCTGGTCCACTCTCTCATCTTCACCAGTCTTGACTATTGTAATTCCCTCCTCCTTGGTCTTCCCTCTTACGCTTTTACACCATTACAACAAATTCAAAACGCCTCTGCTCGTATCATATTTAACTGCCCCCACTCCTTTCATACTTCCCCTCTCCTCCTCCAGCTTCACTGGCTCCCTGTCTATTATCACTACCTGTTCAAATTCCGTACCCTTGTGTATAAATCTCTCCATGGTCTTGCCCCACCTTATCTGGCTGCATTGATTACCTACTATATTCCCTCACGTCCCTTACGCTCCCAATCACTATTGTTCCTCTCTGTCCCACCCTCACCCTGTGCCCAATCTGTTTCTGTTCCTTTTCCCTTCTTGCTCCCCTTCATTGGAATAGACTCCCACTTATCATAAAACAGTCACCCACACTGCGTAGTTTCCGCTCCTCCCTCAAAACGCATCTCTTCTCCCTAGCCCATCCTACTAATACTCCTGGCCCCTGATCTCCTGTTATGACCCTGCTTTCCTGACCCTGACCTAGCCTCTGGCCCTCTGCTTTCATTCAAGCAACTATTCTGTCTCCCCACCTTAGCCCAATAAACTTACATTATTTTTCATCCATTTTCCTTGATTGTACCGCTTTGTTTAAACTTGTAAAGCGCCTTGGCTAAAGGCGCTATAAAAATGTAACTAAATAAATAAATAAATAAATAAATGTATGTTATGGGGATGTTTCTCATTGGCAGGGACTGGGGCACTGGTCAGGATAGATGGGAAAATGAATGGAGCAAAGTACAGAGAAGTCCTTGAGGAAAACCTGCTGCCCTCTGCAAGAAAGCTGAAACTGGGACAGAAGTTCACCTTTCAGCATGACCCAAAGCACACAGCAAAAGCTACACTGGAGTGGCTAAGGAACAAAAAGGTAAATGTCCTTGAGTGGCCCAGTCAGAGCCCTGACCTAAATCCAATCGAAAATTTGTGGCATGACTTGAAGATTGCTGTCCATCAACGCTCCTCAAGGAACTTGACAGAGCTTGAACAATTTTGTAAAGAAGAATGGTCAAATATTGCCAAATCTAGGTGTGCAAAGTTGGTAGAGACCTATCCCAACAGACTCACAGCTGTAATTGCTGCCAAAAGGTGCTTCCACCAAGTATTAACTCAGGGGGGTGCAGACTTATCCAAATATGATCTTTCAGTTTTGTATTTTTAATATATATTTTTTTTTTCTCAATAAAAACTTTATTCCCCTTAACAGTGTGGAGTATGGTGTGTAGATAAGTGGAAAAAAATCCTCATTTAAATGCATGAAACTGAGGCACTGACACAACAAAATGTGAAAAAAGTTCAAGGGGGTGTAGACTTTCTCTAGGCACTGCAAGTTCTCAATTGACATAATCTAATTATTTTTTAACTGGACATACTTATTGTTTTTTAAGGTCGTTTGACGATTTACTAAAAAGTGATATTTACAGTGGCTCTCAAAAGTATTCACCCCTCCTTGGACTTTTCCACATTTTATTGTGTTACAACATGGAATCAAAATGGATTTAATTAGGAGTTTTTGCCACTGATCAACACAAAAAAGTCCATAATGTCAAAGCGAAAAATAAAATCTACAAATTGTTCTAAATTAATTACAAATATAAAACAGAAAATAATTGATTGCATAAGTATTCACGCCCTTTGCTATGACACACCTAAATAAGCTCTGGTGCAACCAATTGTCTTCAGAAGTCACATAATTAGTTGAATGGAGTCCACCTGTGTGCAATTAAAGTGTTTCACATGATTTCAGGTTAAATACACCTGTCTCTGGGAGGTCCCACAGTTGGTTTGTACATTTCCTAACAAAAACTACATCACGAAGATGAAGGAACATTCAAAGCAAATCTGGAATAAGGTTCTTCAAAAGCACCAATCAGGGGTAGGATATAAGAACATTTCCAAGGCACTGAATATCCCCCGGAGCACAGTAAAGTCCATTATTAAGAAATGGAGAGAATATCACACAACTGTGAATCTGTCTAGAACAGGCCGTCCTCAAAAACTGAGTATTCGGGCGAGAAGGGCACTAGTCAGGGAGGCCACCAAGAGGCCTACGGCAACTCTAAAGGAGTTACAGTCTTCCACGGCTGAACTGGGAGACACTGTGCATATGGCAACAAGAGCCTGGGTGCTTCACAAAACTGGCCTTTATGGGAGAATGGCAAAAAGAAAGCCATTGTTGAAAAAAACTCACATCAAATCTCGGCTGGAGACTCTGAGACCAAGTGGAAGAAGATTCTATGGTCTGATGAGACCAAAATAGAGCTTTTTGGCCTCAACGCTAAGCGCTATGTTTGGCGCAAGCCTAACCCCGCACATCATCCTGAGAACACCATCCCTACCGTGAAGCATGGTGGTGGCAGCATCATGCTATGGGGATGCTTCTCTGCATCAGGGCCTGGAAAGCTTGTGAAGATAGAGGGCAAAATGGATGCAGCAAAGTACAGAGAAATCTTGGAGGAAAACCTGCTGAAGTCTGCAAGATACCTGGGACTTGGGAGAAGATTCATCTTCCAGCAGGACAATGACCCCAAACACACAGCCAAAGCCACACTGGAGTGGCTTAAAAACAAAAAGGTCAATGTCCTGGAGTGGCCCAGTCAAAGCCCGGACCTCAATCCAATTGAGAATATGTAGAGAGAGTTGAAAATTGCTGTTCACCAAAGGTTCCCATCCAACTTGACGGAGCTTGAGCAATTTTGCAAAGAAGAATGGGCAAAAATTGCAGTGTCCAGATGTGCAAAGCTGGTAGAGACTTATAGACTCATATAGACTCATGGCTGTAATTGCTGCCAAAGGTGCCTCTACCAAATATTGACTCAAGGGGGTGAATACTTATGCAATCAATTATTTTCTGTTTTGTATTTGTAATTAATTTAGAACAATTTGTAGATTTCATTTTTCACTTTGACATTATGGACTTTGTGTTGATCAGTGGCAAGAACTCCTAATTAAATCCATTTTGATTCCATGTTGTAACACAATAAAATGTGGAAAAGTCCAAGGGGGTGAATACTTTTGAGACCCACTGTAGGTGAGAAAAGTGAGGAGTCACATTTGGCCAAATTCTATACAATTAATACTCATTTGTTTGGTATGATTTTAAGCTAAAAGTTATGCAGTTAGTGAAATGAAGATTCTGCTTTTCTGTAGGCTAGATGATATAAACATTTAGTAAAACTGGTTTTAAATGTAGAACTTATTAATACAGCTCAGTGTAGTTGCTATCCTTAAAGATATTTCAATTATTTCACCCAATTGCAGGGGTGTTCCAGATTTTCCACAAAATGTAATGACATTATACAGTGTGTTTTAAAATGCTATAGAAATGGACATAGGCCTACTTGTCCATTAATTTAGGCCAGTGCTTTTATCCACCACTGGGGAAATAGAAATTACATTTACTTCAAACCACTAATCCATTGTGATAAAACCTGCTAATGCCATTCTTCAGCACAAGTTATTGAGAATGCTAACATCTGGTGATATGTACATTATTTTTAATAAAACACATCCTGCCCAGCGGAAGCAAGACTCCCTGCTCCCACAGTGTAGCCTAACAAAGACTTACTGTACAAACGTTTTAGTTTAGTGATCAACATCAGTAGTTCTGGGCCTCTGTAAACATATTTTAAGGTTCAGGAATTCAGGGTTTTCATAAGACGTCAACACAGCAAGGCATGGCCATACTGGCGGTCAAAACAACCATGGTGGCTAATGCAAAAACGGTCTTCCACACCAAAATGTACTGTATCTGCAACCACAGAGCACACTCCTCACCTCCAGTCACAGGAATTAAAAAGACATAATGATAAGTGCCAGATACTTGGAATTTGTGACCCCTACTGTGCACCCCCGGTGAGTGAGCACCGACAGGATTTGCTCTGTAAACACCATTCTAGTTTCATTTTTTGCCTTTTAAGAAAACTATAAAGAATATGCATTTTCAATAGTTTCTTTCAAAATGCAGTACTAACATGAATTGTATACAGTATTTATATGTTGTTTGTATATAAACATTTAACATCTTTCGTTAATAGACTCGCAATTAAAAAATGACATATTTGGTATAGACTAGATTTCATTATTGTGCATTTAAATATGTTATAAACTGCTGGTTCTGTGATTTGATAATAACAACAACAACTGATTTTTCAAAAATATTTATACACTTAAATGGAGATTACACTTAAGCAGGTTGGTGATTCCCCGTCCTTACATAAAATATTACTTTACCGTTAACAGACTGCATTCTGCTACATTAATTATTTTACTGAACTGCAATATGAAATCACAGAACCATCATCATTTATAACATATTGAAATGCACAATAATGAAAACTGGATTCATCTACCTGTAATTTTAGGCTGCTTGAAAATGCATGACAGATTATATATATATATAATATATTAATTATATATATATATATATATATATATATATATATATATATATATATAAAGTAGGCTTCCATTTAGATGTACTGTATTGGTTTAGTTGGTACAGTACTATATTTTCAACAGAAGTAGTATTTTAATTCAGAACTATATGATTCTGAAAATAACACTTGCCAAAACTAAAGAGACAACATGTTAACTGCATACGTATTGTAGCGGTATGTAAAATTTCCCATTAACGACCTAACAGCAAAATGAAATCTAAATGTTATCCATGCACAGAACTGCGTAAAATGTAAAAGGCAATGCAATTTAGCAAAACCAAAAGATTTACAAAAAAAAAAAAAAAAACAGTTTCCAGAATTAAAACAGTATCTCAAGTCAGTATACTAACTTGAGATTATAACTATATATAAACACACATCACAGTATCAAACTTTTTATTTATTTTTATTTTTTTAATTTAGTTGTCACCAATTTTTTTTACCCCGGTTTTCATCCCAATTCTGCGTTTCCCCAATTATTATTTTTTTTATCCCGGTTCACCGCTGCAACCCCCGACGACTCGGGAAACGGAGGCTGGAACACGCGTCCACCGAAACGTGCTCCTGCCAATCCATCATTTTTCGCATTGTGGATCCAGAGCGAGGCACGGTCGGCAGTGACATAGCCTGGATTCGAACCTGCGATCTCCAGGCTATAGGGCGCATCCTACACACCAAGCACAGCGCCTTTACTGGATGCGCCACTCTGGAGACCCCATCTAAAACTGTTTAATGATTAACTGTTACATTACCCTAGCTTGTCTCGTTCGCTTTGTTTTGGCTGCATTTTTGTCAGGTGAAACTGGAGGAAGCGCTGTGTAACTGCACAATACAAGACACACTGATTTGGCATAAGAGAGAATTTATATTATATAAAAAAAATAAAAAATAAAAAAACAAAAACAAAACACAACCCGGACTGTGATGGATATTCAGCTAAATTGTAACATTGAAGAGATGGGCTTTGTATCAGAAAACTGGTGATGGAGAATGGAAATCACGTGCGACGGGTAAGTGCATTAATTTATTACATACATACATTATATACATATACACACACACACACACACACACACACACATATATATATATATATAAGAAGAAGAAAAAAGAAAAGGATATTTCAGGTACTTAAAGGTAGAATAATTGATTACAAATCAATTATCAAGACGTTTCAGACTACAAGTCCTTCATCAGCTGAATACAAAAAAACAGTGCTTTAAGAAGTTGATAAAAAACTACTTTGGTTTTGTTTGTTTTTTATCAACTTCTTAAAGCACTGTTTTTCTGTATTCAGCTGATGAAGGACTTGTAGTCTGAAACGTCTTGATAATTGATTTGTAATCAATTATTCTACCTTTTTAAGTACCTGAAATATCCTTTTCTTTTTTCTTACTGATCATTTTGGTACACAGCAGTTTTCCTTTTTCTCAAACTTTACATATATATATATATATATATATATATATATATATATATATATATACATATATATATATATATATATATACACATATATATATATATATATATATACACATATATATATATACATATATATATATATATATATATATATATACACATATATATATATATATATATATATATATATATATATATATATATATATATATATATATATATACACACACATATATATATATATTATATATATATATATATATATATATATATATATATACACATACACACACATACATATATACACACACACACACGTAATATATAAAATGGGGATTGATTTTATTCTTAATACAAGGCTGGTAAAACGCGACTGACGTGTATCTGAGTATCCGAGTGCTGACTGTATATATAAATATATACAGCTAGCAATGGAAGGTGAAACAAGCAATATGATTGGTTGAGCAAGGTTCCAACTGTCTGTATACTGGATGGATACGTACAGTTCGAGCCTTATCACATATTAGAAATAACTGCGCTGCCTCATAGAATTTATAGTACCATAAGCCATCTTGTTTACAGTTAAAGTTACAGCAACTATAAAACCGAGTCACCAATTACCTGAAAATACGGATGTCTCTGAAGATACTAAACCACCAAAAGAAATCCCAAAAGTAGTAAGCAGACATGTCGATTTTGATGAATAACAATTAAATGAACTGGAAGATAGCAAAACTGAGAAAAATACCAAAACAATTACAAAAAGTGGGCAATTGCCGTCTTTCAGGACTGTCTAAAACAGAAGCAAATTAAAATACATATCTCAACTGTGGAAAATGTACATCTTTACAAAAATACTCAGGGATTTCTATGGAAATGTAAGAAATGCCCATGGATAAGAAAATAACGTCAGGCTACATTCATCTCCAAGCTGGAATAAACCGCTGTGTAAATGAAAACAAAACTGTGGAAACTGTCAATATACACGCTCACGTCGACTTCGTCACTTTCTAAACGCTACAGAAAAACACAAAAAGACACATCTGCACATTATCCACCCCTCTCCGACACAGACCTTAAATCATTGAAATCTGAGACGGCACTGAATTTATTTCTATTCCTCCCGTCCCTCCATTCTGCTGAAACAACAGCGTCTTGCACTGAGAGAAAAAAAAGAATTCAGTGCTGTCTCAACTCCACCTCCTGGTGAATCTTTTCAATGTCAATGTACAATTCAACACATACCAAAAATAAAGATTGACTTACTTTTGCATGTTTCAATTAAATTACTCAGCTTAATTTAGTGTGTAGTTCAAAGTTATAAATGGGACTACTTTTTTGGTCCCTTTATTGGAGGACAGATAGTTAATTTAAAAAAAAAATCATTTTTTTCCATAAACATAAATGCAGTAAGGCCCTTCAGGGTGTCCGTATACATCCACTATACAGACTTCTCGGGGGTTGGAGGCACTCAGCTTTGCCTTGTCCTGCACAACGCGCTGAGGCGTAAGTATATTGGACATATACGGATACCCTGGCAAATTAAATCTGATGAGGACTAGTTGATGTCTGTGTTTTGGTAGTTCTCTGGGCGAGTACTTAAAACAAATGTACAGATATACTCTCACGTTCATAGTCTTGAGTAAAATGCAGGAAATTTTCTAAATGGGGTGTAGCAGTGAATAAGCATTCATAATGCTTACAAAACAGTCACTCGGAACTCCCCTGCAATGCCAACCCCACTTAATGAGGTTTTACGGTTGTGTTCTCCCTCTGCCCGGGATGCGAAGTTTATTGGGCGTTTGATTTTACTGAAACAAGTTGCATCTCTGAAGTAAGTGTAAAGTAATTTTACAAGAATTTGGAGATTTATACCGGATTGCAACCCCTCACCACAAAAGAAAGAAAAAAAAGACTGAAGATTTCATTAGCAAAAGGGGCCCGGTTGTACTAACGAGGTCAAAAAATAGGCCACGTTTTACTAAACATTTTAAAACTAATAAATAAACGACTACAATAATGAACGTTAATGTAATATGTTGCTTAAAACACAATAGGGCTATACTCATAATAAAGCTGAGTTCTTACCTACTTAATTTTTTTGAGGATGCAACATCGACAATGGATAATTGCAAAGCAGATGACATGGTTTATTTAGATTTCCAGAAAGTCCTGCATAAAAGATTAATTCTCAAACTGAACGCAGTAGGGATTCAAGGAAATGCATGCGCATGGATTAGGGAGTGGTTAACATGTAGAAAACAGAAAGTACTGATTAGAGGAGAAACCTCAAAATGGAGCGAGGTAACCAGCGGAGTACCACAGGGATCAGGTATTAGGTCCTCTGCTATTCCTAATCTACATTAATGATTTAGATTCTGGTATTAGGGCAGCAGTGTGGAGTAGTGGTTAGGGCTCTGGACTCTTGACCAGAGTGTCGTGGGTTCAATCCCAGGTGGGGGACACTGTTGCTGTACCCTTGAGCAAGGTACTTTACCTGGATTGCTCCGGTAATTGTATTGAGAAATAATGTGTAAAAGATAACGTAATTGTATGTAAAAATAATGTGGTATCTTGTAACAATTGTAAGTCGCCCTGGATAGGTATGGTACACTGCACTGAATATACGTACCGATAAAATAATTTAGGAAAACATATTAAATATAAGCATTTAGTGAGCATTAACCACTGATTAATATAACTCAGACAGGATTGGCAGAGGTTGAGACTCAGAGACAGTATAAAGTTCAAAAATAAAGTTTTTAATATACAAAAATTCAAAATAAATCGGCACGAGGGCCAAACAAAAAGGTTTTTAAGGCACAAAATAAACACAAAACGGAACTTACAAAATAAGGTTTCCAGGCTGGGCGTTGCCTTCACTGGATTGCAAAAACAAAACACAGCACACACAGAAAAACCACTTGCTTCCTCTTTCTAGAACTCTCTCTCAACTGGGAGGCTGAGGCCTCCTTTTATGCCAGGTGGCTAAGTCCATAATTGGATAATTAATTAACCGATTGCTTCCACCTGACACAATCAACCTGGGCAGGGAGGAGAATTTAACTCCTTCCCTGACAGTATTTCTAAGGGCAGAGCCCTGCTCTGCCACAATAACAAAGACCAAAATGCACAATTTCTAATTGTTTAATAAACAATATTTATAGAAAAAATAAATATAAAAAGAATAAGTAATTACAAATATGTGTTCATGACAAAAGTATTGGTACCTTTACCCCTGAAAATAATTTGCAGGTATAAAAGGTCATTCAAAACGATCTAGACAGCATTCAGAACTGGGCAGACACATGGCAAATGACAGTTAATATAGAAAAGTGCACGGTACTGCACGCAGGCAATAAAAATGTGCATTATAAATATCATATGGGAGATACTGAAATTGAAGAAGGGATCTATGTAAAAGACCTAGTAGTTTATGTTGACTCAGAAATGTCTTCATCTAGACAATGTGGGAAAGCTACAAAAAAGGCCAACAAGATGCTCGGATATATTGTGAAAATTGTTGAATTTAAATCAAGGGAAGTAATGTTAAATCTTTACAATGCATTAGTAAGACCTCATCTAGAATATTGTGTTCAGTTCTGGTCACCTTGTTACAAAAATTGCTGATCTAGAAAGAGTGCAAAGAAGAGTGACCAGAACTATCCCAGGTTTAAAAGGCATGTCGTATGCAGACAGGCTAAAAGAATTGAATATAGTCAGTCTTGAATTGAATCTATTCAGTCTTGAACAAAGAAGACTACACGGTGATCTGATTCAAGCATTCAAAATTCTAAAAGGTATTGATAATGTCGACCCAAGGGACTTTTTCGACCTGAAAAAATAAACAAGGACCAGAGGTCACAAATGGAGATTAGATAAAGGGGCATTCAGAACAGAAAATAGGAGGCACTTTTTTTATAGAGAATTGTGAGGGTCTGGAACCAACTCCCCAGTAATGTTGCTGAAGCGGACACCCTGTGATCCTTCAAGAAGCTGCTTGATGTGATTCTGGGATTAATAAGCTACTAACAACCAAACGAGCAAGATGGGCCAAATGGCCTCCTTTCATTTGTAAACTTTCCTATGTTCTTATAAAGTCTGAGAAAATAATGTAAATGATGCAGTCAAACATAAACCCCTACATTCTATATAAAAACTATTATTAGCTTGTTATTGTTTGGTAGGAATATTAACAGAAACTAGGTTGTTAGCAAACTTTGGCAGTATCTGGTTATATATGGTAAAATTATATATATATATATATATATATTATATATATATATATATATATATATATATACAGACGTGCTCAAATTTGTTGGTACCCCTCCACAAAAAACGAAGAATGCACAATTTTCTCTGAAATAACTTGAAACTGACAAAAGTAATTGGCATCCACCATTGTTTATTCCATATTTAATAGAAATCAGACTTTGCTTTTGATTTTTTATTCAACATAATATTGTAAATAAGAAAACAAATGAAAATGGCATGGACAAAAATGATGGGACCGCTAACCTAATATTTTGTTGCACAACCTTTAGAGGCAATCACTGCAATCAAACGTTTTCTGTAGCTCTCAATGAGACTTCTGCACCTGTTAACAGGTAGTTTGGCCCACTTTTCCTAAGCAAACTGCTCCAGCTGTCTCAGGTTTGATGGGTGCCTTCTCCAGACTGCAAGTTTCAGCTCTTTGCATAGATGTTCGATAGGATTCAGATCAGGACTCATAGAAGGCCACGTCAGAATAGTCCAATGTTTTGTTCTATCCATTCTTGGGTGCTTTTAGCTGTGTTTTGGGTCATTATCCTGTTGGAGGACCCATGACCTGCGACTGAGACAGAGCTTTCTGACACTGGGCAGTACGTTTCGCTCCAGAATGCCTAGATAGTCTTGAGATTTCACTGTGTCCTGCACAGATTCAAGGCACCCTGTGCCAGGCGCAGCAAAGCAGCCCCAAAACATAACCGAGCCTCCTCCATGTTTCACTGTAGGTATGGTGTTCTTTTCTTTGAAAGCTTCATTTTTTCGTCTGTGAACATACAGCTGATGTGACTTGCCAAAAAGCTCCAGTTTTGACTCATATGTCCAAAGGACATTCTCCCAGAAGGATTGTGGCTTGTCAATATGCATTTTAGCAAATACCAGTCTGGCTTTTTTATGTTTTTCTTTCAAAAGTGGAGTCCTCCTGGGTCTTCTTCCATGGAGCCCACTTTCGCTCAAAAAGCGACGGATGGTGCGATCAGAAACTGACGTACCTTCACCTTGGAGTTCAGCTTGTATCTCTTTGGCAGTTATCCTTGGTTCTTTATCTACCATTCGCACTATCCTTCTGTTCAATCTGGGGTCGATTTTCCTCTTGCGGCCGCGCCCACGGAGGTTGGCTACAGTTCCATGGACCTTAAACTTCTTAATAATATTTGCAACTGTTGTCACAGGAACATCAAGCTGCTTGGAGATGGTCTTGTAGCCTTTACCTTTACCATGCTTGTCTATTATTTTCTTTCTGATCTCCTCAGACAACTCTCTCCTTTGCTTTCTCTGGTCCATGTTCAGTGTGGTGCACACAATGATACCAAACAGCACAGTGACTACTTTTCTCCATTTAAATAGGCTGAATGACTGATTACAAGATTGGAGACGTGTGATACTAATTAAAGAAACTAATTAGTGGAGTAGTGGTTAGGGTTCTGGACTCTTGACCGGAGGGTTGTGGGTTCAATCCCCAGTGGGGGACACTGCTGTTGTACCCTTGAGCAAGGTACTTTACCTAGATTGCTCCAGTAAAAACCCAACTGTATAAATGGGTAATTGTATGTAAAAATAATGTTTTATCTGTATAATGTGAAATAATGTATAATGTGATATGTTGTAACAATTGTAAGTTGCCCTGGATAAGGGTGTCTGCTAAGAAATAAATAATAAATCAAATTATTTATTATCTTTTCTAAGGGGTACCAACAAATGTGTCCAGGCCATTTTAGAATGTCTTTGTAGAATATGCAATAATTCATCTCTTTTCACAGCTTCTTTGCTTTATTCTATGACATACCAAAGGCATGCAAGTATACATGATAAAATAGCTTTTAATTTCATCACTTTTCAGGAGGAATGAAGCATTATTTCAATGAGCTGTAAGGGTACCAACAAATTTGAGCACGTCTGTATTATATATATATATATATATATATATATGTGTGTGTGTGTCTTATTAGTGGCCCTACTAAACCTTACCAGTCTACATTTTTTTTAATGGTGCAAGCGTAATATGGAAATGTTTATCTACTGGAAAATGTGTGCTACCAAAATTTGTGGTGGGCTACCATAGTTTACCTTTTGGTAGCCCATCGGTCTACCACATAGTAATGATTTGTCCACCCCTGAAAATAATTTGCAGGTATAAAACTATGCCACAGATACTCATTCCTCAACTTGAACTGAAAATAATGACTCCATTATAGCCACAGAAAACTGAAAATATTATGCAAATGTACTTAAGATACTTAGTACTGTAATTCTGAATATTTCATTTTCTATTACCAAATGTTTATTTTTTTCAGAAAATCTAACTGGCAGAATAAGCCTGCACCAAAATGAAATGTTTCCGTATTATAGCACCTTGATGTTATGTCACTGTTACTATATTATTAATAACATTGAACGTAGCTGAATTACTGTGTAATGGTTTTCAATCAATTAATACATGTAAAGGTACCAATACTTTTGTCATGAACACATATTCGTAATTACTTGTTCTTTTTTATATTTATTTTTTCTATAAATATTGTTTATTAAACAATTAGAAATTGTGCATTTTGGTCTTTGTTATATTAATCAGTGGTTAATGCTCACTAAATGCTTATATTTAACATGTTTTCCTGAATTATTTTATCGGTACGTATATTCAGTGCAGTGTACTATACCTATACTGGTGACTGCGACTGTCTTTTGACCATAATCTTCTCAGATCATAGCCGCTTCAACTCAGAAACGAAGTCTCCCTCAGAAATGTTTACATTACCTACTATACATGATATACTTACTGTAGACGTGTACGGTATATGCACAGTTTCAACAAACATATTCATTTTCTTGTATGAACATAATTCGCTTATTTAAGAGCTACATGTATTGTTCTGTATCAAATACTGGACCATGCACGAATACAAACATGTATCGAATGTGTTCTTAAAAACGTTTTAAATCCTCCCTCACAAATAGACCAAGTGTAACTGTCTTCAACACTAGTATTAGTTTTTTGTAACGTAATGTGCTTTTAATAACACATACATACATGTTTTTTTTTTGTTTGTTTTTTTTAAGATAATTTACATTTTAAACTACTTGGATATTCAATGAAACGTTGTATTGGCGGTTATACATCCGTCTAAATGTTTCACTGTACCCAAACAAAAGAATCTACACTGTTAATATTTAATAAATCCCCAGTTTTTTTAGGAATAAAGAAGAATGCGCCCCACTACCACTACTAGGCCTATTATTTCTTTACCGTAGAAGACCTTCTAGCCTCAAACAAATCCAAAACTCATCTACTGTGCACTTCAACAAATATTACGCTCAGTCTCCATATGTTCATTTTCAAAATAATACAGTAAATAAGTCGCTACAGGCCTACCTTGAAAAAAGAGGCTTTGTTCGTGGGCCATATTTAGTCAATTTCGTTGTGTCCAGTGATTCTGAACACCAAATCCTGTCTCGGTGCTCTCGTCGTGCCTCAGCTGACTTTGCGATGGTTCTTGTTTTTCTGTCTGCCACCAGCGCGACCCGGGCTTCCTTTCTTGCGTTTTGACTGTTATTTTGTCACTATATTGATATAGTTAATGCTATGCATAAGGAAAGGGGGCTGACAGTGACAGCCTCTCAATACTGCTTTCATGTATTACCACTATATTAATGTGTTCGGTTACGTCTCGGTCGGTCTAAGTATCTCCTATGACATTAGCTGCTTTTCTCAAAATTCGTGCGTGTTCGCTTTAAATGTGGAAGTGGATAAATTCAATCTAACTCCGGGGCCAAGTAGCTAAACTGTCACCCTCCGACTAACCGACGTCTTGTGCTACGGGCGTCTCCCAATCCCATAATAACCAATCTTCCTCGGGATTACTTTCTCAAATCAAGCCCCCGGATGCAGTTTGTTGCGTTAGCGTAGGCCTCAGAGCTGAGTATTGGTCGCATTTAAAACTTTATTGAACAGCTTTTTTTTCATACTAATCGCTTCTGACTTTAGTGCAACTCAACAATAAAAAATATATCACTATCACAGGTAAGGAGCAAATATAAACGTATATACTTTTTTTTTTTAAATGAGACAGTAGGCATTTAAACAATCTTAAATAAAACAGGCTATATCATGACATTCAAACTCAGTAATAGTATTACGTTTTTGTATTATTTGAAAACTACTTTATTAAAGCACTTTTGTAATTACAGTTAATACAGAATTGAACGATCTTCTGTATGGCGCTATATTATCTTGTTTTTTTAACCTGGTTACACTTTGTTCAGGCCGGCAGCAGGTCATAGAACCGCCCCGAACACTCAAGACTTCTCAAAATCGTGACACCAGGTGGCGACATTACTATAGAGATAAATAGAACTGAATACATACATGTTCTAATTATCAAACTGTTGTTAGGTCTTTAACATAATTCTATCCATAAAAACAAAATTGTGAGTAGAGCACACAGCAATAGGAGAAAAATGAGGGCTGGTTTCACGGGACCTGATGAGCACTAAACCTGGACTACCTTACCCAATTTAACAAGGTTACTGTTAATTAGGTGTATATTTCAATGGAACTGAACATTGAAATAGGATTTTGAATGAGTTGTTTTTTGGAATAGCAAGCAGTAATTATACCTCAGTAATACTGAATGTAACTGAAAACTAGGTAATACTCAACTCTGAAGCAGCAACTTAGAAACTCAAGTGGAAATATACAGAATAAAGGGAAAGGTAAATACACAAATAAATATGTTACACTTTATCATATGCTACTGTAATTAAAGCAACAATTACATCTGTACAGTTTTGCTTACAGTAGATCAAAACTCAAGTGTTGAATTATGTATGCAGTTATTTATCATGTTAAATAAGGATGGCAAATGAAGAATTCCTTTTTTCCCTTTTTGAAAACAAGTTTCAATGTCACATCTTATTTTGTGTGGTGCTGGATGGTCCTGGTGGATCTAAAGAGACCAAAGAACACAAACCTCTTCTGTTGCATTGCTTATTGGAATAATTCTCATTCATTTTCTTATGGATTGACTCCAACAGACAGACACACATCTTTGTATGAACATGTTGCATAATCTAAGGGGCAATGCAGAGATTGCTGAAATATAATTGAATGCAGGCATTTCTTCAATGCAGATATTTCCTCCCACTGACAGGGGTATGTATGGTCTGTTATCGTGTATAGTATTCATTATAGTCTTGAGGAGCTTTCTAAACCGTTTAGAGGCAGTGCTGTCCACACTACAAACTGAATATCCCCTTACTTTAATGTACTTATTTGATAAATGTTAAACTTGTGAGACAGCTAGGAAGACATTTAGCATATTACTCTTTGAATGATAACACCAGTGACATGTATATCTTAGGTTGGTTATAATTCAGATAAGATGTGATTGAAAGTTTTTTTTTTATGCCATTACTTCTTGATCCTTTACCGTATGGGTGCTTAATATGCCAAGAAACTTTTGGAAAACTGTAGCTGTGGCTGTGGTAAGAAACTTTCTATTACTTACTATACAATTTGGCAGCAGATTTCTGATTCAATGTACTCATTACTTTTCTATATATATATCTACAATCTTCAAAAAAAAGCTTTCTGCTTTTAATAAAAGGAGTAAGAGTGTTTCATTGGGTTAATATAAAGCCAACAACAGTGACATAGATGTGGGCATTTTTGTCTTGTGTTTTAGTTGTACATACTATATACAGTTTTGTTGTTGTTTAGAAAAACAATGTTAAATACAAAAAGTGGTTCTAATTAAAATGATTGGTGGTCCACTTTATTAAGCATTCCATAGAACCATCTGAGATTTAAAGCAGCACCACCTCTTGCAGAATGTCTGTCTCCTACCCTCATTCATGCAGAATGTCTGTCTCCTACCCTCATTCATGCAGAATGTCTGTCTCCTACCCTCATTCGTGCAGAATGTCTGTCTCCTGCCCTCATTCGTGCAGAATGTCTGTCTCCTGCCCTCATTCGTGCAGAATGTCTGTCTCCTACCCTCATTCGTGCAGAATGTCTGTCTCCTGCCCTCATTCGTGCAGAATGTCTGTCTCCTGCCCTCATTCGTGCAGAATGTCTGTCTCCTGCCCTCATTCGTGCAGAATGTCTGTCTCCTACCCTCATTCGTGCAGAATGTCTGTCTCCTACCCTCATTCGTGCAGAATGTCTGTCTCCTGCCCTCATTCGTGCAGAATGTCTGTCTCCTGCCCTCATTCGTGCAGAATGTCTGTCTCCTACCCTCATTCGTGCAGAATGTCTGTCTCCTACCCTCATTCGTGCAGAATGTCTGTCTCCTACCCTCATTCGTGCAGAATGTCTGTCTCCTACCCTCATTCGTGCAGAATGTCTGTCTCCTGCCCTCATTCGTGCAGAATGTCTGTCTCCTGCCCTCATTCGTGCAGAATGTCTGTCTCCTACCCTCATTCGTGCAGAATGTCTGTCTCCTGCCCTCATTCGTGCAGAATGTCTGTCTCCTACCCTCATTCGTGCAGAATGTCTGTCTCATACCCTGGAATGTGTACTGGAGTAGAAAAAGCTGAAACTATTTCCTATGAAATACCTACCACTATTTATACAATTCTAACAGTTACATGGAACTGCAAAAGGTCATTGTGACATCACAGCAGCCTTTTAACATCCTATACTGGAGATAACATCAATCCCAAAGGATGGCATTTTATAAAGCAAACAGCAGCATAAAACAGAAATCATTTTTCAAGCGCTTTGTGATGGTGGTCCACTATGAAAGACGCTATATAAAATAAATATTGATTGATTGATTTGATATCATTTTCCATTAAAAACTACTAACAACTGATTGTTGCTACAAGACTTGTTTTCTAAATATACCCCTTTCCATTTTTAAACTTGATTTACTAGTGTTCCCAATACACATGGTGTGGCCTGTAGTTGTAGCTATTATATGACTCTCCTTTTTGAAGGTCCTGGATTTTTAATGTATTTTATAAAAGTATGACTTCAATCAAATGAGTCATTCAGCTCGAGCACATGCTTAAGTGTTATGCTGTCTTTGTGAAGTTTGTTTTGTATCCATAATGTACAGTGTTGTCCAACAGTGTTATCAAAAGGAATGTGATAACACTGTTGGATTTCTAATATTATACAGTATATGATATACTTACCACTTTCATTGTGTTTTATGCATAATTCGAAATACATTTTATTTACCAAAAGTAACAGAAAAACATAATATGATTATAGTAAATTGTGTACAGTAGTTTTGTATATAGAGCTCTGTTATGTTATGGTATAGAATAATTTCAATTTATTTTATGTGCAAGAAACATACAGTATGGTTAATCAGCATACCATGTACCATGAACACATGTACTTCATGACGGGATCAAATTGATCCAGGTGTATTTTACTTTTAGGAAATTGATTCATAAGTAACATTTGTTTCAATGACTATGTGGCTGTTCTAATTTGCCTTCCATTATATTGTCTAAATACAAAGCTTCTGAAATGCATGTGTCAATCTTTGGAGGACACTGTTTGTTGGTTTTCTGTACATCTTACACAGGTGCATACTGTAATTCACAAAAATCGAGAACTACATAACAAAGACATGTTTAAATTCAATATCGATTTGCTGTGCAAAGATTAGGTGTAAGTTGCCTAACAGTTGTTCAACTTCCCATTTCAAGAAGGTGGCATACTGGATATGTAATACTCACAATCACAACCATGGATATGTAACTGTCTTCACTGTTAGTTCAGAAATTACTTTTATTTTAGTTAAGAGAAATTGAGCGAACTGCTCTGAGTAATGAGAATGCGGTTTGCACAGCTACATGTTAGCTTGTTAGCAAACAACTGGGGTATAAAAAATGTCAAGTACTGTTGTAAATTTATTTGAGAGTGTATTAAGAGGTTAAAGCTAATCATTGCATAACTCTACCTGTCATGCACTTCCATTCACTAGGTTTCACATAAAAAAAACAATATCTACGGTATTACTACACTAGGTTGAAGAACGCTCTGTGCGTGCCTTCATTTCAGGTAGTCTTGAGGGGGAAATGTAAATTGAATGAAGTGAAATAGTAAGCCTACCTGAGAGTAAGGCAGGACACCGAGAGCTTTATTTAAGCTAGTGTGGGACCAGGTATCATTCATCTTCAAAGAAAATACAAGCTTGCTTTTAAATTGCTTTGTCTACACGGTGAGTGGAAGTTCATGACGGTTAAGGTTTATGGAATTATTAAATTAGCTATAAATCATTTTTTATACGTTTTTGTATAGCTGTGTGGGGCATATTTTCAAAGTGTTTACTCCTGTCCTTGTATTTTTTTTAAGTAGAATATTCCATGGCTCCCGACTGCAGAGTGTATATGATAAGTATATTACTGTGGGGGAAATTAGGGTTTTTTTTTTGTTTTTTTTTTAATTTAGTCGTTGCCAATCAGTTTTTATTATTTTCTCCCCAATTTGAAATGCCCAATTATTTTTAGGCTCAGCTCACCGCTACCACCCCTGCGCTGACTTGGGAGGGGCGAAGATGAACACACGCTGTCCTCCGAAGCGTGTGCCGTCAGCCGCCCGCTTCTTTACACACTGCGAACTCACCGTGCAGCCGCCTCAGAGCTACAGCGTCGGAGGACAACGCAGCTCTGGGCAGCTTACAGGCAAGCCCGCAGGCGCCCGGTCAGACTACAGGGGTCGCTGGTGCGCGGTGAGCCAAGGACACCCTGGCCGACCTAACCCTTCCCCCCCTACACCCCCCCAGTTGTATGTGTGACATGCTATACAAATGTATTGCAGTTTGTTCTTTTTTTTCTGCTATGTACTGTACAGTGCTTTGTGATACTTTTGTATAAAAAGCGCTATATACATGCAATAAATAAATAAATAACAAGATATCCATCTAAATCATAAGGAAATATGAAGAAAGCCTTTCATGGATTTAATTATTTTTCAGAATTTAGGCTAATGTTTCCACTTCCATCAGCAGAAATTATAATTTTGACATGTACCGGTAAGCATACAGTTTAGGCCCATTTTCACCTGTTAATTCTACCAGTGCATTTTCCTTTTTCAGTCTGTGTGTGGTTATTTTGAACAACCTTTTGGAGGATAATGAATCTTGGATTGCAGAATTCCCTGTGAACATTCAAATTATCTTTATACTGTGTTCCCATTTCCATATATATATATATATATTTTTCAGCGTATGCAATAGAGCTTTGCAATGTATTAAAATGATTCATACAGTGACTGGGGCAAGAGTCTTTTAGAGTGCGATGATTTTCACAGTCCAGTATGTAAATCTTACTAGTCATGAAATCCTGGATAGTTTTTAAACTCTGAAGTTCAAGCACCCCTGTGACTTTTAGTGATCTCTCACACGTGTCTTCTCTAACTGCAGTACTGTACAGCAAGTCATACAGGATTTCAAAATCCGCTCACAAACACATTGTTAGGGTTGTTGTAAGGTCAGATGCCAGTGTATTCTTGTAGGCCTTATTTTAAATAAAAAAAATAATCCATGGACACTTTTTGGAGCTATTAAAACACCTGCCTCAGACTGAATATTATTTAGTTGTCAATTTGCTGTCTCTTTTTTGTTGTTTTTGGCTTTCTGCATGTGGCACAGGGTTAATCTCGAACACGTTATGTAATCGGCCCTTATGCTTTTAAGGATTAAAGATGCAGTAAGAACTCAGCCACTATCTGGGTAGTCTGTTCTATATACTGCACCATCTTGGAAGTATTTAGGTTACTGTAGCCACTGTATTATATGTGACTCATTTTAACCGCAAGTACAGCACTGGTTCGTAATGTGAAGATGGGAAGACCACCAGCTCAGGGCTAAAAACACAGACTTCCCCTTCTAAAAACAAGAAACGTCTTCCTTACTAAATCCCACTGCATTACTTCATCTGGGTGTGTAGATTCATTCAAAACATATAGAGTAAGAACTTGCTATAACCTTAGTTTGGAGTAATCAGCCACAGCTGTTTACTTCTATTAAACATTAGCTAGAATGTAGTTAGCAAATACAAGATGTCTCTTTTAGTTATTTATTTATTTATTTTTAAACTGTGGTGTCTTGTTGAATTGTATTTTAAAATATGGTACCTTGGGGTCTGTTGACTTCCGTCTTATCCTTTTGTGAACACAATCATATTGACAAGCAGACCTTTTCATCAGTTTACATTTCTCAAGTGTAATCTCACCCTCGCTATGAAACCTTGCCACTGTCCCTAAGTAAAGTAACTTGATGTGATTATTCAGTGCTAGCACTGCATTAAAAGACCAGAATCGAAGGGTATCACATTTTGCACAGAACATATAGACCCAATGTTTTTAAAAAATGACACCTTTTTATTGGGGGGGGGGGGGGGGGCTAGCACTTCTCTTTGCCTATTGTGTGTATCTGTTTTGTATATTCTGTAGAATTAACTAAAGGTTTCTCCACCTGTAAACATGGGTTTCTAAATTGAATGCAAAAGCCACACGTATTTACTTAGTATTTAAAAATGTAAAACGAAATAGACCAATAGTGTTTAACTGCAGCGGTATCACGGCCATGGACACCCTCCCAGCATTTCGGTGTCACCTGAAATCATTAGAATTTTTAGTGTAATGTAAGCGGATATAGTACTTGGGATTGTGATTATAATATGCTTTAATGTAAGCAAGCCTTACAAACAGCTTTTATTACTGACTGTATAACTCATTTACAATTAATATATACTGTACTATATTAATACTTACGTTCATCCTATTGACACCCCCCTTATTGTCATTAATTATTATTGAAAAAAAAAGGCTTTTAATGGCTCAGCTTCACTACTTCCAGTGCATTTTACTGACTTAAGTTAGCCTTGAAGATGATAAAATACAGGCTGCTAAGTGACTGGTGAATTCCTATCCTGTAGCATAAAGCAGAGTAGGTTTGTGTGGATGCATACTAGCCTGATAGCTCAGCTGTTGAGGCGCTGAAAACTCAAACTTCTCAGCTGCTGCTTGGCATGACTGGCTGAGAACACTGTTTAAATATAGACGTGTTGCTCAGTCCCACAAACCCACCCCTAAATCAGACACAGAACAAGAAAAGGGACGAGAACATTTTGTCAACAACAATAAAAAACCAATGACATCTATTCTACAAACCCCTAAACAACAATTAACAACAGTTTAAAAACCTGGCTGAGAATATATTTCTGGTGCTGTGACCTCCTCCTGCTCCCCCCCCTTCTCTCTCTCTCTCTCTCTCTCTCTCTCTCTCTCTCTCTCTCTCTCTCTCTCTCTCTCTTGCTCTCTCTGTTCGGGCTGAAACTTTGTGAGAAGAAAGTACATTCTTTCATTTTTGGTGTACAACATTTCCTGCATGACATCAGTGGTTGCTATACTCAAAGGAGGAGGAGAAGAAGAAGAATAAGACTTCTCATCCAATGTTCCCCTGCGCTGGAGGCAGTGAACTGCTGAGGTCAAGGCTCCTGTCTTTTCATTAGGATTACCCTGGCTGTGGAACAGTACCCTTGTGTTGACAGCATTCTGATCAGGTAGGAGCATAGACTGTGTGAGTCGTAGCAGCATTCTCATACTGGACTGGGTGAGCAGTTAATTTGCCTCTTTCATTTGTATTGGATAATGTTGTGTTAAATTGGGAATGCAGTCACCTTAAGGGTGTGCAGTGTAGTAAATATCTACTTTGAAGAAAAGCAGAAACATGTAATATTCTCTGAAAGATGTTATTAGCACACTTGTTTTTCGAATGTTTTGAATGGATTTTTGTACGCATAGTTGACGTTGTTATTTACTCCCTGTATTATTACTATTTAACAGACATAGAACGTAATATTCATATTTGTTTTCTTTTTTAATGAAGGTTTTTCATATTAATTCATATGCTTAAGAAACTACTGTAGGTTACTCTCAGGGCTCTTGGAATAGCATATCAATTGAGACCTGAATCGCTGTGTGTAAGATTTCTTGCGTGAAGTCACTTGTAAATGTCAAGTTAGAACTGGAACATTAAAAAAAACAATGACTAATGACAAAACGGCAATAAAACATGTTGGTTTGCAAAGGAAGAACACATTTATTGTGTCTCTTGAGGTTAAAGTGCAAAGATTAAAGACACAAACTGGCAGGAATACAGGAGATCCAGGAGGAAGAATCCTGTTATAAACCAAGAGGGATTACTGGTCGTATTCCGACTTTGAGATGAGTGTAGCTGTTTAACTTTGAAACCAAAAGCTTCACGCAAATGTTGCTTGAAATGATTCGCCTTTGGACAGGTCATCTGTTGCTCTCTCGTTGAGGGCTGCTTCTGGATCACTAAAACTGCTTAGTATAAACTTCCACTCTTTGTGTGACGCAGCAATGACACACATTCAAGTGTACTAGCTCTAAAGCAGATGGTTACAAGCCATAACAGTCTGTGAATGTTTCGGGTTCAGATACCTACACATTACCTCAGCTGCATGGCCTTTATGGTGTTCTGGTGCACAAGACGTTAAGACCTTTCTAAAAGTTTCCCTCAGTAAAAGCATAGAGTGTGATTAGCAAAGTGAAAGTGTGGTAAAGCATAGATAAGCACTGTAAAGCCCAGATGTATGGTAAAGCATATACAAATGGCAAACCAGGGTAGACTATGGTAAATCACTGTATAACCATGGGAAAAGCAAAATTGTTTTCTTGTGCTGTTTAAGTTCTCACCCTGGCTGGCACAAATATCTTCAGTTGGACAATAGGCTGTGGATGTGACAGGTACATGCTTAAAGGTGCTGCTTAGATACACGAATCTGAATATACAGAACTGTACTGTACTTGTCCAATCCATTAAAGCTATTGTGTTGTATATGAATGTTTACTCCTTGTGTGAAATAATGTTTTGCTAAAAGGAACGATGAAAGAAATCTGCAGTGCTCTTTTTGTCAGCGGAGGAAGTCTAGTTTTTTTGGGTGTATAAAAGTATTTTCGAAATGTTGTTCTTAGACTTGGACTGAGATGTGAATGTGGATTTGAGCAGGAATTGTCTTTGTTGGTCAGTACTGTGTCCTGGCTGTTTATGTGCTGGAAACTAAACAAATGAGTGAAACAATAAAGGGGTGGCACTCCTCTGTAGGGGGAAACAGGGTGCCAGATAAACTGAAAAAAATATTTTGAACCCTCATATTTAACACAGATTGATCTGAACACAATTATTAAAACAGAAAAATAAACCCAAGTGGTGGTTTACTTAATAATAACGATATAATCTATTATTTGTTATTTCAGTTATTGACACATTTAAATATACAAGTATGCATGTGACAAACTGTTAAATAAGCTACACATTGTTTTGGTGCATAATAACAAGATATTATGGTAAAAAAAAGCATTCTGTTTGTATAGTATGTTATAAGCCTGGTAAAATACATGTTAAGAACTGTTAATTCTCCATGTTAATTATTTTTAGAAAATTAAAACAATACTAGGGGCTGTTTAAAACTAGGCATGTACAACGATGCATTTCAGGTATCCTTTTAAAAGCTTACCATAGTATCTTTGCAGTTTTCACATGCTTTTCCAATGGATATACTGTTGTTTGCCATGTTTATTAATATGCTTTACCATGCTTTCACTGTGGTTTATTACATTTTGCTGTGCTTTCATTGGGGAATTATTATAAGGGATCTAATGGCAAGGGTGACACTGATATAGTTGTACAATATAACCACCTAACTTTAACCACACACTATTAGTTAGCTGTTAAATGTGAGCTACCAATACAGGTCTTCTATATAAAGTTCTAATCTTACAGTTTGTACAAATTGTTTTCAGCGAAAGTTAAAAATATATACACTTTAACACAACATGAGGGTAAAAAGAAAATTGTTAATATTATTGTTTATTCTGAACTGATTATAATGATTTATTTTTATTTTTATACTTGTTACCATGCTTGATATTTCTTTACAGTTAGGGTAGCGTGAACAAATTTTAAACATTTAGTCATTTGAGGGAATTGGAAATCTGTTCAGTTGATCCAAACTGTGGCAGATGTAAATAGCTCTGTCATTTAAATCATTGAAACAGTCGGCAATCCACTCCCAAGCTCTGCTAGCTGTTCAGTGTGTTTAGCCTTGGTACAGAAAAGTCTCTATTTTAATGATCTATACAGTAAAGGTATTTAGATCCGTCGTTGTTCTTATCAGTTGAATGGACTCCTTCAACTTCAGTTGTACAACACTTTCTGTCTTCTTAAAATATTAGGACATTTCATAGTTGTTTTTTTTCCTCAAAGTCCTGATAACACTGATTGACATCATTTAGAAAATGTTTAACCAACTGGATGTTTGGCTTCATTACACGCTCCTCATTGTGGCTTTGTTAGCGTCTGTGTCATTAATTCAATAATCGCCAGATGATAAGGAAAGATAAGTTAAAGAAAGTTAACAGTGACATCACACTGCTATTTCAGTACAGCAATCTCAGACTATAGGGAATAACAGACCCTGTTTTGTTCTTTTACAATCAACATCACTGTTTCTATGACAGCAAAACATCTATTAAAGAGACAGGGCCCTCTTGTTTTCTCTAATGTTTTACAGCAGCCCCAGCAGTTATTCAGTACGTTATAGTTACAGCTGTGTCTTAAGTGCATGACGTGTTACAAAGTCTTTACTTGGTCATGATACACCCCTGGAAGCTGCCATATGATCTTGCGACAGATTATTTAATGTATTTGTTTAGCACAATATATCATTGAACAGTGGTTTATGTATTCTGCCTGATTTAAATATTTTTAGCTTTTTTTGTAAAGTAATTTGTACTTTAAATTCGCTTATTTTAATTATTTTATACTACTATAAAATGGCAAGTATATAGGGAGCAGTCTCATTGGCTAACAAGTGTTTCAACCCGAGCAGATATGTCGCCATATCAGCACGGCTTCCAACTTAGAACTTAGAACCATTTTGCCTGATTCACTTGGGAGAGTGTGGTAGGGTGAGGGAGAATTTTATAAGCGCAACAACGCACTCCAGGGGGGTTAAAATATGGTCCAAAATCTGCAGGAATTGAAAAAGCCTTGTGCCGAACACCCACCCCGAGGCGGTTAAATATTGGACCATATTTCAACACCCTGTCATGTGTTATTGCTTTCTTTATCATCATGTTCTTTCATTTGCATGTCTGTCATAACTCTCTATAGAACGTGTGCATACTTGGGTGGGTTTCCATGATATTGCAAGTGTTTTCCACATAAAATCTGACTACACCGACAGCCCACAAAAGAGATGGGTTTTAATCTTTTAATTTACTATACACATACAGTGCATATTTTCTGGTCAATGTTTTCCAGCCCTTTCTGCCTCTTATAAAGACACATCATTCTGCTATTTGGCTTCTAATCTAGGTCTGTTTTATATTAACAGGTCTATTCTCTAATTGCCATGGCAGTAAAGTTATCACTTCCTCAAACCTTACTGGAAATAAAGGTCATGTCTGTCGGGGATTTCACTGGGGAGGGAACCTCAGGCCTCTCCTCTGTGAGTTTCATTTGAGTCCCTAGGTAACTGTATGATACAGCTGCTGCATCATAATCAATGTGTTGACAGCTGCAGCTGACATGCTGAATTCTCTTCCGTGGGCACATTTTGTTTTTTATAAATGGTAAGGAAAGATAATTGCGAGAGAGTGGCTCTGCCAAGCCCTTGCACTGCCTGTCACTGTACCTGTGTGTTTGCACTCACAATAACAGCAGCTTGCTTAATATACCCGTTTCGATTTGCCAGTTAGGTGATGTCAAAGTTTAATAAAGTCCAGTGATACTCTGAATGTCTGCACTGAAACCAAACATGGCGTAGATTACTGGCAATGTATTTGAAGAAAGAAAAACATAGTTACTCATCAATATACATGTGTTGAGTACCGTCCAGAAAAACTCACCCAATAAAGTTACTGGAACAAAACAACCCCAGTATATACATAAAATGGCATTGAGTGAGGTTGTTAAGTCTCAGTTTTCTTGTCATTCAGTTCAGTGAAGATGAAATCACTCTCATGCTATACTTTGAATTGTATAGCAAAAAGTTCCCTTATAGAAGTTTACCATTGTATTTTTGTACTGTATTATTTCAGTTTTCCCATGATTATACTATGCATTTACCATAGTTTACCATGGCTTGCCATGCTTATTAATATGCTTTACCAGATCTTGCTATTCTTTACAATGCTTACCTATGCTTTACCGTGCGTTCACTATGCTTATTACATTTTGCTGTGCTTTTACTAAGGGGAATATTAATAAGGGCTGTAATATAGTACATGATTGGATTTCTAGTTACAATAGGTATTTTGAAATACATTTCATTCACTGAAAGGGAGGACTGAGTACCTCAATGATAATTAGAACTTTAAACCCAAGGTCTGAAGGTTGTGTGTTGGGATCCTTGGCCCAACTAGATACATCCATATATAGTCAGCCCTTCTGTGAATGTGTGGCTAGCCTATAAATGAAATACAAAGATTATAGCAGACTGGCCATGATATTTTAACTGTGTCTTTTTAGTACTTTATATGTCTTAATAAACCAGTTCCATCTAAAAGCAATTGTCTACTCTAAACCCCTTTGTAGTGTGTGATAGACTCTGTCATACTACTTGAAATGAGATATGGCACCTTGGAGAGAGCAATAACTAGATTGAGGGTGTGTGTATATTATATATATATATATATATATATATATATATATATATATATATATATATATATATTGATGCACAATGAAAATGCAACAGTCTAAGTTTTACATCAATAGCTCATTGGGCACATACATAATGTTATTTACATTTTAAATAGTTAGCCGATAGGTCAAGTCATGTGATTTCATAAAAACAGAAAGTGCTCAGTGTTTGGTATTTTAGTTGAGTTAAAATGGACAAAATTAGTTGATTAAGAATCTGTATAAATAGCCATTTGAAAAGACTTTAATTAACGCAAGAACAGAGAAAGATACGACCATGCCCTGCTTGAGTAATGAAGATCGCCTGGCTGCTATCGAAATGATTGAAGGCGGCCTGTCTGTGAGAGAAGTTGCCCGGAGAATGAGATGTTCTGCTTCAACAATCAGCAGACTAGTCCAGAGAAACCAGGAAACCGGCTCTGTGAGGGACAGGCCTCGTCCTGGAAGGCAGAGGGTCACCACACGGGCCCACCACGTCATGGTGAGCGTTATGCTGACTGTTGCGTTGTTCAAGCAAGCCGGTGGGGAGGTGGAAGTGTGATGATGTGAGGAGGAATCTCCTTTAACACAAGAACACCTTTGATACAGATTGAGGGCAACCTTACTGCTCAGTGATACATTGACGAAGTCCTTGAGGGAGCAGTTTTTCCGTTCCTGCAAGCCAATCTGGAACTGTCGATTTTCCAGCGGGACATGCAAGACCACACAGAGCTAGGATTACAATTGCACGACTTCAAGAAAACAATGCCGAGGTCTTGCTATGGCCAGCTTTATTTCCAGACCTGAGTCCAATACAACATCTGTGGGACCAAATCACCAGTGCCATCCACAGGAGACAATTACGACCAGCCAACCTCTGCCAGCTAGCTGCAGCTGCACAGGAAGAGTGGCAGTCTGTCCAGAGGCTGATCAGGTCTATGCATCAACGCTGCTAGGATTGTTTTAATGCACAGGGAGGTCATACCTGATACTAACTTTGTAATGTTTTCATTTTGACAGTGTGTCACGTTTCATACTGAGAACTTATAATGATTCTTTAATCTGTATTGTTGTTCACATTTTCTGTGATTTTGTTTGATATCTATGTTTAAAATATTTGAAATCCATTAGACCTGCGTGTTGCGTTTCTTTTGTGCATCAGTATGTGTGTGTGTGGAGAGAGAGAGAGGACACACAATTATAGAAACCACCACTGGTAATCTGCTTTGAAAACAAACAAATACATACATAAATAAAGGCTAAATATTTTGGGGAAATTCTAGAAATGCAGTTCTGTAGTACCAGAAAATACTTGACTGGACATCCCTTAGGGTTTATTGCAGGCTAGATGATGGTAATACATAATGTGCATATTAAACTGTTGCAGAAAAAAGCATAAGCACATACATGCATGTAAATATACACTGTGTAACAGTCCAATTGAAAAATGGGTTAGGACAATATGTATTTGTTTAATGCAGAAAAAAAATGTATTGCAGATTTTGAGTTACTTCTAGGATACCTTTTATTTGAGCCAGCACAAGATTATTATTTTTTTGTTATACAAACAGTTCATTCAAAACCATTGTTAGCATATGATGGCTGAGTGGTGACGTACCCAGACCAGAAAGCTCACACAGAGGCAGGTACTTGCAGGGTTGAAAGCGCTGGGGCGCACATATATATTTAAACAAAAGTAAACAAACAAAACCAACGCTCACAGAGCAAAATAAACAAAAAAAGGCCTCAAACGTATAAAACAAAACAGTACTTAGTTCAGGCAGGGCAGTTGCCTTCACTGATCCTGTAATCACTATCGTACTGGTCCTTCCAGCACGAGTAGCCCTTGTCTGTTTTACTTTCTTTTTACTTTCAGCTTGTTCACGTTTTTTTAATATTTCTCCTCCGCTCTCATTCCTCCTTTCAAAACACCCACCTTGAACAACAAAAGCTGCAGGTTTTTATACATGTGACCATCTCCGAATTAACAATAAATTAATCAATTCAGAGATGGTCACATTCCACACAAGTTTAGTGGGATGGGACTTTAACTCCATCCAAGCTGCCAAACAATAACAAACAAAGCAGTCGTTTTTAAATAAACACAAAGTACATTCAAATCATACCGATACATCACCCGTTAAAATAAACATAAACAATACATTCTAAATCATACCGACACATCACCTGTTTAAATAAACATAAACACTACATTCTAAATCATACCGATTCTGCCTTCTTGGTTTTTTCTGTGACATGCGTGTGCGTGGGGAAGCCCAGGAGTCAGTGCTATCTTCACGGTTTCCTCTGTGACATGCATGTAAATGCATGTGCGTGGGGAAGCCCAGGAGTCAGTGCTACCTTCACGGTTTCCTCTGTGACATGCATGTAAATGCATGTGTGAGAGGGAAAGCCCAGGAGTCAGTGCTACCTTCACGGTTTCCTCTGTGACATGCATGTAAATGCATGTGCGTGGGGAAGCCCAGGAGTCAGTGCTACCTTCACGGTTTCCTCTGTGACATGCATGTAAATGCATGTGTGAGAGGGAAAGCCCAGGAGTCAGTGCTACCTTCACGGTTTCCTCTGTGACATGCATGTAAATGCATGTGTGTGGGAAAGCCCAGGAGTCAGTGCTACCTTCACGGTTTCCTCTGTGACATGCATGTAAATGCATGTGTGTGGGAAAGCCCAGGAGTCAGTGCTACCTTCACGGTTTCCTCTGTGACATGTGTGAACATGTGTGTGAGAGGCAAAGCCCAGGCCCTTATGCTGTGCACAGGGGTCGGAGTGCTTTACAACAGGGCCATCTGGTATTTTGTTTCTGCAGTTATAAAAACAGAAATACAAACCCAGTCCTCTTTAACTACATTTTTGCCATTAAAAACATAAGTAATTACCTGCAGCTACAGTTAGACATTACCGTGAAAAGATATATTTCTGCGGGTGCGCTGTATTCTCAGTTCATAGTATAGTACAGCATGGTGTTTGTGATTGGGCGTAATACAAGAGGTGCACGTTACAGTATAGGGATATAACACAAGGCATCTCAGCCATGCGTGATATGCACAGTGTGCCTGTTCTATATAAAAAGCATGCGATTGGAAACTTTGGATTTCATGCACATGCATACATGTGAGCAACCGGTGACCTTTATTTCATGTTTTCAAAGCCCAGTATCATACGTACAGAGGGCCAGTAGCAAGCAGTGTTGGTATAGCTCCATGATGATGATGCTGTTACAAATTCCCATGTGGTGACAAACCCGCACTGCTTAAGTGAACTGTCACCATCACAGGAACTCTTAAAGACTGTATCTTTCTCATGACACAGTTCTCCATTTGATTATATTTATCACTGGGCTCTCGTTTGGTTTTATCAAGCCGTTCTGTTATCACTAGTTGCTTCATTTGAGTCTGTGGTTCCTAACTTCCTAACTTCATTCCTCAGGGACCTAAATATTATAATCTGCACTTCCCTTAAAACAATGTTCAACAGTTAATGAAGATGTAGTCGACAAGAAAACAATCCTATATGTAATTGTGCCTCTTGAGTCTACCATGTAATTAGATAGAAACATGTATATGGTACCGTTACTGGGAATGGTGATCAAGGACTGGGTTTGGAAAGCCTTGATTCAATCACCCTTCGATCTAACAGTTCTCCTGTTAAATAGACTAGCTGTATATGTTATACACCACAGCAACAGTATCAAATCCACATATACAGACTCTCTTTCTTGCCAAAAGCCAGTCAGTCACCACAACCCGCATCCCAATAGATTTTTCTTTCCTTTTATAGTCACACTTAAAGCTGTTGTTGGGTTTAACTCATTTTTCAAAGACATTTTTTAATGCTAAAGAAGCAGTGGAATCTGGACAGCTGCCTCCACCTCTCCATACCATGTTTAGCTACAGTCAACTAAATGCCCGAGAGACTGGACCACAGTGGCTAAAATAGAATGGTTCAGTGTAACCTCCTGCAAGCATTAAGACATCATTAACAGGGTATAAATTAGCCCTCTAAATGCCATTCTGTATGATCGAAGTGGCAACCTAAAGTAAAAACAAAACCGTGAAGAGGCCGTTCAAGTTTATTTAACCTCGAGAAGGGGTGTTGCTACGGTTACATTTCTATAAAGCACCAAACATTTTATAGAGCAGGTTTTGAGCAACTGTGGCTTGCTCTGCCAGGGGTCTGGAAATGCTGAAATGCGTGTGTCATAAACTCCTGTATTTGTATAGATTCTTAAAACAAAAGGTCTTATAGTTAGCGTCACATAGTAAACAAGGTCAGACCAGACTGATCTACAGGTGAACATGTTGCACAATTTTTCAAATGCTGTATGACAGTTGGGAAATTCCCAGGCCAAAAGATGCTTTAGATGCACATTTATAAGTAAATATCCATGATCGTTTCTAGCAACAGTGGATGACTTTGGCAAAGATTATGATGATCTGTATATTGCATAATGCCAATAATGGTATTGTAGCTATGCCTAGACTGTCTTTGTGTTGTTCTCTATGTGAATCGCACAAGATTAACTAGACACAGAAGTTCTAATAACTAGTATATACCAGCCTTCGTTTGTTTACATCTATTGAAACAAAACATGACTAGCCAATGGATATCTATATCAACAATTTAGTAACTAGCTATAAAAAGCACAGTAATACATATCCAGAGATATAAACAGCCTGTTGTGGAATGCAGTTGGCAAGGGTGTCTGTGTAACTCAATCAAAGGTTCCTAATCTGAAATGAGACCGCTCATTATTTACAACTGGGATGGAGCTGGGTCAAAGTGGAGCAGAGCAGTAAAATGAAAGATCTGCTGTGAATGGCATGTTTTCACATGCTGATAGCATGATATGCCTCCCCTCTATCCCGGACAAGCCCTGAATACAAGTGGGAGTCTGTAAATAATCTGGAGAGATTTCATTAGGGGACAGCTGGGCAGAAGGGCCAAGCATAAAGTCATAAATCATGTCTTAAAATGTACTTTTATACATTTGCGTTTCCTGATGTTTACATCTCTAAATTGTCTGCTATGTCTTTTTTATTGAACTGTAGAGTGCTTTGCGATGTTTGTTCATGAAAGGCGCTATATAAAATAAAGTTTATTATTATTATATATTGTTAGTCAACAAACAGACCATCTTGCTGCTACCATTTTAAACATGAAATGCATGTTGCAACATTTAGCAGCTTTGTTGTTTCTGTTTGCTTAAACCAATTATTTGTAAATGAAATTGCAGTAAAAGGTTCAGAGATACTGTTTTATCATTTGTTTTTAATATTTTTTAATGTATATATTTTTTATATCAAACCCTTATTAATTTACTTTTTTCCCTTTGAAGAATATCAAATTGGTAATCTTGTGTTCATTTTAACCTCAGTGTAACATGAGTGTATATGTTGCTACCTAATGAAATCTAATACTGGACACTACAGTGTGTTCAAATTACAAACTGATTGAGTCAGCTGTGTAGCCCACTCAAGAAGCCTCTAGTCTTGCAGAGCAGTCATAATGATTGCTTTCTGATACGCAGTCTGAACTGATCATTAGTGCCATCTTACTTTTTCAATCCCAGTGCCATTTATTTCATTGTAGTCTTTTGTTAGTGACATTATAGATATCTAGAGTGTATACTTAACGAAAAACTGACAAAAGTTGAAAAACCTGACCTTTCTAAATATCATTTAGTAGTTTCTTTGATTACATGATGTTAAATAAAATATCTAAATTATGTTCATATATATATATATATCTCTTTTATTTTTCATTGTTTCAATCCTGAAATTCTAGGTGATGCAAAACTTTTGGCTCGAACCTCTTACCTAAATTAAAAATGAGGCGTCTAAGATTAGTGCTAACAAAGGTGTGTGAAACCAGCCGTAAGTGTATATTGCTGATTTATACTTCCGTCCAAGGCACAGTGGATAAACATTGTTTGTGTTTTATGTTGTTTTATTGTCATGTGTGTGTATATTTTATCTAACAGTCTTATTTTTTGTCTAGCGGGCGCAAAAGTATCTTGCTCTAGCTGAAATGTGTTAGTACTGCCAGGACTTATCTGTCAGACAGCTGCATGGGTGACATCGTTTTGAACTATATAATAGCCTCATGCCATGGTGTAGCCACTGTACTTTTGGTGTACCATGGTTTAACAGTTTCAACTGGGGTAACCATGGTATGAGTAATCTTGTTCATGGTTAGAAGATACCGCATTGCAAAGACGTGGAAACTTGATGGATATATACTGCTGTAAAAAAAATATCAGCTGTCAGTTTGTGCTTGTACTTTAAGGTTGTAATTAGTGGTAAACAGACTATTAAACATTGCAACCCTGTGCCATGTTCTTGCTATATAGACATGCACACATTTGTACTTTTTTTTTTTCTTCTGTCTGAAATGGCTTTCAGTTCTTGAGAGAAATGTGTGCAAACTCCTTAGAGCCAGTCAAAACGGTTCTTTCAGCCACACCGATGAATCCCTGTCAGGATAACATAGCATGCGAAAAACAAACATGACTTCATTCATAAATACATTCCAAACAGAGGATAAATTCATCAGAGGCACATTATTTGTTGTGATCACGAGGGAGGTGCTGCAGATTTATCATTTATCTGCAAGCAATTATGATGTCATCCTGATACACAGGCGAGATTACCAACAGACCACTTGAGCACTGTCAGGGTGTTTTTTGTTCCATTCATCAAAACCATTTAAAAATGAGGTGGTTGTTATATTACCACTGATTTGTTTTTTTTATGACAAACATACAATCCATTTGCAATGTTTATAGCACAATGAAGACACAATGAACTCCCTGCGGTAGCTGACTGATTTGAGTAATATACTGGATGTGTCTCAGCACAGCAGACGTTATGTTGGTCTCTGAATCTGCAGACTGGGATCGGAACCTCATCCTTTCCAGCCCCTTACAAACCCTTTCTTTATCTAAAAAGTTTAGGACTGCAATGACTTATAATAGTGAACATCATGTGTCATTGTAACAAAGCTCTTGCAGCAAGTGCTTAAGTGACTGCGACAGGATAGCCAAGAGTTAGAGAGACAGTAACTGTGGGTTTAAACGGTGGGGCACACATTTATTAAACAAAAGTAAATCAAAAACACTGCTCACAGAGCAAAATAAAAAGGCTTAACAAAACAAATCACAAACACCGTGAACCCAACACCCAGGAACAAAGTAACTGGCACAAGGGCCAAAATAAAAGGTTAAACAAAAACAATTCTGTTGTCAGGCTGGGTATTCATTCGCCTTCACTGACCACTTTCTAATCGTTACAGGAACAAACAAACTCAGCACTCCTCTCAAACACCCAAACCCCAACTCCCCAAACAAAGGATTTCCCCTCCTTAAATACCATGTGGCTGGCGCCTAATTAACCATTAATCATTCAATTAAGACTCCAGCCACATTCTTACATGTATTTGGAGGGATAGGAAATGAACCCCATCCCTGCTAACCAACCCCAACATACAAACCACCCAATGCATTTTAAACAACAATGATTTTAAATTATAATACAATATTTACAAGCATTTACAAGCAGGGCTTTGCCCGACCCCCTCTCATTATGTGCAGGGCTTTTCCCCTGCCTTGCCACAGTGACCTAAAAAGTCAACCAAATGCCTGAAGCTAATGTCGAACCGGGGTAATACAATCTCATTGTCAAGTTCCTTCAACAATAACAGGTAAGGGTGGAAGTCTTTTAGGCAGCCTTGCACGTGCCTAAAGGACTTGGCAGCTGTGTCTCGGTAGAGTCACCAGTATCTCAAACCCCTGCTGCAACAACGGACTCTCCACTGCCACTATGACACTATATTGCTAATTACAGCAACCAATATTACCTGCTGAAAGACATCACAGCAACCAATATTACCTGCTGAAAGACAGGATCCCAACCCCGTCTAGTCCACCTCCTGTCTGAACAACTTACATGCTTCACTTAAAGTGACAAAGCCATGGCAGATCATAAAGACAGGGATTCAACTGGCAAAGAACCCATCGCGACTGACAGTCTGCTCCTCGGTTGAGATACTACAGCAATGCTGTAGGTGCCACCCCTGACACTACAATATATTTAGTGCATTTGTGTGTATTTTCCCTACGTCCTGTGACAAAAAAAAAAAAAACACTTGTTGGAAGGGGATTATAAAACAATTATAATAAGTGGAACAAAGTCTTTCGCATTTCATAATGCTTTCCACGTCTCAGTTTACAGTAAAGACTCTTTACAGTAGTCTTTGGAAAAGGAAACATCTGGTGTGAAATCTGTTCATGTGTTTCCTCCCAGATTATGCTGAATACTGTGGGCTGCCATCACAGATTGATCAGCAGTGTTTTTCATTTTCTAAAAGGTTAAGACATGAGGAGAATTGGGGTACTGTATTATACGGTATACTAGAAATATTGCACAGATATACAACAGAAGGCAGTGTGGTCTCCTAGCCTGTATACTCTGCAACGTCACCAAGTCACCTCATCGCACCCCCTTTCCCAAGTCCAAGACGATTGTGTGGTGGAAGCATGACACCTCTTGGGAAGACCACCTGCCATGTAAGCCTTATTGTCTGCTGCTGCCTTCCCCCGCAGTACGAAGCCTTGCTGTACTTCTTGACAGCAACCTCTCCTTTGATGCCCACATCTCCTCCGTGGTCAAATCTTCTTTCTACCATCTTCGAAACATCTCCAAAGTCTGTCCCTACCTCTCCCTCCCAGATGCGGAGATACTTTGTCATGCATTTGTCTCCTCTCAACTCGACTACTGCAACTCTCTATATGGTGGTCTCCCGGCACGCACCATAAACCGACTGCAGCTCGCCCAGAATGCCGCTGCCAGGATCCTTACCAGATGTAAAAAATGTGATCACATCACCCCCCCGTCTTGCCCAGATGCACTGGCTACCTGTAAAGTTAAGGATTAAAAACTCTCCTGCTCACCTACAATGCCCTTCAACACACAGGTCCTGAGTACCTCCTCAACCTGCTGACCCGCTATGTCCCTGCCTGCAAGCTGATGTCCTCTGACTCTGGCTTGCTTGTTATCCCCAAGCAAAAGTGCACCACACTTGTAGCACGCTTGTTTAGCTTCATGGCTTTGGAACTCTCTCCCAGCTTTGGTGTTTGATGCTCCCGCCTTCGCTCGCTTTAAATCAACTCTCAAGACCCACCTGTTCTCTCTTGCTTTCCATGCTCTTTAAGCCTGAGATCTGCTATTCGCTGCTGTGTTGCTGCTACTATTTCAAGTATTATGCACTTTCCACTATTTAATGTACTATTTCATGTATTATGCTACTATCATGTATTATGGATTTTCTTGTTGTAAAGTGCTTTGTGATGGTGGTCCACTATGAAAGGCGCTATATAAAATAAAGATTGATTGTTTGATATTAAAAAGTGCTCTAGTGGTAAGAGAGTGTGCTTAGTTAGATGCACCACTGTTTAGATCAATAGGATAGGATCGAAAGTGTTATCATATATATTTTATATATATTTGTTTATATTTCCTGTGTTTCTTGTTTCTTTTTGTCTACATAGGTAGGGATGAGGTCCCGGAGCAATGGTGTGGAAAGTCCACCCAATGGGCAAATTTGCATCTCCCAGCCAAACAGGAATTTGGAGGAGGATGAAGGAAGTTCCCAGGGCTCCAAGAAGAAGAAGAACAAATCTCGACAGCAGAAAGAAGGAGAGGTCATGGTTTCAGGCACTGTGAAAAGACAGCTGAAGACCTTGGAGGACAGCGTCCAAAACAACAAGTTGCTTGAACTTTCCAAAGATGATCTTCTTCGTCTCCTTGGCATAATGGAAGGAGAAGTACAGGTAAGAAGCAGAAAACGTTTCTTTCTAGTTGACGCTGCCTGCAACAGATGGCTGCTGCTCTTTTATTGAGCAAAAATACTGCGTCGCAAACTGGTTATTGTCATGTAGAGAGCAGCTTGGTACGGGTAATAAATATCACAGTTATCTTAACAAAGACATTCTTCTCATTGTTTAGATTCCCTTTGTATATAATTTTCCATTTCATTCATCATAATCTGACATTTAAAAAAAGTTTAAAGCACACCTGTGGCCTCATTACAGCTCTCAAACATGTCTAATCTCTCAGTACAGCATGTTCATTACAGCTTTATAACACGTCTAATCTCTCAGTACAGCATGTTCATTACAGCTCTCAAACATGACTGTGTAACCATTTACCTGTGCCCCAGAGCAACACTGCCCCCAGTAGATGTAAGAAATGTTGGGTCCCCTAGTCACTCACCTGGTAAAAGCATGGCTGTGTGGTGGTCCGGGTGAGTCATACAGTCAGAGGAGCGCAGGTTTGTGTCCTGGCTGTGTGGTGGTCCGGGTGAGTCATACAGTCAGGGGAGCGCAGGTTTGTGTCCTAGCTGTGGGGTGTACAGGGTGAGTCATACAGTCAGGGGAGTGCAGGTTTGTGTCCTGGCTGTGGGGTGTGCAGGGTGAGTCATACAGTCAGGGGAGCGCAGGTTTGTGTCCTGGCTGTGTGGTGGTCCGGGTGAGTCATACAGTCAGGGGAGCGCAGGTTTGTGTCCTGGCTGTGTGAAGTCCCCGGTCTTTGCTGGGGATTCAGGAGGGAGCGTTGCCTTGGCTTTGGTGTTCCTGCAGGTTAGGGAAGCAAAACCGGCAGGGACTGTTTCTCCTCTTTGCGCTACAGCGGAGTACCCAGTGAGCTCAGGCAGACACCTGCAGGGTTGGCCTTTGTAGTCCATAGGCCGGTAGCTCGCTGACATCCTCTCTTGAGTTCCTGGGTGTTGATAAGGAAGCTTTTTAAAAAAGTCACCAGGACGTGATGACTGAGACACAAAGTGAATTTTAAGAACAAGAAGAATGTGTTAGTTAGGATAGCTGTGATGTTTCATACACATTCTAAGCTGCTACTTAAGAATTTCTTCTGTACGAGTCGACTGTGTGATTCTGTTGCTGTGATGATACTTTGTTATTAAAATCAAATGTAAAAGTCTCCATCTGTATTTGAGTTTACAAGGATTATCATTTGCTTTTGACCAATGTCTATGTTTTCTGATTTCTGACCACTCAGAATTATTGCAAACATTATACAGGTAAAGAAAAAAAACATTCAAATGACTTTTCAAGCTATACCATTTTTGAGACTGCATTAGAATGTGCACTAAAATCAGACCCCTGTACCATGCGATTGTATGCCCAGGCTCTTGTTTAACTCAGTTATTCTGGGCTCACTTTGCCTTGCAACAAATCTTCCCTCCATGTATTGGAATCCTCAGCTGTCAGCTTTGCTTCAAGGTTAGTCCATTGGGGCTTGTTATTTCAGATACTATTCAAAGCATTATCGTTTAACCTGAAATAGAAATGTCCTTCGTTACAGAACAGTTAATGCAATGTACACAACAGTCAGTCACTTACTGCCTTCAACACAAAATATAACAAAATAAAAAATATGGTACAGTAGGACTTTAAAGTAAGTGGCAGGAATCTGAATCCAATTAGAAATTAACAAAAAATATGACTTACTAGTAACCTAGCGGAGTGAAATTAATTAGCAGATTTGTAGTGATAAATAAAGGTTCATAGTATTCCTTATTATTTACAATCTACTGTGAGTAAGTGATATTAATACATTCATAATTTTACAGCCATTTGTCAATTCTTGTAAGGCTCCTGTGTTAAAAAAAAACCCGTAATTTGCCAGTTTAGCTTCCACAGGAAAAAAACCAAATAAAACCAAATAAAACAAAACAAAACGTTCCACCTCTGTTAGCAAACAAACAAAATCAGGCCACATTCTTGCATATTACTATGTAAAGTACCATTATTTCGTCAAAAAGTAACAGAATTAGACTTTAATAATTTCACAAAGGATCTGTTAAGAAAAGCTTGGCTCTTTCCCAATGGTGTGTAATCCTATCTATGCTGCCCAGACCTCTGTCTGTCAATGTATATGTTTGTATTGGCAAGGAAGTGATCCCTGAAGACCCTGCAAACAGCAATCATTAATCTCCAGCAAAACACACAGATTCTTAAACATTTCCTGATCACAGGCATTGGCGGAAACAGGAAACAATGTGTACAAATTTTACCAGACATTAAGTCGCTAATTTTGGTATAATGGGGCTTCATTTATGAACACACTTCCCTGAAGAGAAGGTGTAGTTGCCTGGGGCCTCACTGGATTCTCCATTACAGTGCTTGTTTTCCATTAATCACAGACATGGAAACTGATATCTCGTGTAAGCCTGAATATGCTTAGAAACCTACACAGCAATATATTAAAGCTGATGTATTTTCCTATTTATCAAAGCCTAGTCATAGATCATCAGTCCACACCCACACAGCCCCTCTGGTCGCTATAGTGAACCATCAGCTCAAGAAGACTTTGTCACTATTTTAAATGTAAAATGTCTCAGTGTTTTAGCAGTTCTACACACTTTGGCTCATAACTGATACAAAGCAGTTTGCCTCATACGCAGCACAATATGAATTTATAATACAGGTATTCAAAAACAGAAACATTATCTGACGTGATTCAAATGATATACATAAAAAAAGCAGATTTGAGGAGAGGGACAGGAAGGAGTGAGGCATTTCTAGCCAGGTAAGCAGGCCAAGCCCAGCCACCACCTATACACACCAATGATCCCACCTGTTAGCCCAGGGCTACTATCAATACATACACTAATAATTATACAGCTAAGGGGGGCTTATGAATAAATAAATCATTTTACTTTGTCCTATAAAGATCAAAAGGAAAACCTTTGCAACCATGAATGTGGAATCATGATGCTTTTTTTTTTTTTTAAATGCTCCTGTAATTGTTTTATTACGGGCTGTGAGTAAACATGTGGATGTCAAATCAGATGCATGACTGCTGTGGTGGTATGGAAAGAGATATTTCAGCACATTGGACAGAGTTAAATATTTCTAGGCACAGTATATGTGCATAATTAAAAATTCCCTTCCAAATTAATCACCTAATTCATACACAATGAGGTTTAAACGTGTGTGAAATAAGAATAAGAGCAGAATAAGAGTTTATTAGCAACTGTTTAGTTATTAAATCTTCAGTAAATAGGTTTATAGAAAACATTTCAAGCTAGAACTGCCAGGCAGTTTTATGGCTTCCAAACTGAGTACCAGTTGGACATTTTGTCAAAATGTAGCATTGCAGCACAAGTGTCAGCAACAGATCAGTTTCATGGAGCAGTTTCAATTCAAAATACTGCATTAGTTCATTATCTCACGATGCTTTATAACTTTAAACACCATAGTAACCATGACCCTATCTACACACTGTAAGGAGTTATAAGCTAATTTTACATTTAACCTTAAGGAGAGGTCAAAGTTCACGATCAGTCATTTTTTAATAGAGCATATATGGGTTCCTAAATGTGTTGTATAGTAACCATAACCCTATGTCCACTGTAAGGAGTTATAAGCTAGTTTTACATTTGACCTTAGGGTGGTCAAAGGTCACAGGTCATTTTTGGATAGAGCACATATGGTTTCCTATATGATTTCCATAGTAACCATTAACCTATCTGCACTTTGTAAGGAGTTATAAGCTAGTTTACATTTGACCGAAGGTTTTTAAAGAAATTGTGTCAGGTGGCCATATTGGTTTACGCACAAACACCATTTTTGTAAAAAGTCATTTGTATTGACACAGGAATGATGCCTGTCAACTTTGGAGTTAATCAAATAAACCATTTTCCATTGTCCCCAGGACGACGTCTACCAAGTTAGGAGTTAGTTGATTAAACGGTTTGGTAACAGAAGCAGTTTGATGTTTGGGTGTGTTTTGGTGAATTTGGTGGCAGCCAGTTTGATAGTAAAATCTATTGCAGCAACTTCTGTTTCGCAAACTTGAAGTGGGTTTGGTTGCTGATGACATATGCAAAGTTTCAGATCAATCGGTTCACTGGTTCACAAGAAGAAGATTTTGAAAGGTTTTTCCCAAAAATGCATCAGGGCGGCATGCAATTTTTTTTGCATTTGAACTGTAATCTACATGGGATGATACCTACCAAGTTTCATGTTGATTGGTTACGTGTGCAAACAGGAGCAGTTTGAAGATGATATAATAATAATAATATTATTATTATTATTATTATTATTATTATTAATATTATTATTAATAATAATAATAATAATAATAATAATAATAATAATAATAATAATAATAATAATAACTAGAACTGCCAGGCAGTTTTACGGCTCCCAAGCCCCAGTTCCAATACCAAACACTTAAGCAATTACTGGAAGAATCGGGTTTAGTTCTTGATATTAGACAAGTTTGAAAGCAGTAACTTTACCAGTTCTCCAGAAGAAGATTTAGAAAGTTTTTCCAAAAAATGCATCGGGCGGCCATCTTGGTTCACGCACAAATACCATTTTTGAAAAAGTCAATTGTACTGATACAGGCATGATGGTTTTCAGGTTTGGAGTTAATCAAATAAACAGTTTTGTAACTGAAGCAGTTTTAAGTTTAAGAAGAAAATGTAGGTCAGGAGGCCATCTTGTTTAACAAAACAACACCATTTTGCCTCATTCTATTGTTACTGGGATGATGCCTACGAAGTTGGGTGCGTTTTGGCAAATTTGGTGGCAGCCATTTTGATATTAAAATTTAATGCAGTAACTTCTGCTTTGCAAAACTTGGTTGCTGTTGACGTATGCGAAGTTTCAGATCAATCGGTTCACCGCTTCCCAAGAAGACCATTTTTGAAAAAGTTAATTGTATTGACAGAGGGATGATGCTTGTCAACTTTGGAGTTAATCAACTAACCTGTGTTCAACTGAAGCGGTTTTAAATTTAAGAACAAAACGTAGGTCTGGCCGCCATCTTGTTTTACGAAAGAACACAATTTTTCCATATTTGAATTCCATTGTCCCCAGGATGATGCCTACCAAGTTAGGAGTTAGTTGGTTAAACGGTTTGCAAAAAGAAGCAGTTTGATGTTTGGGCGTGTTTTGGCAAATTTGGTGGCAGCCATTTTTATAGTAAAATTTATCGCAGCAACTTCTGCTTCAATCGGTTCACCGGTTTCCAAGAAGATTTTGAAAGGTTTTTCCAAAAAATGCGTCAGGCCGCCATCTTGGTTGACACAGGAGTACAATTTGTTTTGCATCTGAACTGTAATCAACACTGGATGATACCTACCAAGTTTCATGTTGATTGGTTACACCGCGTGCGAACAGGAGTAGTTTGAAGAAGAAGAAGAAGAAGAAGAAGAAGAAGAAGAAGAGGCTTCACAGCCATTCTGGCTTGGAAGTCTAATTAATTAAACAGGTTATATTCAGTTAGTGACTGCAAACTACAGTGACAGAAAGTGACTTTCTGTGACACAGGCTCCACCTAGTGGTATACTAATAATAACACCTTGTAAAATGACAAGTGTCCTAACCCTTTTGTAAAACAATTGAGACGTTTTAACTGCAAACTTGATTTAATTAATCAAAACAGGCTTTAAAAAAACAACAGTAAACAAAACATTCCTTAAAGCAGTCCTTCCCATTTCATGAACAGAGCGCTTTGTCACTGTAAAAAAAAAAAAAAAAAAGATAGGATACAAAGATTGTATTAGAAGCAATGGAAAAATATAAAAACTTGAAGCGCTGGAAAGTGCATCACAGCGACAGGATGTAATTTAAGAGTTTAATAGATGCTTTGAGACCCAGAATTCCTGATGATGGAACTGTACTGTGACACTATTTTCTCCTCCCCAACTCTATTCGATAAGCTCAATTGTATGGATACGAGAGCAATGCATGAAACCAGACAGGTACACAAGTATAGTGCTATCATGTACTTTATGTGCTTCTTGCAAGGGGATATCTTAGTCCTGACATGTTGTGACCTTTGTGCAAAGCCAACTTTATGACCTACACCTGTTTTGTAAGAATTACGTTAAGGTCACTTGATACTGTTGTAAGTCTGAACTTGAAGTGCAAGAGAACACTGTCCTGGGCTCCCCCGCTCTCTCTCTCTCTCTCTCTCTCTCTCTCTCTCGCTCTCTCTCTCTGAAATTCCTGATTCTATTGCTTAAGGGAAGTCTTTCAACCCTGGATTTATTCCATCAGTTTTTTGTTTTTTTTTGGTTTGTAACAGTCCTGACATTTAAACTTCAAACACTCACCTACAGTAGTACTAAACATAACCTTAGGGAATATATCCATATATCCATATAGTGGCGTTTATTGTGCTTTATCCATAACTATTAAACTCAGTGGTACAATACTGTGTGTAATAATACTAAAATAAACTTCTACTCGTATTGTTTGTAAAGAACTTTAATACAGTGCTTTCAGCTTCATGTGTTACAATAAATGCTCAAATCATCTTTTAAAAAAGCGAGATGTTTCTAAAATACATCATTCTTCACTGCAGGCACGAGAGGATATCATTCACATGCTGAAGACAGAGAGGACCAAGCCTGAGGTGCTGGAAGCTCAGTATGGCTCCTCAGTCCCAGACAAGGCTCTGCGTGCGTTACACAGGGACGCTGTCCTCACCAAAGCAACATCCATAGGAGACGATGTGTATGAGACACCCATGGCAGAGGTACAGACACGCATTGATATTCTCATTATACCTTATGCTTACTTTTATGATACCGTTTGATAATCATAAAACTGTTCTAGAGTATAGCTATGACAGCACCCTAGAACTTATATAATGTATTAAAATAGACTCCTAAAACCAAAGGAACTACTTAAAAGCTGAGTTAGATTGTTAACTAGGTGTGTTTTTCCTTAAATAATAATACTGATTTGGAGTGAAGAGCTTTGAGAATCTACCCCAAACTGTTGTTCTCTGTATTGCTTATATTAACCTGAAACAGACAGTCAAAGCTATAGTCAAATATGCTTTAATGGAATATGTATAGCAATCATATTTGTAATTTATTCATTTATTTTGCTTTGTGAAGACAATAAAATAAACCCAAGCACCTGTGCTCAGTTCCTGTGTATGCTGTAGCCGAGCTCGTGTTTGGCGCTGTTCACGTGGGAGGGATAATGTATGTTCATGTTGCTTTGACTGTCCAGCTGGACAGGCTGGAGGATAAACACAGGGAGACGTACCGCCGCATGCTGGAGCAGCTCCTGCTGGCAGAGAAGTGTCACCGGCGCACCGTGAACGAACTGGAGAATGAGAAGCGGAAGCACAACGACTACATGAACAAGAGTGACGACTTCACCAACCTCCTGGAGCAGGAGCGAGAGAGGTGAGAGGCACGCCAGCAACACAACAACACACCATGGGGAACAATTCACAAAGCCAGCAGCACCATGACTTTAAAAAGGTCCAAAACACCCACTGATGTAACAAAGCTTGAAATAAACAGCGTTTATATCTGCACTACTTCTTCGGTATTTCCATGCTCTAGTTTCTTTACTTTTGGTGCAACAAGCCCACAACTCACTACTTTCGCATTGGATGCATATTTGGTAGAGACCAGTCTATGCCATTGATGTTACAGCACGAAAAATAAACGCTGAAGTGTTCTTAAACTGCTTAGTATTTTTTTTTCTTTACCTTTTTTTTTTAGTGAAAATGGTGCTAATGGCATTCTAAAGCAAGAGACTGCAAATTTGCTTCAGTGTTACTCAGGCTTAGCAGCACAAGAAACATGGAAACCAATACCAGTAATGACCAAAGTATCATGTGGTGATGTAAGCAGATCATGGAAAACCGCAACAGCCGAGTCCCAGTAAGTGGGACCACCATTTAAAGATGGCATCAGCATTGTATTGATTTAAATAACATTCTGATCACAGTACATAAAACATTGTGAGACCACAAGGTCTGCCTTAAAAGTCCATACAGTAATGGATAGGGACCAGCTTATATTTAGTTTAGGTAGTTCCTGTGTTCTCAGTCTAGTCCATGCAGAGCCATGGCTTGCTTCCTGTATTGAGCACCCCCAGGTAAACCCACTGCTCCCCACTTGTGCTATAACATTGGAAAGTCTTGACATGTTTCTTTTCTATTTGACTTTTCTTCCTCTAAACTACAACATGAGGTCATATCAGGGTATTTTAGCAACCTGATGTGGTGTGACATTACTCAGTGTGCCTCATGTCATTCAAACAAACCTGATAAACGTGAAATGTACAGTATAGACACTGTCATCTCCCTGTGCTCTAGTACTGTACTGAAGGTACTGTTAGTAAACCAAGTAAGTGTCCCTTTTTATCAATGAGGCAAATTTTGAAAGGAGTCGATTAATTAAGCAGCTGGAATATAGGTTGTTTGTTGATGTGGTTTGTAGAGTTGTGGTGACATTCAAATTGGGCTTTTACAAACTGGGGAGAATATTGAGATACAATACCTAACTAGGCAAACAATCAAATCCATAAATAAATATTTTTTTTGGACATGGCTGGAACAAAGACGTATCCATCAACAAAACTGTACTCTACAACATTATGTAACAAAACCTGGCAGCCATTTCCAGCCATTTTTAATTTCCCTAACATCTTTACCATGCAAGCATTTTTATTAGCTTCCTTTCACAACCTGGTAGCGCCCCCTACTTTTACTACAGGTGTAGGACAGACATGGCACCACCTCTCTGAATTAATTGAGTCACAGAGCCATAGGGAATGGAAACAGAAACATTTTGAAGAGGTTAGGACAGGAATCCTTGACCTGTAAACCACGGCTTTAACTTGTAGAGCTGAGTTACGGCTGGTTTCAGTTAAAGTCCAGGTCAATGATTAGATATGGTTATTTGAAACAGCAGGGATTCGTCCCTGGACTCCTCTCCCACAAAGCTATTTTCAGCTTTCCAAGTGGAATCTTCCCCCTTCCCTACAGGAATGCTCTGGCCAGTCTTTCAGCACTCTGTGATAATACATTCCTCTGTGCTACAGTCATCCTGGCATCAGACCACCCCTGGCTGCCCTCGTGGTGATGTAATGTTAGGCCCTAATCACCTGCAAAGGAAACCGATCTGCAAACAATAAAGAACGCAACCTTCAAAAAAAAAAAAAAAAAAAGGATTTGGTTTTGCAGTTTCGGTGGAAGGGTCTTTATCTATTCATCAGTTTTGCATTAGATAAGTTGAGATTTCTCTTGAGTAAATAGAAATGATGGGAATGGAAATGCAGTAAAGGGATTTACTTGTGGCAGGAGGGGTCATAATGAAGTGGGATTGCATATTGCTGGGGTGTATTTCACACACAAAACACAGACAGATATTTTCACAGCAAGGGCTTCACAGTAGCAGTCTTGAAACACATGGCTTTCAGCAGGGACACTATTCTTAGTGCAGGCCAAGGATAAGCACTTAATGCTTTTTTCATCCGAAATTGTATTTATAACACTTGCTTTTATAGCATTGCATGTGTAATATCAGTCACTGACACATATATTGATATGAAGGATGTGTTCATGAGCTGATGTGACCTTTACAGCTGTCAGCTATTTATTTTTTTTTATTCATTGGTGGTGACAGCATGAATTTCATAGGCTGGCTGTGAAAGAAAACTGTGTTAATGAAACATTTGAAAACCTTTTTATTCATGTTGACATTTCTTCTAGTATATCTTGTTAAGATATTGGTTTATTTAGTTAAAAGTAGAAACAGTGCTGGCAGATGAACAAAGCTGGGTGTATATGTAGGGATGTGCAATTTTTGAAAAAACTTGTTTTCCAAGGGAAAAATTGCTAGAAAAATCTACTTGTCCTTCTTAAAAATCTACTTGCCCCCTCCTCGTCGCACAAAACACACATAAAAAAGTAGATTATAACTTGTAGGATTCTGGTTTTATTTAACAGTGAACACAATCAAATCAATTAGTGATTAACAGGGGCTGATCTAGCCTTGTAGCTTGACGGGTTCACTAAATTATTCAAGATACACAAAAGGTATCTTGAGTACAACATTTTACATCTATTTTTCTCATTTAACGACTTGTCCAATGATGGCTAACTGCGACAGTGCTGCAGCAGGGGGATCCTGGTTTCACACATTGATTTGATGGCTGCTTGGAACAGTGCTGCAGCAGGGGGATCCTGGTTTCACACACTGATTTGATGGCTGCGTGGAACAGTGCTGCAGCAGGGGGATCCTGGTTTCACACACTGATTTGGTGGCTGCGTGGAACAGTGCTGCAGCAGGGGGATCCTGGTTTCACACACTGATTTGATGGCTGCGTGGAACAGTGCTGCAGCAGGGGGATCCTGGTTTCACACACTGATTTGGTGGCTGCGTGGAACAGTGCTGCAGCAGGGGGATCCTGGTTTCACACACTGATTTGATGGCTGCGTGGAACAGTGCTGCAGCAGGGGGATCCTGGTTTCACACACTGATTTGGTGGCTGCGTGGAACAGTGCTGCAGCAGGGGGATCCTGGTTTCACACACTGATTTGATGGCTGCGTGGAACAGTGCTGCAGCAGGGGGATCCTGGTTTCACACACTGATTTGGTGGCTGCGTGGAACAGTGCTGCAGCAGGGGGATCCTGGTTTCACACACTGATTTGATGGCTGCGTGGAACAGTGCTGCAGCAGGGGGATCCTGGTTTCACACACTGATTTGATGGCTGCGTGGAACAGTGCTGCAGCAGGGGGATCCTGGTTTCACACACTGATTTGATGGCTGCGTGGAACAGTGCTGCAGCAGGGGGATCCTGGTTTCACACACTGATTTGATGGCTGCGTGGAACAGTGCTGCAGCAGGGGGATCCTGGTTTCACACACTGATTTGATGGCTGCGTGGAACAGTGCTGCAGCAGGGGGATCCTGGTTTCACACACTGATTTGATGGCTGCGTGGAACAGTGCTGCAGCAGGGGGATCCTGGTTTCACACACTGATGGCATTTTTTGGGGGGGAGGGCAACATTCTTTCCCTGCACTACTCACTGAAAAATAAATACATACATTAATTAATTAATACATAAACACATAGCTATGAGCTTTACAGTCTGTATTTTATTTTTTTAAAAATTAAACATTGTACATATAATCTCATATATAAGCATTTAATTTATATCATTATAAACATATATGTCAATCTTCACGTTTTAATAGTTTCACAAAGCAATGGATTTGTGCATGTCCAATAAATAACAATATCGCTTCTGTTCAAATCTAGTAAAAATTTGAATATAGCTTTTAAATTTAAAAAAAATATGTAAATATGGTAAATGGCAAACTAGGTTAGCAACACTAAAATCAAAAGAAAAAAAAAATCATTATATTTTTTGCCAGGGAAAGTTTGGCTTCAAATGCTTCTAAACAGTAAACTTCAAGTTTTTTTTTTTTTTTTTTTTTTTAAACATCCCAACAAGTACATGCTTGACCATGAAGTGTTATAAATTACACAACACAGTGTTTTCTCATCCACTAATACCTTAGCCACTATGGTGTTATTTTTTTGGGAGGGGGAGCGTGGGTTGTAACTTTACTAGATTTGCTGCATTTAAATGTCAGGTTCATATATTAAGAAAGCAGCATCACTTATTTGCTCATTTACAAAAAAAAGTTTAAAAGATAAGTCTGTGCATTGCCAGAAGCTCTCTTGGCAGCCATTTCTGGGTTTCTTTGTAACCAATAGAAGATCAGCTTCTTCCACAGCTAGCCAATCAGAAGTGATAGGGGTGGGCGTAAACCCTTTTTAAAATGTTTGTGTGTAGGTGCTATACTTCTGTAATTCAGTTTTCAGAAACTTGCGTGGCTCTCTACAAATATACCCGGAGTGTCTTTCTAGCAACAGAACGAACATAGGAAAAATAAATAAATAAATAAATAAATAAATACTACTTGTCAGACGGGCAAAGTGTAACGGCAAAACTTGTTGTCCCTCATACAAATCTAATTGTCCGGAGCATCGGGCGATACGAATTGCACACCCCTGATATGTATACATGAATCAGTGGTTGGAAATTCTGGCCTGTGATTGGTTAAAACCTCATCAAAAATAGATTGAACTATTGCCCTGACATCCTTACACCACCTGTCAGTCCTGCCCCTTTTCAAAGGAGCATCTTTCTCCCCTGCACTCCTCACAACAAGAGAAAATGGCTGAACAGAAACTGAATTACAAAACATACTTATAATTAAGAAAGATTTAATAATAATTTTCCACTGTAGCCCTCCTCTCCAGTCCATATGGAGCCGAGTCTGCAGTACATATTTAATATACGAGTCAATTAAAATAATGAGAGGCAAGGTTGTAAAGCCATAAATATTTGCAAGCCTTTTATTATGCATTTTTTTGCATATGAAAAAAACACTTTTGGCACGAATATCTTAGTGCTGTACATATATGAAGTAATATACTCCTACCAGTGCAACAGGGCACCAACATTTCTGGAGCAAAATCGGTTTTATGGGTGTGGTTCACCAAATATTCGCAACTATTTATGGCTTCACAGTATTTTGTTTAAATATAGCTGATACAGCATAAGTAAATAACTAAATAACAGAAATAAATAACAGAAAATGTTTTTGAAGTTCATACCGTTTTTTTCTTTCTTTTGTAGTATGTTTTGTAATTAATTTTCTGTTAAGTCACAGAATCTCCGTTCAGCAGTTTTTTCATTCACCCATTTTATGTTGTTGTTAGGAGTGGAGGTGGAGGGTGTTCCTTTGAAAGGGGTGGGACTGACAGTGATATGGGGTACGGTACACTTAACACAAACTTCAGCCAAATTTCTCATCCTTAACAGGATATCTTTCGCAAATGTGGCAAATCATATTTAAAAAAAAAAAAAAAAAATTCCCCTTCAACAGAACTAATTGAACTAAACGTCATGTTACTCCATCATTCACCTTACCTCATTTACAATTACTAACACCGTTTACTTGTCCATGCACAACTTCAGTCTGTGCCACGTCATATGCACCTCACATCTAACTCCTAAACTCAACCCCTAAATCTAACCCCCACACCTAAACCTAACCCTAAACCTAATGTCACTATTAAACTGTTACTAGTATTTTAACACCGTTTGTTTTGCGCCCTCTAGTGGCTACTACATCCGACGCTCACTGCCTGCACTGAAGGGTAATAGGCAGTAATATTTTCAAATTTATTTCATAAATAATTTCAGAATTTCTGTATTTTCCTCAATTTATTTTTCTTAAAATGACCTATTAGAGCTTAACGACAAAATGTTTGCAGAATCACATGACAGATGGAGACTTTTGCCCGCTGGTGTAAGGATGTTAGGGCAATAATTCAATCTATTTTTCCTCCTATGATGAGGTTCTAACCAACCACAGGCCAGAATTTCCACCTGACTATTTCTATTGTAGCGTGTACAGGGGAAGGCAGCAGCAGGGCTGATATGTGAGGTAATCACACACAAAGACATTATGTGACCCTGAGCAAGTCACTGAACCTCCTTGTGCTCCGTCTTTCAGGTGAGACGTAGTTGTAAGTGACTCTGCAGGTGATGCATAGTTCACACACCCTAGTCTCTGTAAGTCGCCTTGGATAAAGGCGTCTGCCGAATTGTAGCGTGCGGTGGAAATTGAAGGAAGGAGACACACACAATTTGCAGGTACTCGAGTATTGTACTGGGACAGTGCACATTCGCTTGCACGTTCACACAGCAGTTTGTCTGACTCAGCTGTCAGCTCTGTCCGCGTTGATATGATCTTTCATGTCCTCGCCTACCCGGACGTCAATCAATCCTGGCTGAGGCACGCTTACCGCTTCGTTACAATATATACAGTATAATAGAAACTGCTATTCCACCAGTTCAAAGTTTACACCACTCATATTTAAATTGTATATTGTTTTATAATAAATGTTGCAAACTGTAAATAAATTACACAGAATCCAAGGACGTAATACACACTTGCAAGTTTCGTAACATTAACGGACAGTTTGTTTTTACTTTTAGAAAAAACACAGTGCAAGCACGGGAGCTTTATAAGTACTATATGTCCCAGTTTTAACTATATATATATATATATATATATATATATATATATATATATATATATATATATATATATATATATATATAATGTGCTGTAAATGATTGTGAACTTTCGCTGGGATGTAGTGTTTCTCTTCGCTGAAGGTTGCAAGCCATGTACACAGCAGTGGATTAAAACTAATTTGGCCAATTAGATCTTAAATCTTCATACCTACTTCACTCTATTCAGATTGCAATAAAGATGCATTTAACACATTGGTACTGTTGTGTGTCACGACTGGAAAATACGAATAACATGTGCTGCTGCCACTTCCAGCTGTTTCTGTTTAATGCTTTAAAACATGTATACATGGACACTTAGAGGCTGTAAAAGCTGCACTCAAACAACCCCGCACACCTGTCATATCACATCTCATTAATCCTGGAGTAACAAGTGTTTCTGTAATTCTTCCAAAGTAAAATAATCCTTTCCTCATGTTTGCTATGAATGTCACAAGCAGAATTATTCACACTATCACTAGGAGAAGAAAAAAGAAACAGCTCAACAGTTTAACTGATACAAGTGCAGCTGATTGTGATGCGCCCTTATTAATGTATAAAGGGTATTTTTGTTGTTGAGGTAACTTTATCAGCAGTGGATCTCTCGGCACTTCATAAAGCTATTTCTTTTTATCTGAATTCCTGTTTCTACAAATCTGTACATGTCTAGTTTCTGCACCATCACGGACCCCTCTGATCTCAGTCTCTGTGCCTTTAACATGGGTATCTGGCTTTTGGTTGGCATTTCCATCAGTTATAATCCCACATGTCATTCTAGAGTTTTCACACTTGATTTTTTTTACTTGAACCACTATTGTTTTAATGACACTGATATAGAAAATCAGTAGATGTATTGTCTCTGTCTATTCAACTAAATCAAGCAAACATATAGCACACTAATAGAAGCATAAGCCAAAATGTTTGTTTACCAGTGAATCAGGTTCCATAATCTGATTTGGGTGTAACCCATTTATCTTGACACCACTCTACAGATTCACAGGTATTAGGATTCTAGCACCACCCTTTAGAAAACTTTACCATTGTATATTTGCACAATGATTTTGCAGTTTCCCGTGTTCTTCCCATGGTTATACTATGCATTTACTGTAGTTTATAATTCTTTAAGTTTTTTTTTGCAATATTTTTTAGCATATCTCTCTTGACTTTACAGTGCTTATCTATGCTTTAGCATGCTTTCATGCTTTACACTTTGGTTTACTAGGGTAAACTTTTATAAGTTGTATGTGCAGTAAAGACAGTAGAGAAGTCTGGAAAAAACGTTCTACCTATAAAAAAAGAGAACATGTTTGCAAAGCCTTGTCTAGCCCTGTGGAAAGCAGTCAGGTTTGTGAGTTAAGCTCTGTTTGCTGCTCTGTTTTTTCTTTTTCTGATAGTAGCTGCTCCTGATCTTCCAAACATTGGTTGGTTGAAACCTGCAGCTCGTGTTTGAGCCTCTCATAGAGAGGAGGTTTTGTCTCAAATAGGCCCCGCTCCCTTAGCGAGTATAAAAGAAACTTTCCTCCCACTGTTGAGGGCCCCACCTCTTCACCGTCCAAAGCAGATCTGCACAATTACACGCCATATATGGGAGAGGGATGACATCATTAGCTAGTGGTCCACAGCTATTTTACACAACATTCACCTTTCATTGTTCGTTTGAATGTGATTGCTAATTCCCTGTAGAGTAGGAGGCCAAAGTCTCTTGAGCGCAGTTTTGTACAATGCAAAGCATGCATTTACCTGCAGTGCATCCTGGCTTGAAGGTAAGGAATGAGAAAGCTATTACTGGTTTAAAACATTTCTTTAGCACCTAAGAGTTCTTGATAAGTTTTTTTTTTTTTTTTTATAGCACTGTAAGCTGGTCGAAATCACAGTGTCAGTTATGAATAGAGTGCTTGATTGTGGCATTGAACTTTCTTTAAAGCATGGATTTGAAGCTGCTGTGTATTTAACTTATCGTGAAACTGCACTGCAGACGAAACTGGTCAAGGACTGTGAACACAGGCATTTAACATGAAAAACTAGTGAGTTAAATATTTAACAGTGGTTCAGTTTAGGTGACGATTTGAGCAGAAGACAAACAGGGAGACAACTTTCGTTTGGCACTGCGGCATGTTTCTGCTGTTTTGGACTCTGTGCTCATTGAAGTGCATGAAGCGTGGTAACCTCAGCCTGAGAATCACATGAGAGTCGAGTTTCTAATCTGACCCTCCCTTTGTTCCCTGTCCTGTCATGCCCTTTTCATTTATTCTGCTTCTCTGTCCCGGCTTCCAGCTCTGTGTGTGGATTTTTCATTCTGTTGCTGATGTATATTTTCTGTGTGGTCAGGTCTACATCTTTTTAGCTTTCTTACCCTGTCTATACCATGAACTTCCCAGAGAAATACAATATAATGCACAGAAATGTTGTCAGCAGATGATATTTAGTCTTAACCCTAACTTGATAGTTGCTATATATACTCAGTGGGTGGTTGGGGCTTGTGCTTGTCTGTATGTGCAATGTCCTGACAAGAAAATAAAAAGACAAGCTTTTTATTAAATGTCACAAGTGTTCTGTTACCCTGTACAGTATAGTGAGTGAGTATGATCTCTGCAGTGTTATGGTGAACAAATATGCACTGTGTGTGGGTCATTGAGTGAGTGGTCAATCAGTTTACATTTTACTGTGCAGTACAACTCTGTTATGACCTAAATTAATGCTTTTTTTTGGTGTACATATATATATATATATATATATATATATATATAGACACACACACACACACACACACACACACACATATTAAAACGTGTGTGTGTACAAAACTAACAGAGCTCAAATAGATGATACTTGAAGATGATTGTACAAAACGCATCTGTGTTCAAGAGGAAATTCCCATTGCTGATGTGTCCAGACTTTGCATCCGTGTATGATGTGGAAGTAAACTGGGTGGAGTGGGGAGTCACAGTCATGATAGAGGTCATTTGCATGACATTACACTGCATGGACAATTGCGTTTCTATGGACTTGTTTGCATACATCTCTTCCATAGTCAGGCTATCCGATTTCAAGTTCCTTGGACGCTGACAAGATGGGTAAAGGTCTGAACAAAACAGAATCCAAGATGCCTTGGCTTCAGGATAGTTTGCAGTGCAGTCTTTTGTTGAAAAGTTTAACATGTCTCTTTTTTTAAAATTTCTAAATAATAAAAAAAAACAATCCTTCCTTTGCCAGGACATGGTAGTGAATGTTCAAGCAGGTTCCTATTACATCAGTTCTGTTTCTTATATTAGCATATTTGTGAAAAGAAGATTAGCTGTGGTCTACCACCGTTGTGCGTTATAAGTTACAATGAAAGCGCCCCCAGATGCCTTTTATAGGAAAGTACATTCCAAGTGTACGAGCACACTGTACAGTTTGTACAATTATAAATTAGGGTGTAGGGCTTATTATTTGACCTCAATAATGTACAGTAACATTACATTTGAATTTCTAATATCTATGTATGTTTCCAGATTTAATAAGTAATAGTTTTATTAAACCCTGTTCTCTGTCTTTTCAGATTAAAACGGCTTTTAGAACAAGAAAAAGCCTACCAGACGCGCAAAGAAAAGGAGCACAACAAGAGACTCAATAAAGTGAGAGAGGAGCTGGTGAAGCTCAAGTCCTTTGCACTGATGCTGGTGGACGAAAGGCAGATCCATATCGAGCAGATTGATCAACAAACACAGAAGGTGCAGGACCTGAGTCAGAAGCTACAGGAAAAAGAACAAAAACTGAAAGCTGCCAACAGTAAAACAAAAGAGGACTGCCAGAAGATCCTGAAGCTTGAAACCAACCTGGAGCACAAGTCCATAAAGTTTGTGCAGGAGCATGAGGAGATGACGGCCAAGCTAGCCAATCAGGAGTCTCAGAACCATCAGCTGAGGCTGAAGCTGGCCGGACTGACACGCAGGATCGAGGAGCTGGAGGAAACAAACAAGGTTCTTCAGAAGGCAGAGGAAGAGCTACAGAAACTGAGAAACAAGATAAGCACGGGAGGAAGTGGGAACTCAAGCCTCATGACAGAGGTGGAGAACCTCCGCAAGAGAGTGCTGGAGATGGAGGGGAAAGATGAAGAGATAACAAAGACAGAATCCCAGTGCAGGGAGCTGAAGAAAAAACTGCAAGAGGAAGAGAATCACAGCAAAGAGTTAAAGCATGAAGTGGAAAAACTGCAGAAGAGGATGGTGGAACTTGAAAAATTAGAAGGGGCCTTCAGTGTTAGCAAATCTGAATGCACACAGCTACACGCTAGCTTGGAGAAAGAGAAGAGCCTGAGCAAAGATTTGATCAATGAGTTAGAAGTCGTGAAAGCTCAGGTGAAAGATCTCGAGGCTTTAGAGTTGAGACTGGAAAAAACAGAATTAAGCTTAAAGGATGACCTGACAAAGCTAAAGTCTTTTACAGTCATGTTGGTAGATGAAAGAAAAAATATGTCAGAAAAGCTTAAACAGGAGGAAAAAAAGGCCAATGGTTTAAACCAAATGGTTAAGACTGAACAAAGCAAGGTTATGGAAGTGACTGAGAAGCTTATAGAAGAAAGCAAAAGGCTACTGAAATTAAAGTCTGAGATGGAAGAAAAGATGTCTGGCCTTACAAAAGAGAAAGAGGAGCTACAGATCAATCTTAGGAATGAGGAAGAGAAGTCAAACGACTTGAACTGTAAGGTTGGCCTCATGAAAAAGAGACTTGACACTCTTGAAGAAGCTGAACGGGAGGCAGCTAGAAGCAGGGCTAAGAAAGAGTTTGGTAGGCATACCGAAGCAACTGGACAAGAAGACAACAAGGTTACAGAGCTAACACTTGAAATTGAAAGACTGAAAAACCGTCTAAAACAGTTGGAGGTGGTAGAAGGTGACCTGATGAAAACAGAGGATGAATATGACTTGTTGGATAAAAAGTTTAGAACTGAACACGACAAGGCCAACCTTCTTTCTCAACAGCTGGAAGAAATGAAAAGTCAAATTGCCAGGAACAAAGCAATAGAAAAGGGAGAAGCGGTGAGCCAAGAAGCAGAGTTACGCCAACGGTACAAGATGGAGGAGGTGAAAACCAGAGATCTGCAGGCAGATGTTCAGGCCCTGAAGGAAAAGATTCATGAGCTGATGAACAAAGAAGATCAGCTTTCTCAGCTACAGGTTGATTATTCTGTCCTTCAGAAGAGGTTTATAGAAGAAGAAAACAAAAAGAAAAACATGAGCGTGGAGGTTCTGAACTTGACCAAAGAGCTGGAGATTACAAAACGCTACAGTCGCGCTCTCAGACCTAGCATGAATGGCAGGAGGATGGTAGATGTTCCAGTGACATCTACCGGAGTGCAGACAGATTCAGTAGCCAATGAAACAGCTGAGGAGGACACGCCTGCTGTATTCATAAGAAAATCAGTTCAGGAAGAGAACCACATTATGAGCAACCTGCGCCAAAAGGGCCTGAAGAAGCCGATGGAACGGCCAGCTGTGCTTGACCGCTACCCTCCTGCAACCAGTGAGCTTAGCATGAGAAAGTCATGGATTCCCTGGATGAAGAAAAAGGAACACGGTCCTCAGTCTGTCCCAGAAAAAGCAACGCAAACTAATGGGAACTCGGCACGGGCTGAAGTGGTGGTTTCACAAAAACAAGGCCAGCCCTTACATATCCGTGTCACACCCAACCATGAACACAGCACAGCAACGTTGGAGATAACCAGTCCAACTTCAGAGGACTTCTTTTCAAGTGCCACTGTAATTCCTACACTAGGGCTTCAGAAACCGCGAATCACAATCATACCAACTCCCAGTGCGAGTTCACAGAAGAGCAAAACAGGGGAAACCCTTTGGTCTGCAGAGCGTGCTATGTCTCCTGTTACAATCACCACTACATCAAAGGGGAAATCCCCAGAAACAGGCAAAACACCTTTTACCGATAGACCCTTATCGCCTATCCAGATGATGACAGTGTTTACATCAGCAGCGTCCGATGTTTCAGTGTCTCCAGAACCGCAGGAGATGACCATGGGACGCGCTGTTTTCAAGGTAACCCCAGAGAAACAGACCGTGCCCACACCAATCAGAAAGTACAGCTCCAATGCCAATATTATAACTACAGAGGACAACAAAATTCACATTCACTTGGGGCCCCAGTTCAAAAGATCTTCCACTGCTTCCTCAGAGAACCCTAATCCCACAATCACTGTTCGGCCTGTTACCGTGACAACTGAAAACAATGAAGTTACGACAGGTACTGTCTTGCGTTCTCCTCGTCATAACACAGCCCCCAAGACTGGCACCAGTAAAATGACAAGCAGCATCACTATAACAGCTGTTAGCACTGCCTCTACCAGACCTACGCAGTCAGTGGTAAGTATGGGAGCAGACCTTTGGAGGTACTGAGATAGTTCTGCAGGTAATTTTACAGTTACAGTAAATGCTATTCTAAAATACATTCTGTATAACTGCTGCTTAATTTTGTTATAGCGCTAACTTGGCACAAGTGTACATCAAAAACATAAATTGAGGGGAAAAAAGATAACTGACTGTTTGTAAGGTATTACTTTGGTAATTTATAAAGATAATGAAATATTAATTGTTATTTTGGTGAATCGTTTAAGAAACTTACGATACCAAATACCAAGATCAGTGTCCATTTGTATTCTCTACGTACTGTTTTACTGTTTTACTGTACAGTGTAAGATTAGTTGTTGGCAAATTCAAAACAATAATAATAATTGTAAACCTTCTGTATTTCAGTTGCTACTGAAATGTTTCAGAATGATAGCGAGTGCTCCCTAGGTAGTTTACTTTCAACATATAGATTAATTGAATACATTCCAATGCACTAACACTAAAATGTATTGATGTGTTAATTGGTTTCTAAGATGTTGTTTCAAAGTAAGTTTTTAAATTTAAATGTATGATGCAGTACTGTGCTTTACTGACCCTTCATGAGACAAACTTTACTACATCTAGTTAACAAAAACCTTAATCACATAGCTGTGGGTCAGTTTGCTCAGTTGTGTTTTGACCTGAGCAGATAACTCCTACAGTGTTTAAGACCCCGGTTAGCAACAGGCTTGGACTACCTTACCTACGACCAGTGCTAATCAGAGCTTCTGCAACCTGCTGTTGAAGTCAGACTCCTGACCTCTAGATGACTCCTTTCACCTGACAGTGTTGCTCTAATGGGTTGTACATCAATACCAGACATCCCCACCTGAAAATGAAAGAACCACTGGGATTCCAACTTGGTCAATATCAATCCTTACACATAGATATCACCTTGGCGTCATTTCAGTTTAAACATATACCTTTATGGACAATACATCTTGATAACTAAATCACCTTGGCAATAACCATCATCCTTGTTGAAGCCCTGACTCTCCACAGTTTTGTCCAAAACTCAGTTCATGTTGTATTTTAGTTGATTTTTTCCCTCTTTCTTCCTTCCTCAGCCAGGGCAGGAAGGGCCACCAGCTCGCCCTGCACCCACACGCATCCCGATGACAAAAGGTATGAAAGCAGGGAAACCAGTTTTAGGAGCCATGGGAGCAGCAAATATGGCAAAATTAGAGTCCCGGTCCGATAGCCAGTCAATGAAAATTGAAGTGAAGAAGTCTGTAGTCAGCAGCTCTAACCCTCTGGCTGGAGGAAAGGGCTGAGGAATGGAGCCTGTGGAGGGGTATGTGCAGGTCTACTGTGACCATGGAAACCACCCCCTCAACCCCCTCTGTCACTGTGTGTACAGTGTACACATACTACCTATGTGGAGCAATCCACTATGTTGTTTATTTTTTTTATTATTATTATTGAAAACTAGAATAATAACACATTTCTATAAAATATTATTGTAAAGTTTTATAATAAATTATCTATCTATCTCTCTCTCTCTCTCTCTCTCTCTCTCTCTCTCTCTCTATATATATATATATATATATATATATATATATATATATATATACAGACATGCTCAAATTTGTTGGTACCCTTACAGCTCATTGAAATAATGCTTCATTCCTCCTGAAAAGTGATGAAATTAAAAGCTATTTTATCATGTATACTTGCATGCCTTTGGTATGTCATAGAATAAAGCAAAGAAGCTGTGAAAAGAGATGAATTATTGCTTATTCTACAAAGATATTCTAAAATGGCCTGGACACATTTGTTGGTACCCCTTAGAAAAGATAATAAATAATCGGATTATAGTGATATTTCAAACTAATTAGTTTCTTTAATTAGTATCACACATGTCTCCAATCTTGTAATCAGTCATTCAGCCTATTTAAATGGAGAAAAGTAGTCACTGTGCTGTTTGGTATCATTGTGTGCACCACACTGAACATGGACCAGAGAAAGCAAAGGAGAGAGTTGTCTGAGGAGATCAGAAAGAAAATAATAGACAAGCATGGTAAAGGTAAAGGCTACACGACCATCTCCAAGCAGCTTGATATTCCTGTGACAACAGTTGCAAATATTATTAAGAAGTTTAAGGTCCATGGAACTGTAGCCAACCTCCCTGGGCGCGGCCGCAAGAGGAAAATCGACCCCAGATTGAACAGAAGGATAGTGCGAATGGTAGAAAAAGAAACAAGGATAACTGCCAAAGAGATACAAGCTGAACTCCAAGGTGAAGGTACATCAGTTTCTGATCGCACCATCCGTCGCTTTTTGAGCGAAAGTGGGCTCCATGGAAGAAGACCCAGGAGGACTCCACTTTTGAAAGAAAAACATAAAAAAGCCAGACTGGAATTTGCTAAAATGCATATTGACAAGCCACAATCCTTCTGGGAGAATGTCCTTTGGACAGATGAGTCAAAACTGGAGCTTTTTGGCAAGTCACATCAGCTCTATGTTCACAGACGAAAAAATGAAGCTTTCAAAGAAAAGAACACCATACCTACAGTGAAACATGGAGGAGGCTCGGTTATGTTTTGGGGCTGCATTGCTGCGCCTGGCACAGGGTGCCTTGAATCTGTGCAGGGCACAATGAAATCTCAAGACTATCAAGGCATTCTGGAGCGAAACGTACTGCCCAGTGTCAGAAAGCTCTGTCTCAGTCGCAGGTCATGGGTCCTCCAATAGGATAATGACCCAAAACACACAGCTAAAAGCACCCAAGAATGGATAAGAACAAAACATTGGACTATTCTGAAGTGGCCTTCTATGAGTCCTGATCTGAATCCTATCGAACATCTATGGAAAGAGCTGAAACTTGCAGTCTGGAGAAGGCACCCATCAAACGTGAGACAGCTGGAGCAGTTTGCTCAGGAAGAGTGGGCCAAACTACATGTTAACAGGTGCAGAAGTCTCATTGAGAGCTACAGAAAACGTTTGATTGCAGTGATTGCCTCTAAAGGTTGTGCAACAAAATATTAGGTTAGCGGTCCCATCATTTTTGTCCATGCCATTTTCATTTGTTTTCTTATTTACAATATTATGTTGAATAAAAAATCAAAAGCAAAGTCTGATTTCTATTAAATATCGAATAAACAATGGTGGATGCCAATTACTTTTGTCAGTTTCAAGTTATTTCAGAGAAAATTGTGCATTCTTCGTTTTTTGTGGAGGGGTACCAACAAATTTGAGCACGTCTGTATATATTAGTTTATAATTGTGTTTAATGTTAGTTTTTATTATTTGTAAGCATGTTTGTATGACTTCATGTTTGATTGTGCTGCCAAAATCTAACCTTTTCAGTGTATGCATTTCATTTTGTTGTACTGTGTAACTAATCCTTGTGTGCATTAGTGATCAATGCACACTTTGGCATTTACTGTTGTAGGCATCTAATCATACCAAAACATTGTCAGACTGGCCTAATTTTAGATTGATCTCTTAATAAAGTGAACATGTTCAGCAGTTAAACTTTACTGCAGCTTGTATTATTTTGGAAATCAGAAGAGTTTATGTGCATCATTCTATTATCTACTCTCTGTTATCTGCTACCTCATTCATAGCCTCGTTTATATCGCTGAAGGAGGAAAGCAGAGACTGTACGATTAATCAGGGGTCATTCACTGACAGCATCAGAGTTCTGTCTGGTTCAAGTGTTTATCTTCAAATGTTTCTAAATCACATACTTTTGATAGAATTACCTGTGTGGTTAACAAATATTTGAGACTTGGAATACACACATTAGTACACATTGCAGGATGTTTTATTTGATCTGCTATCAATGACTAGGCACATAGTCACAGAGGCTATATGTATGACTCTACACTAGACTGTTATGGGATAGTAAGAATTGGAATTCACTTTCGCACCCAACTGTGACTTCCTTTCCCAATTTTAACACATAAACACATATGACACAATCACTTTGTGCAAACCATAACTTTCATTTGTTAGATGCAATGAATCAGCCTGTAATCTCTGATGGCTCTTCAAAATGTTCTGGTCGAGCTTTGCTGGCATGTAACTGTGAACTGTTATTTCAGAAGGGGAGGGGCATTAAACTATATAAGCCAGAACTGAACTGTGTCAATTGGATTCCAGGCATCTGTGCCCAATAAGTGTTCTCCTGCTGTAGAATTAGCTCTTTCCATATTTAAATGGAACAAAGATATTATATGGCGTTCTCTTTAATCCTTGGACATCTTCATTAAAAAAAAAAAAAAACACTTTCATTTTGCAGTTATTAATCATAAAAAGGTGTAACGCTCATCAACAATTGGTGAGGTGCCTAGTAAAAAAAACAACCTAAAATAAAGGTTGACCTCACTCTCTCACCAAAGGCCAGAAATGTATTAACATTTCAATTTTAGAAAATGAGCAGTTTTATAAAACATAAAATAAAATTATAATCTGTACTTATTGGGGGATGCAAATACCCATTTTAGGTTCAAATCCTGGTGTCCAGCAGTACAATTGTTCCAGAGAGGAGACACAGCATCGTTGTCTCAGTTACTTTCTGGTCTTAGTAAGTGTCTCAGCTTTTCAAATGCTATGAACAACAGAGATTTGGATTAAATATTTAGACCCACTGCCATCAAAGTAATTTAAAAACCAACCCAACTGTGGGTTCATAGATAAAAACTGCATTTATATAAATGATGACCGATAACTGCACGATAAACTGTGTTTTTGTACAGGGCCTTTAGCTTGTTTATTAATATGATGGCTATAGAGGTTTTGCCAATAAACATTGAAAACGCAGCTGCAAAGTCTTTATAGTTTGCAATTGTTTAGCCTTGTGTTTTAAATTCAGATCACCTTCATTACGAAGATGAATTCATGTATTGAATACTTCGGACACCCTGTACCTTCACTGAGTCATGGAACTTTTACACTCAGAGGGTTAAAATCCCAATTCGTAGAAAAACAGGAAGAGACAGGTCATGCGTTGGAACCAACTCACCGTATGATCAGGACTTTTTCTTTTCTTTTTTAAACAGATCCCAAATGTGTTTGCTGGACCGATAAAAAGTTCAAGCAAACCAATTACTGAATAGCAGATGAGGATTGCATTATATTTCATTATCCTGCGTGTGACACGTGGTAAAAGCTGTACTGCATTAGAACATAGCATGATTAAATTGGTTCCATTCCTAGAACCATTTGCATGCTCGCTGCTCAGCATTCCCCACTGATCTCTATTGTTATGAGGACTGTGATCCAGTTCTTCTGTATATAACCCCAGTGTCCTGGCTTAATCTCACAGTAGTATTTAGGGTGTAAACAATGAAAATGTATTGGTCGCTTGCTGGCATAAATGTGTATATAATATATACTGTGTATGTATATATATATATATATGTATATATACACACACACAGACATGTTAATATTTTATATTTATCAATTAACAAAATGCAAAGTGAGTGAACATAAGAAAAATCTACATCAAATCAATATTTGGTGTGACCACCCTTTGCCTTCAAAACAGCATCAATTCTTCTAGGTACACTTGCACACAGTTTTTGAAGGAACTCGGCAGGTAGGTTGGCCCAAACATCTTGGAGAACTAACCACAGTTCTTCTGTGGATTTAGGCAGCCTCAGTTGCTTCTCTCTCTTCATGTAATCCCAGACAGACTCGATGATGTTGAGATCAGGGCTCTGTGGGGGCCATACCATCACTTCCAGGACTCCTTGTTCTTCTTTACGCTGAAGATAGTTCTTAATGACTTTCGCTGTATGTTTGGGGTCGTTGTCATGCTGCAGAATAAATTTGGGGCCAATCAGATGCCTCCCTGATGGTATTGCATGATGGATAAGTATCTGCCTGTACTTCTCAGCATTGAGGAGACCATTAATTCTGACCAAATCCCCAACTCCATTTGCAGAAATGCAGCCCCAAACTTGCAAGGAACCTCCACCATGCTTCACTGTTGCCTGCAGACACTCATTCGTGTACCGCTCTCCAGCCCTTCGGCGAACAAACTGCCTTCTGCTACAGCCAAATATTTCAAATTTTGACTCATCAGTCCAGAGCACCTGCTGCCATTTTTCTGCACCCCAGTTCCTGTGTTTTCGTGCATAGTTGAGTCGCTTGGCCTTGTTTCCACGTCGGAGGTATGGCTTTCTGGCCGCAAGTCTTCCATGAAGGCCACTTCTGACCAGACTTCTCCGGACAGTAGATGGGTGTACCAGGGTCCCACTGTTTTCTGCCAATTCTGAGCTGATGGCACTGCTGGACATCTTCCGATTGCGAAGGGAAGTAAGCATGATGTGTCTTTCATCTGCTGCAGTAAGTTTCCTTGGCCGACTACTGCGTCTACGATCCTCAATGTTGCCCGTTTCTTTGTGCTTCTTCAAAAGAGCTTGGACAGCACATCTGGAAACCCCTGTCTGAGAGACCTTGCTGATGCAGTATAACTACTTGTGTCTTGTTGCTGTGCTCAGTCTTGCCATGGTGTATGACTTTTGACAGTAAACTGTCTTCAGCAACCTCACCTTGTTAGCTGAGTTTGGCTGTTCCTCACCCAGTTTTATTCCTCCTACACAACTGTTTCTGTTTCAGTTAATGATTGTGTTTCAACCTACATATTGAATTGATGATCATTAGCACCTGTTTGATATAATTGTTTAATCATACACCTGACTATATGCCTACAAAATCCCTGACTTTGTGCAAATGTACCTAGAAGAATTGATGCTTTTTTGAAGGCAAAGGGTGGTCACACCAAATATGGATTTGATTTAGATTTTTCTTCTGTTCACTCATTTTGCATTTAGTTAATTGATAAATATAATCTATTAACATGTCTATTTTTGAAAGCATTCTTACTTTACAGCATTTTTTCACACCTGCCTAAAACTTTTGCACAGTACTGTGTATGTGTGTGTGTATATATATATATATATATATATATATATATATATATATATATATATATAGCATTGCTCACCAACCTTCTCAGAACAGCATTGATAACCTTGTGCATCTTAGTTGGTTGGTACATTATCTATCGCAAGATTAGCATGGATAAACTTGCTTCTCAGTTCATATAAATCTTGCATTCCAATATACAAGCCAACTCCACAGCATCGCATTTCTTCAGGGGATGGTTTTTCAAAACTTGTAATCTGGATAAAAGTGATCTGGATTTTGGAATTGTATATTTTGTGATCGAGATTACCTTTTTTTGATCGTTTTGATCATCTGGATTATATCTATCTAGATTATAAATAATTACGATTACAAAATCTTTTTTTTTCTTAAGTAATCTGGATCACAAAATATAGGATTACCAAATCCAGATCATTTTATCCAGATACAAGTTTTGAAAAACTGGCCCCAGGGGTCTTAATTGCTGTTATGTAGACTGTACCCATGGATAACCATGTTTTAATATGTTAGCCACAGTCCAGTGATTTACCATGCTTGCATGTCATTTCAGAGCACTGTGCATTTACTGTGCTTTACTACACTTTGCTAAGCTTTTACCATTAATAAGGTTAGACACAAAAAGCAACAATGTTCTATGCACAGGATCTTTAAGCAGTTGAAAAATGGACTGACGTTTCATGTATATTTTGTTTTTTAATGTGTGACAGATTGGAATTAAGTGAAGTGGTGTTTTATATAAAACAGCCACACAATATGGATGCAGGTGTGGAAGGCAGTGGAAACATATAGCATGGTGTGTGTGTGTGTGTGTGTGTGTGTGTGTGTGTGTGTGTGTGTATATATATCTTCTTATATATATATATATATATATATATATATATATATATATATATATATATATATATAGATACAGTATATATATATATATATATATATATAGATACAGTATATATATATATATATATATATATATATATATATGATGTTTGAAAAAGACAGATAGTCATGTAGCAGCATGTAAAATACGTACAGGAAAGTAAATGATAGGGTGGGGAGCACATGTCATGCACAAAACACATGGGAATGTAGATTTTAAAGGCAGCACATGAGGTATGCAATATGGTACGATGATATTGTTTAATGAACAGCAGCTTTAAATAAACTAGTGCATATGACAAAATCATTTAGATAACCCAAAAGACATGCTGGACTGAAAATGATTAAGACTGGCATTTGGTTATTCAATACTTTGTGGCTCTTTTTTTATACACACTGCCCCATTGCTGTCTGTGTTTAAGTGGCTGTTTCTTTAGTTATTATAAGCAGACCAATCACAATTTACAGCGAAGAAAAATCCCTTGACCAAGGTTAACACTATTTAAAAGGGGAGCATCACTTGTCTACTCTTCACTATCTAAAGCCCCTTTTACACTGGCACTCTACCAGGGTTGTGTTTACCCGAGTCACAAGTACCTGGGTCATACTCAGGATGTGGGTCAACACGCTTTGACCCAGGTTGAGCAGGACAAAAGGCAGATGGACAGAACAATGCCAGCACGGTGCTGAAGGTTCATGGAAACGAGGTCTAATTGACAATTGTACCACAGTAGCACTGTCAGTCGTAGTGTCTGCAGGAATTGCGAAAAACCCTGCTTTATTTACACGCTTTACAAGTGCTTATCGCATCAGGTTACTGCTACAACACATATTCAAATGTTGTGCCAGAACTACATCACCTGCTTGCAAATGTAATTTCAGAGCTGCACGGAAATTTCCATTGTTATCGGCAGGTTCTTCAATAGTAAGTTTACCACCATCAAGGTGACCCCGTAGCGGCAATCCTCGCTTTGCACAGAACAGCACTGTTTCTATTATTCTTTTTTGGCTTTTTCTTGGATTCTTTTTCTGGCACAAAAATCCATCCTGCAACATCCACGTTTTCCCCTCATAATATATTATGACGACTCGAGCGCTCAACAGGATGAATGACACTGGAGACAAGGTGTGCAGGGCTAAACAGAACTCAATACCGTACCGAGTCCCTGTTTGGGCCAGAACCATGCCACCAAAATAACAAACTTGTAGCCCCCCCCCCCCCCCCCCCCGTTCCTTACGTGCGCCCGACCTTAACACAGCCCCCCCCTAGCCTCTCTCTCTAATGATTTGTCACACCGCAAGTTAGGTAACCTCAGACTCGCTCTGTTGCTCTGTCAGTCAATCTCGTTATCTGTCTCTCGCTCTGTCTCTCACACTATCTCGATTGTTTGAAGTTATGGAATCACTGCTGAATTACTGTTCCACCTTTGCTAAGAAAACATATAACAAAACACAACCTTAAATGTGTTCGTTAAAAAAGTAACAAAAAAAAAACATTTAATTACAGAATGCTTTTCCTTCCATGCTCGTACATAATTTTCCTTTGAGTCTATTTGTCTTTCTGATGTAAATCCCATGTAAAATAGTTCAGATCATGCAAATGTAAAGTGGCAGTGTGCCTAGGTGACCAGGAATAGGCAACACTGATCTGGGAGTGCAGTTCCATCCAGGTTTAGTAGTCTGTCTTTATGGTTCTCTACTAATCTCAGAATGTATGTATCATCTATCAGAATCTATCGGAGGAAAAAGTTACCAGATCTACTCTTGTCTATGCCCACAGAGCCATTAACAGAATTTAGGTCAAAAGTAGGAGGGGGGCTATGAGGATTAATTTATTTTTTAATGTAATCAATATACTGTACTGCGATTATTCAGAAAGAGTAGGGGCTTGACAAGAGCAAAACTGGTCAATGATAGATAACTGTTTGTTATGTATTTCCCAAATTCCTTTTTTGAACTGTTTATTTATTTGTTTATTTTAGAAAGCATTGCTATACATCAAATGGAAATGCCCTCACGATGAAGCATTGCTATAGATCAAATGGAAATGCCCTCACGATGAAGCATTGCTATAGATCAAATGGAAATGCCCTCACGATGAAGCATTGCTATACATCAAATGGAAATGCCCTCACGATGAAGCATTGCTATACATCAAATGGAAATGCCCTCACGATGAAGCATTGCTATAGATCAAATGGAAATGCCCTCACGATGAAGCATTGCTATAGATCAAATGGAAATGCCCTCACGATGAAGCATTGCTATAGATCAAATGGAAATGCCCTCACGATGAAGCATTGCTATAGATCAAATGGAAATGCCCTCACGATGAAGCATTGCTATAGATCAAATGGAAATGCCCTCACGATGAAGCATTGCTACAGATCAAATGGAAATGCCCTCACGATGAAGCATTGCTATAGATCAAATGGAAATGCCCTCACGATGAAGCATTGCTACAGATCAAATGGAAATGCCCTCACGATGAAGCATTGCTATAGATCAAATGGAAATGCCCTCACGATGAAGCATTGCTATACATCAAATGGAAATGCCCTCACGATGAAGCATTGCTATACATCAAATGGAAATGCCCTCACGATGAAGCATTGCTATACATCAAATGGAAATGCCCTCACGATGAAGCATTGCTATACATCAAATGGAAATGCCCTCACGATGAAGCATTGCTACAGATCAAATGGAAATGCCCTCACGATGAAGCATTGCTACAGATCAAATGGAAATGCCCTCACGATGAAGCATTGCTATAGATCAAATGGAAATGCCCTCACGATGAAGCATTGCTACAGATCAAATGGAAATGCCCTCACGATGAAGCATTGCTATAGATCAAATGGAAATGCCCTCACGATAAAGCATTGCTATAGATCAAATGGAAATGCCCTCACGATGAAGCATTGCTATAGATCAAATGGAAATGCCCTCACGATGAAGCATTGCTATAGATCAAATGGAAATGCCCTCACGATGAAGCATTGCTACAGATCAAATGGAAATGCCCTCACGATGAAGCATTGCTACAGATCAAATGGAAATGCCCTCACGATGAAACGACGCTGATGCTGCCATGTTTCCAGTACTTCACCTGGCATCCTGTGGGATGAAGCCGTGCTGTAGGCCTCAAGCCAACATGGTCAACACAGTTTTATGCTACTGCTGACAGGGCGCTGGGGGTGGGACAGCGTGGCTTCCATCATATACAGGAGTTACAGTTTTGTTCAATGGCTTTCAGCACTCCCACTATAAAAAAAGGTTCCAGCGCCACTGACTACTGATTACAACCTTTAAAAACGTACACACATTAAATAACACCAATGAGCTTAACACAGGAACATCCTTACAGGGTTTATTACAACTATGATACCATTGTCTGTTTAAATTATATTAAGAAGTCTACATTTTTTATTTTAACATTTTAATATAGATCGTATAATGCAAGAGCAGAGATGGGCGGGTCACAAATGTTCTGCTTTGAATTTCAGGCCCGTTTTTTGGACTATTGTTATTCTATTTTAATAGCTGCTAGGCTCACAGCAAGCATGCCTTTGCAATGTCTGAATGAAACAATATCCATAAACCAAATATTTACTTATTAAATGTTTTGTCAGTACTACCGTTCTTTTGCAGAACCCTAGCCCTTTCTAGCCGACTTCTTAGGCTGATTTTGATCTGTGGTAAAGCACAATGTCCAAACAGGTTTGACTCACTCACCTCTGACAGGAAGGAGATGCGTGACTCTCGCTATTACATAACCACAATGTTTTGTTCATAGTGTTCTTTGCTCAAAATGCTTTAAACAATAAAAGTTTGTAAAGTCTGTATGTTTGTGTCTTTTACCCCCTCCTCCCCCAAAATTAGTGGCAACATATGAAGCTTTCATTAAAATGTGAACAATATACAACATTAGTAACCACCAATAATTACTGAGACAGAGAGTTTTATCCATTGTGTCTTGTGTCAGACAGGAACTGCTTTACACAGTGGCACAGAAAGTCAGGGGACATGGCCTGAGCATGTCACATTGTAAATACTTCTCTTCAGTTGTCCATAATCTTATATATTATCATATATTCTCATCTCTACCACATCTAGTATGCCTGTTGCAACTTAAATAATATGAAAGGACGTTTTGTGGCCTTTCATTTGATATGTTACATGCATGCCGTATAAACTATCCAGTAGTTAAACATACATAAATGAAAACAGTGAAAAACTGGCGGACGTAGCAGCCGAGTTTAAAGAGTTAAGGTATTAATTGTTCAGTCTGTGACTATATACAAGCACTTGAAAGAAAGAGTAAGATTTAAGGTTAATGGAAACCAGTGTTGGGTAAAATTGACCCCAACACAAGAGGAGGGTTAACTATGGAGTGGAATATCCCTGGAGACCTTTCATTCTACATGAAATGCAAATCAAGGTACAAAAGCTTTTAAACCAAAAAAAAAAAAAAAAAAAAAAAACACACACACCACACGTTGCTGAAAAGGGTTCTTCTCCGTAATATTACTGTCTGGTCAGTAGTTACTCTATTGACCGTCGGATCCCAAAGTCACTGAAGCAGGAGGTACAGTATGCCACACACCGTCACGTTTCAAGTTTTTATTGGGTGCAGAAATATTTCAACAGTTAATATAAAAATCCTATTACCAGCCAACATGGTTGGTGATAAAAACCCAAAGAAAAAAAAATCCCTCCCTCAAAACGACACCCTAAAAACAGTTCCCCAATAAATACCATAAAAAAACCACCAAAACAATACAATTTGAGTTTCTACCAGGTGCACTGGTTTCACTAAAACCCTATAAAACTATAAACACACAATTTCATATACTAATCACACAATGTCAATGCTCATAATACTCCCCCAAACACAGCTGCACCAGCACCCCAGTCTCCTTGAAACCTGGTCCTTCAGGGTCCCCTCCACTGCAGCTGTAGGCTCCACACGGCCGATTCCTTTTCACAGCCCTGTCTCCTGCCTGGCTTGCTTTTACTCCACTGGTCCACTGATCCACTTCCGAATGGCTCTACTTCCTGTTGTCACAGCCGTCTCTGGCTGGTCCAGCTCCCCCTGGTGACGCTGCCTATGCTGGAACAGAGAGGAAAAGCACGGCCCTTACTGCAGGTTCTACACACGGTCAGCTTTCATAAACGGTTACACCTCAGTTTGGCTACAGCCCCAGTCAAACACAAATATGCTTTAACAGCAAACATGAGCACTTAACTTATGGAGCTTATAGCCCAGCCTTGAGGTGCAACACACCGCTCCTGCGTGTGTCGTCTTCTCCCTCCTGGTCGTCAGCGGCACACGGAGGAGCTGTAAAACAAACACACTGTGCAACGCACAGAATTACTGTCTGCACACTAACTTCAATATGCACTTTACTTCAATCGTCAACACACAAAATTCTTCCTCTTTGGCACCGCGTGCAACTAATATTTGTTTTCAAACAAATGAGTACTTTCCTTTCATCTCGTCTCTCTCTCTCTGTAGTACAGCCGGTGGCACCCGTTCCTCTACCTCGCCACTCTGGTAGGGTTCGCACCTCTGACTTAAAAAAAACAGGACACCAGAAACATTTCGTACAAAAATAAATAAATCATATACTTTGACATTTAATGTCCCGGAAAGTCTTACAGATCTCTTCTCTTCTCTTCTCTTCTCTTCTCTTCTCTTCTCTTCTCTTCTCTTCTCTTCTCCTTTACTGCTGCCTGCTTCCCTTTTTTTATAGTCCCACCTTTAATTGCTCCCCCTTCAGTTCTTAAAGGTACACAAATATCCCCCCACAAATATATATATATTAAAAAAACATTTTAACCCCTTACATTGCCAATGCAGTCACTTCACAGTACTTCCCTACTACTAGAATATAATAAAACATCATGGAGGAAGCAGAGCCACAGGTACCAGAGGGAAGTATTTCCATAGAAGGACGTGACACAGACAAGAATTCAGATGCATTCCTCAGGGTGACCGTGGGGCTACTGATCCACAGGGGTGGGTTCTGTTTGTTTAACTATATTATTAACACCAACAGCAACCTTTTTTTTTAACGATACAGACCAACCATTCCTTCAGCTCAAAAACAACCAAAAACCAAGAATATAGTAAATATGGACTGGACAGGAGGTGTATAGTGGGAAACTATGGCTCCCGAGGGAAGAACTACCAACATGGGACTATAATGCCCGAAGCCTGGGGCCGGTTTTTCAAAATGTTTAATCTGGATAACAGTGATCTGGGTTTTGTACTCCTATATTTTGTGATCGAAATTACTTAAAGAAAAAACAAACAAAAAAAAGATTTTGTAATCATAATTATTTATAATCTGGATAAATGTAATCCAGCAGTGACAATTTCTGAAAAACCTCATCAAAACAATCCAGATAAAAAGTAAAATCCGGATCTCTGTTATCCAGATTACAGGCTGGTAAATACAGTTCTTCCCGAGGTCTTCAGTTTCACACTATGAGCCGAGGTCTGCAGTCCAGACTTGTTTTAAATCATGAAGTCCACAGCGCAGTCATTACGTTTTTGGGGATAGAACTGCTCGTCTGACTTTCTCACTGCGGCAAATAGTTTGATTTTAGGAAGTCAGAAAATAGACAAAGAGAAGGAGATGTGATATCTTTTATTGGACTAACTAAATCATAATTAATCACAAGCTTTTGAGACCTAAAGGTCTCTTCTTCAGGTGAAAGTAGGAAAGAGATTGATGTTAGAACAGACTGAACGCGAACGTTTTATTACGATTTTAGTGTTTGCAGCATGTATATTTTGAAAATTCATTTTCTGTTGTCTACCATTGTGCTTTGCTGTGTGGAAGGACGTTCAGAGAGATGATTTTAATTTGAGGACGTTTATAAAAACAAACAAACAAAAAACAACAAATAAACAAAAAGAACTGTTTTTCCATAAACAGCATCACGGGGGCAATAGATGGATCTGTTTTTGGTTTCAACCAATCACATGCAAAAAGGACTGATTCATAAATTACAGTGGTGAAGACATTTACAAAGAAATATCGCTTTCTGTAATATTATATTGTATTTCAAACTGAACTGCAATGACTAACTGTGCTTATCACTCCATCACTCCATCCTGCACAGCTTCAACACTTACGCACTGACATCACGAGGACGTCAGCACGCAGTAGTGCAGTGGTTGCTGCTTCCCTTGGTTTCTTCCGTGTGTTTCTTTCTTACTTGTTTTCTGGTGAACAGCGTTTGTATTTCCTGATAGTAACACCCTGTCACACAAGCAGGTATTTATTTATATGTGTTTATGTGTTGTGTGTTTTGAAGTTCGTCAGAATCCTGTGGGACTGTGTTTTATAACGCGCTGCACTGTCCATGTATCCTAATTATAAATAAACTACAAACAACATGATGGCGTCGAGCTACAACGCGAAAGAAGAAGACGGACAGCTCTCTGGTGCCGCGGGGTCCGGCGGCGTAGGGGCTGGGAAGAGCAAGAAGCCGGACAACACCGCGTTCAAGCAGCAGAGACTGCCCGCCTGGCAGCCCATTCTCACCGCAGGCACCGTCCTGCCTGCCTTCTTTGTGATCGGTCTGATATTCATTCCTATCGGAATCGGCCTCTTCGTAACTTCCAATAACATCAAGGAATTTGAGGTACCGTACACAGAACCTTCATTAGCGCGTTTAGATGAATTCTAGGAGAAAGTATGAAGTGGTTGCTTTTCATAGTGAACCCGAACTACGTATTTACAACCTGTTGTTGTTTTTTCATTTTATTTTTAGTGAACTATGTTTGTGTGTCTGACAGTCTGCAAAAATAATATTCAAATATTGCACTGTAAAAATTACAATAACACTAGCCGTTTTTACAGCGAGAAACACACATTTATTATATTATTTATTTTTGATTCTGTATCAACGGTGTTGTTATGCGGTGTATCAAAGGATTCAACATCCGCAATGCAGACATACAGTGAATTGCTCATACTGTAACCGTGGTCCACAAATACATAAACCCATTGCTATAGCAGAGTTCAGTATGGTATTGAACGTTTTGCAAGTTAGGTTACACGCGATGAATCATTTGTGCATTTCTAGGGAAACTCACTGTTTTTAGTATTTAAAGAAAAGAAAGCGATAAATCTTACATCATTGGCCACAAAATACTGAAAATGTAGTGCTTTGGAAATGTTTACATATTGCAAATTCACTCTCCAATGTATCAACAGTCAAAGTTGGGTTATAGTGGGAGTCATTAGGGATACAGCTGTGTTTCATACATACAGTAGAGTAGACCATACACCATGCAAGCTAACCGCTATTAGAAACGTTTTTATTTTAGTTTGTATAATCCATTTGGATTGTAGTTTACAGATGTACTTGCACTATTGAAATGTGCCTGTCTTGGCCCTGAAGGCTACCAAATGAATACATTTATGTAATCTAAACAAAACGAGATTACAGCAGTCAATCTGTTTTTATAAATGCATTGTACTGTCATTTAATTGTGTGATCTCTGTGTTTTCCATGTTACAGATTGATTATACTGGTATTGACCCAGCCAGTGAGTGCTACAACTGCTCTCAGACATTGACCTGGAACAGCACGAAGCCCTGTATATGTAAAGTCCCCTTCACACTGGAGCAGTCATTTGAGGTAACACCTCCATCCAGAGCAAGACTTAGAGCTACTTACTGTAGCATGGACGTGAATTATTGTTATCTTAAGTAATGTATTCTTCTTAAATTTTCGTTTGAGTTGCAAAGGGAGGCTGGTTAATGGCTCCACTCTGGTGCTCCAGCTTCGTTGGAGTGTAGACATGATTCTTGAGAGCTTTAACAGTTTTAGATTTAGAATTCACTTCAAAACAAACTGAAATGTTGCCATTTTGCTTCGATTGGTTTCAGACCAGAACATTTCAAACGAACTTCAGTTCGCCTCCAAGTGAATGCAAGTTTGCTTTACTGGGTTCTTCACTACTGTAATCGTGCCAGAGTTAGTTTGCGTTCCACTGCAATTTTTGCAAGTGAACCTGATCGTCTGGATATGTGCTGTCAGACGGCTGTTCAATATAGTGAAGGTATATACTGTATATAATAAATCACTGTTCAGTACAGTGAAGGTTATTATTATTATTATTATTATTATTATTATTATTTATTATTATTTATTATCAGACACCCTTATCCAGGGCGAATTACAATTGTTACAAGATATCACATTATTTTTCCATACAGTTACATCATTTTTTACACATTATTTTTACATACAATTACCTATTTATACAGTTGGGTTTTTACTGGAGCAATCTAGGTAAAGTACCTTGCTCAAGGGTACAGCAACAGTGTCCCCCACCTGGGACTGAACCCATGACCTTCCGGTCAAGAGTCCAGAGCCCTAACCACTACTCCACACTGCTGCCCTATATACTGTATATAATAAACTGCTGTTCAATGCAGTGAAGGTATACACTGTATATAATAAACAAAGGTGTGTCAGACCCAGCCTCGCTGTACTAGCTGTCAATGAGAGAGAGAGATTGAGAGATTTGTATATGTAACATGTAAAAATAATAATACAATATATATAAAATATGTAGAAAGACTACACACATACACATTTTACACCGGCACCGGCTCTGTGGGTGCTGGAAAACTTCAAGCCCTATTTATATAGCACAAAATCCACGTGCATATTCAATTATTTCAGTTAATTCCTGACTCAGTAAAACCATTAAGGCGTTGTATGTGTACAGTCTTTGTACGTATTTTATTATTGTTGTTAGATGTTCCGTATATAAATGGCTTTGGTTTCTGCATGACACACTTTTGTCTGAAACGTCTCCTCATATGAAAAACGGTATATTTATACCTACTTTCTTTTAATAACTTAGCTCATGTCCCGTGGCTAAAATATAATAAAACAGAACAAAAAACACTTGAGTATTTGGACTGGGGGTTATGCATTACGTTTGGTTTTTGCTGCGTTGTGAATTCAAATACGGTTGGTTTTGCACTGCCTGACTTTGAGGGGGAAATGAATTAGAGTCCCCCTCAATCAAGCCAAGACAACCTTTTCAAGTGAATCCTTGTCCCCTTATTTGGTGCGCACTGTGATGCGAAACAAATATTTGAACCAACATTGGGTGTTAACTGAACTCTAGTGGGAATTAATTTCTCCAAATGAACTAGGTATGAAAGGGCTCTTCAGAACTCCACAGGCTAGAAAGTAAAACAAAACAAAAAAAGATCTATTTCATACCTGTACTCATTTGCTGTTAAAGGCTGTACCCTACGTTTATGGGGATATTCTAAAGTTGACTGCTTTAGCAGCAAATGTATTGATCATATAGGCTAAATGTACCTGTCTTTGGAAACTGAGACATTTCAGCAATTCTATGTGATTTTGTTATGGATAGCTTTTAAGTGATTTGGCTAAGTTACTATAAATAGGATGGATGGGAGGTTAAGTAAATATAATGATAGTGATTAGATTTAATTTTTTTATAATGTACATATTGGAACTGCCTGTCATGTATTAAGCACATAGTGAAAAAATCATAAGTAAACCATAATTCTGTACTGTAATGACGTAGATACATATCTCAGGTGTTAACATTAAACTGGTACCTCACCAACGAATCTATCATTAAACTTGGTGCTATCTCTCAATGTGTGTTTGAGTAGTTGACAGGACCTGTATGGTCCACTGGTTAAAGAAATGGGCTTGTAACCAGGAGGTCCCCGGTTCAAATCCCACCTCAGCCACTGAGCCCTGAGCAAGTCACTTAACCTCCTTGTGCTCCGTCTTTCGGGTGAGACGTAATTGTATGTGACTCTGCAGCTGATGCATAGTTCACACACCCTAGTCTCTGTAAGTGGCCTTGGATAAAGGCGTCTGCTAAATAAATAAATAAACATCATTTCATTTAATGTTTTTTTTTCTTTTTTTGCAGTGTTTGCATAACATTTCACTTCACAGTGTCCTCTTTGTATGGTAATTAGTTATGTTATCAGTTGAATCTCATTTCACCTATCTGTTCTTTTATTTATTTCATGCTTTCAGCATATCTTTTCTGTTACTCTCTTTAGGAGATTTGTGTTATTGAAGAACATTTTTACTGTAGTTTTCAGGCATAAAATGAATGACTTTGCTTGACAAAGGTGTTTTGTTTTTTTTGTTTAGAGCGATGTTTTCATGTATTATGGGCTGTCCAATTTCTACCAGAACCACCGTCGTTACGTCAAATCTAGAGATGACAGCCAGCTGAATGGAGACACGTCCTCCTTAACTGTAAGTGGTGCTGCATTATACTTCTGTTCTCCAACAGAGACCAACTTATACAGCTTTGGAAAATACATTTCAGCTGATTTTGCCATGTGTTACAAACTCCCTTATTACAGTAAGTTTGCCCTCATAAAAAAAAAAAAAAAATCTTTATATTTATAGAAGTTTCGAAAGTTCTATTCAGTACTGAAATGTACATATCATGGGGTACTGAGATGTATGTAAGATGTTTTGGTCAAAAATCAGACTTAAACTATCTGTTCTCTTTAGTAATGGAATTGTTCTGTTTTAGAATGTTGTACTTTTTTGTTTGTTCTCAGTGGTTGCTGGTGGATTAAAGTGCACCTGAACTGTGTTCAAGTTAGCAGTGAATCATTTGTGTGAACATTGTCGTTTGTATAATATCTCTAGTTTCTACTGTTCTTGGACTCTGCTAAAACCTCCAGAGGAATGTTTCACATTTCTGTTGATTTCCTTACACTCTGAGGACCATCAGGCAGGTGATAGCCAAAACGAGTTTACCTGTGGTGTAGGTAAATGTACACACCACATTGTGAGTTAAAGCTTTTTAAACAGTAAAAACCCAATTCCATAGAATTATTACACTTTAAAGATATTTAAATGCCCTTTGTTTTTTTTCAGAGCTCAACTGACGGCTCTTTTAAACTTTTCCTTTTCCAAGAAACAGACATGTATATTTTAAGTTGCAAATTTTAAACAAAAACGTTTTTTAAATAAAACTTAAGGCCGTCTTATGAAAGAGTGTGTTAGGAATTTTGTTAAACTTGCATTGGGTTTTGAACATTTAAAAAGCTTTTCACAATGAGATACTGTACTACAGTAGTTTGTGTATATCTCGTCAACAAAGTGCTGAATGGACTGTCTATCGCAAGACACTTGATTTCTGAAGGGTGTCTTGCTTTGGGCAATCAACAGAAATGTGTTGCAGAGGGGAACTACCCCCTGCAGCAGTAAAGCCCTTTTCAGGTTGTAAAACTTCCATTCAATCAGGAATGCTTAGGCTTGAGGTGATCTGTTTACATGTTTGTCTTTTTACAGAGCCCAAGCAAGGAATGTGAGCCATACCGCACCAGTGATAACAAACCCATAGCCCCCTGTGGAGCCATTGCTAACAGCCTGTTCAACGGTAAGAATCCTATTAGATTCACACACGTTTACAAAGGTTAGTCGGGGTCAAAATTAAATAAGAACGCATTCCTAAATTAGATTTTTGGCTCATTACATATGTCTTCCCTCCTAAGAGTGGAGAAGCACATCATACCTATTCAAGGTCTTACTATTTCTTTTCTTGGGTAAAGCACCATCTAAGCTCAATTGTTGTGTAACCCTGAAAGTCTTAATTGTTTTTTTTTTTTTTTTTTTAAGTTGTTAAATGCAATTATCTGGCAATAGGTTTTAGTCATTTTCCTATGAGAAGTACAATTATATACAGTCAACCTCGGTTATCTGGTGTATAACTGCACCTTCACTTAAATCGACAGACAGTCTTGGTCCCGGATTTTCTTCATATAAAATACGTGCATAACTCGACATTCATTTTACGTGACTGACCTCTGACTGGAAGCGGATCGTTCATAAATTCACCTACCAAGTGCAGCTGGTTACAGAATCAGTTCACAATGAGTGAGAAGCAAAAAATGAGTTCTAGTTCAATTGGCGTAAAGCTCGGGTTATTCGGGATAACAAGCTTGTCAGCAGAACTTTCAAAGCGTGTGTTTCTGCATGCGAAACAATCGACAATGCCCGATTTCTGTGTGAAACTGTAGTTTGTTATTTTTGTTCACCGAGTTAATTCTGTATAATGTACATTTGTTAACTTGCTATTTAAGCTGTCAAATTAAACAGTACAAGCCAATAACTAAGAATGAACAGTTTGTGCACAGTTTATGGTTAGATTGTTTTCGTAAAAATAACGCTGTAGTTATTTTATTAATTCTTATTTCAATCGAACTATGAGTTGTACCGAGTTTGTACAGTACTGTATACTGTAATTGATTCATTCACTGCAGTGCTTTCAACTGTTTTCATAGACATTTAACTAAAAATAAACTTGTAAATACCTTGGATTTCTGTTACTTACATGCATGTTAATGCCATGGCTCATGTGCACCCGTGGTTAACTCAACACCTTGGCTAAGTCAGCACTAAATGGCATCCCAGTGAGATGTCGAGATAACTGAGGTTGACTATATATTTCTTTATTTATATATTTGTTCCAGCAGTGAAGTGAATTCTATGACTTTGAATATTTGTGGTTTGTAAAGGTGTAATCAAACAGTACTTTTTAAAAAATAATTTGTGCTTTTTTTCCCCCTCCAGACACTCTGACATTGTACTACATTAATCCGAACGGCACTGAAAGTTTAGTTCCATTGATAAAGAAAGGAATTGCCTGGTGGACAGACAAGAATGTGAAATTTAGAAACCCAGGTGGAAGTAACTTTAACCTAACGGCTGTTTTCCAAGGTAGTTATTCTGTCTAGTAATAATGTAATTTACTTGGCATTGAAGTTAGTTCTTTCTGGGCCATTAATCCAATGCATTTTTCTATAGGTACCTCCAAGCCTGTGAACTGGCGAAAGCCTGTGTATGAGCTGGACACAGACCCTGAGAACAACGGGTTTATCAACGAGGACTTCATTGTGTGGATGCGCACTGCTGCCCTGCCCACCTTCCGCAAACTCTACCGTCTGATTGAGAAGAAAAACAACATGATACCAACCCTGCAACGTGGAAACTACACCCTGGAGATCACCTACAGTATCCTTTCAATCAAAATCACATGGGAAAGATGGGAATGAAATCTAGAATTCATTTAAGGGCATATGTAATCCACACCGGATAACAAACACAAACAAACAGTTTATTTCTAATTGGTTAAAAGGGATTCCATTGACCTTACATGGCTTGGGTCTAGTAGCACTATATTGGTATATTGGGTGTTCTGTCTATTAAGGGTTTGATTGATAACTTTTGCTTGTCATACTTTGGAACAGACTACCTTGTAAAATAAAGAAAGCTAAGTAAGAAGCCGCTAAAAGACTTCTTCTTAATCAGGCATTTGCCTGATAGGATAGGATTCTTCAAGTGTTTTCAGAAATATTAAAACACACGTAGATGAAGGCAACAAACAGTGCTTAGAATCCCGTCTCGTTGTCATGCGAACAGTCTGTTAGTATATATAATAAAGAAAAAAAAGTGTCTCTGTGTTTATATGTATATGTTTATATCTACATGCCATAGAGTTTAAACATTCATAAAAATGTACCAAAATGCACATCCCTGGAGTTTCTTAGCCTTTGTGTTAAAATGTACATTTGATGGATGGGATGCAACATTTTGGCTATGTGTGTTTCAGAAACGCATGAACAGAAAAGCTAGCGCAACCTCTGATAGTATAATACTGTGCAAAACCGTTACCCAGAACTGAGAGAGTCCGCAGTTCATCTGTGCTGTACATTATTGATCTGGTGCATGTCAGATGGAGGCCAGCCATGTCTACACAGTAGTTAAACCCTTTTAAAGCAATTAGACTATTTTTGAGTATTGATTTTGAACACAGAGAGTATGTATGCAGCTATACCCCCAGAGCCCTATAGAATAGTTGCTGCAGCAGTCGTCCTTGTATTCCCACAGTTTAAACATTGTGCCTCGTGACTTAAGTGTCATTATTTGCCAACTGGCGCCAGATGCAGTGGATTTGTGCTTTAGACCCTGGTCCACTTGGTCAGTTGTGCGCAGTGTGGGGCGCGGAGAGTCAATAAGGGGGGCACGACGATGACTAAAGATGCATTTCTGTAAAAAATGTAGTTTTTTTTCTTCATTTTTTGAAAAAAAAGGATAGACATTTTTAAATACAGAAATGATGGCTAATTCGTCCAAGTTATTACCTTTCAAATGAGCCGTTGACGATCACGCTAGTGCTTGTAGATCCGGAGAAATTGTTTGAAGTGGCGAGTGTCGGTGAAACTGCAGTGAACAGAGCTGAAATGCGAAGTGTAAAAAAAAAAAAAAAAACACCACCACGAATATTTTAATGTAAGTTGTGTATTTTTTCCTAGGTTTAACCAAAAAAAGTTCTGATTTAGTAGGGGTATGCCGATTCACACGGTGAACGGTGATATTTTTCTTGATGGTACGATTACTGATACGCTGTTTTTTCTTAAGTAAAATTTGATCTGCTAATATAAACATGCGCAGGCATTAATTTGTGTCTACACTGATAATTTGCTAATATTATTTATTAGCATGTAGTCTAGCAGCCTCACCTACCATTCACTGTGTTGAGGATGTTTTTGTCAAGTCCGCTGGCAGCTGAGTGAAATGGAAGCTGAGCGGAAGCGGGTTATTAATGTTGATGATCGCTAAAATGCAAAAAATAAATAACTTCTAAAGATTTTTTTTAGGGGTTGGGCGCATTGGCACTGGTAACACAAAAAAGCTGCCTCTCCCTTTTAAAACCATGTGTCAATATTTATAAATGCGCAACAAAATGTATGCTAATTGAGGGGGGCGGCATGTAAAAAGTTTGTGCACTACTGCACTAGGTAAAGGATTGTGTGACAAGTGAGTCAATATATTTACATAGAAGTAAAGGAAAAGGCAAATTAACAGGCTGGGTTTGTGTGAGGCGCTGTTCAGGAAATAATTCATTGGTTAATTTATACAGTATGGTTAATTTATAAACAGTTTGGTTATTTTTTTAAGATGGTTAATTTACGAACAGTGTTGTTAATTCATAAATAGCATGGTTAATTTATTTTCAAGATGGTTAATCTTGAAGTGTGGTTGGGACATTAAATGGCACTGTGAAGGACACCCTTGGGGTCCTTACTGTCATACCCTATACGTAGATTTTGGAGGTTCTGCTACGGCGCTACGTCGAAGGGGTATAATACTACGCCATGCGTAATACCATGCGTGTTTTCCTTTTTATCTTTTATGAATTAGTTGTTCTTAATACTGTATTTCGTTGACAGTTTATTGTGGCATTTTAACTGACATACTAAAATCGCTGAGCTGAATCTCACATCTACTGTGAATAGTTTCTCTATGAAACATGCTGGGCGTCATGACTGTATAATAGGAGGTGCCGTTAGGGACAAAAAAGGACGTTTAAAATTGTGTGCTGCGCTGCACAGTCTGCAGAATGCGTTTCTCTAGAAGCTGTGTGTGACATCAGACAGACAGCAGCCACAAACAGCCGGTGCAGCAAGTTCTGTGACTGGGATACGAGAACGCAACCAATGATAGCAAGACGACGTTTGCGCAACAGTTTCTAAAGGACAGCAATCATCCTATGTCTAAACCTTTTATACTCTTAAGGATGTTCATCTATAATCCAGCATTTTCTAAGCTTTTCTAGAATTAGGTTCTGCATTATCATGTTGAAATTTCTAGCTCCTTGTAGACAATACTTTTATAGAATCAAAAGGTATGAATACCTTTTGAATTAGAATTTTTTGAGTTTTCCAAAAAAAAACGGAAATAAATATTTGTAGACATCTGTTTCTTGTAACTTTTTTTTCTTTTCATCATCCACAAAGCAAAACTTTTGCTACAAAAGATTTTTCCTAAAATTATTTGTTTTTGAGAAATTTCTAGAAATTATACATTTTCATTGGGGTATGTAAACTTTTGACTACAATTGCATATTTACACTGCACTACTATTGTGGGGCTGTCATAATAATTGCACATACAACAACCCACTCATTTAAAAAAAAGCAAAATTGTATTTCAATCCCAGTGCACTGAAGCAGTATACAGCACACTTGGGGTTTCTCAGTATTTAAACACTAAGCAAAGCAGGTTCATTCAAATTCATTCAAAACCAAAACAGCATCTGCTCCAGTGCAAAGTTTGCACCATTTGAAATAAAACAAAGAATTAGCATACTAATACAAAATAGAAGCAAACAAGCCGTATTTTCCTTAAAAGGAATAAACAGCTAATGCTTAACGACGGTATCTTTCGACTCCCATTCCAGCCGACAGTTACAAAATCTGCACATCATTAGCTGCATACATTCCCTCATGCTCAGATTCTTTGCAGCGTTGTTTAATTGTTATGCACGATTTAGGCATTTTAGAAACAAACATCTCTTCTCTTCCATCACTATTAATTCCCAAACGACTCGCTCCAGATTCTAGCTTTGTGCAAGTGCTAACCAGAGCTTCCGTTTCCCTTCAGACCGTGTCCATGGTAATGGCTGAGCCTTGTCAACTACGATTGCAAGCATTTATTTAAAGTATTTTTGTATAAACCTCACAAAATTGTTTTTTTCGTGCTGTTTCATATTTGTGAAAAACACAGGGCTGTAGAAATGACCAAAATGCACGAATACTTTCATGCATTGGCTATAGTAATGTCTTCAAAATATAGCATGGAATGCTTTTATAAGCCATTTTAAAACGATAGTCAGAAGAATGCTACATAGAAAATGAACAGCCAGATAGCTGCCTATGTTTACCATGAGTAAAACAAAATTGAAGCTTTAATGGAATATTATCAACTGTGCTAGTGTGGTGTAGGTATTAATCCTCAGTTTATTTAACTCTGAAGAGCACATCTCTGAACTGTAGGTAGCATCAAATATTGTAGCACCTTGTTTTCCTATACAGTGTTCAGATTACCCTGTGCGTAGATTTGATGGGCGGAAGCGAATGATCCTGAGCACTATCTCCTGGATGGGTGGCAAGAACCCGTTTCTGGGCATTGCCTACATCACTGTCGGCTCCGTCTGCTTCTTCCTGGGCGTCGTCCTGCTGATTATCCATCAGAAATATGGAAACCGCAACAACAGCGCAGAGATCCCCAACTAGTGGAGGAGTGACACCCCTAAAGCACCTGTTCTGCATGCGCACAACCAGAGGGGCCCAGCTTGGACCACTAGCTAATAAAGCTTAGAATCGCCGCTTGTTGTACATGTTGTTTGTCCTTTAAATGCAATGGTTTATTTTATTCCTATGGATGGAGCAGTTGTAACTAAAGGGCATGTTTCAGATTATGTGTGTAATGTAGCGTAACCCTCTAAAAGTAACTAGTTTACTTTAAATCCTTAGTCTATTTATTGACAAAGCTTTAATTGATAGGATACCAAAAGCCTTTCCTGATTGACTCGGTACAGTCTAGGATATCAAACTGTTGAAAATAGTTTGTATTGAGTTGAAGCTTTGTGAACAGCGCCCAAAATTTGGATATTAAGGTATTTCCAAAGAGCATGATCCATCTCTAGTTTAACTTTAGTTTAGATCATAAGGATTCGCTGGATTGTATTTGACACTCAGACGAAACCTGTGTTACAAATGATGTGAATATAGATGTTAATATTTAATTCCTTGAAGACGATGTACTTGTTGAAATGCTTTCAAGCTGATCTAGCATGTTACCTGTTGAATGAATATACAGTCTTTGTGTTTTTAATTTAAATGAACTTACTTCCCATGCTTTTTTTCCAATACACTGCACTGGTTAGAATCTGACCTTTTAATAATTTTAGATAATCTGGTGCATCTGTATTTTTATTCAGTTTTATTATACCCTGCTTCTGCTAACGTATGCAGTGTGTTGCTGTAGACTATAGTATGCCTTGAACAATTGTGACATTTTTTTCAGGTTACGTAGGTTTACCAGGTTTAGGCACAAACATGATTGCACACTTGATATTTTCAACTCAGTTTAATGCAACTATTCCAATCTGATAGAGGTGAATGCAAGGATTGCTCGGACCAATATAACCACTGAAACCGCTTTTGATTTTAGGCTCATGTTTAATTTAAGTAATACTACTGTTGAAGATTTTCAAAACTACATCACCAAGCATACTCACAACCTTAATTCACCAGTTAATTGTCACTTAACATGCAATATCCTTGTTATTTATTTGAGAATTGGAATTATTTACTTTGCTTTGTATAGCTGTTGGTTTACTATATTATAAAAAGTAGTTTATCCTGCAGAGATTACTTTTAAGTTATGCCGTTTAATAAAAGATGGGAAAACTACTAATCTTGACTCGGTCTAATTATTCACGTCAATAAAGTGAAATAGGAGATAGGGTTTTAGAATACAAAAAGGTATAAAAAACAACTGTGTCAGTGACATGCATCTTCCACACCACACAAAAAAGTAAATGACATGCCTACATTGACATATGCTGTTGTAATGCTATTGTGGATTTTATCTCGTGCTGATGAGATCAGGCTGTATTGCATCTTGGTTAAGATGCTTGCTTGTGGTGTGCATGGCCACCTGTTTGCACCCAGCCTCCATCCTGTTCCACACATATTCATGTATAGAGGGACAAATACCGCCATACCACCCCTGATACACTCAATAGAAAAATATTTCAATTGCGAGGGTAAATGTGAGGGTACCTTCATATACTCTAGATGTAGATATTGTTAACTTCTAAACATTACAAAATTCCTCACAATTTGGTTAGCGGTTCTCTGGAGATATGTTTGACAAATTATTATTATTTTATTATTATTTATTTCTTAGCAGACGCCCTTATCCAGGGCGACTTACAATCGCAAGCAAATACAAATACATTCAAGTGTTACAATATAAGTCATACAATAAGAACAAGAAATACAATAATTCTCAAGTGTGACAAACCACAATTCAATAATACAGCAGATAATAGTGAAAGTTACATCAGGATATGATTAAGTAGTGATAGTTACATCAGGATATGATTAAGTACAAAATACTACAGATTAAACACTTGGGAGATTACAATATTCTGAGGTACAGGATTAAATGCAGTAAAATAGGGGGCAGATAAGAGCAAAATAAAGCATATTTAAATGAAGGGTGATAGTGTCCCAGGATACAACAGAGGAGTTCTACAGGTGCTGTTTGAAGAGGTGAGTCTTAAGGAGGCGCCGGAATGTGGTCAGGGACTGGGCAGTCCTGACATCTGTAGGAAGGTCGTTCCACCACTGCGGAGCAAGGGTGGAGAAGGAGCGGGCTCGGGAGGCAGGGGAGCGTAGCGGAGGTAGAGCCAGTCTTCTAGTGCAGGCGGAGCGGAGAGGTCGAGTGGGGGTGTAGGGAGAGATGAGGGTCTGGAGGTAGCTGGGTGCAGTCTGATCAAGGCATCTGTAGGCTAGTACAAGAGTCTTGAACTGGATGCGAGCGGTGATCGGGAGCCAGTGGAGCGAGCGGAGTAGTGGAGTAGCGTGGGCGAAGCGAGGTAGAGAGAACACCAGGCGAGCAGCAGAGTTCTGGATGAGCTGGAGCGGACGGGTGGCGGACGCAGGGAGGCCAGCCAGGAGGGAGTTGCAGTAGTCTAGGCGGGAGAGTACCAGGGCCTGGACCAGGAGCTGGGTAGCATAGTTGGTGAGGAAGGGTCGGATTCTTCGGATGTTGCTCAGGAAGAATCGGCAAGTGCGTGCCAGAGTGGAGATGTGCTGGGAATAAGAGAGGCAGGGGTCCAGGGTGACTCCAAGGTTTTTAGCTGAGGAAGAGGGAGAGAGTGTGGTAGATTCCAGAGGAACAGAGATAGAGAGATCAGAGGAGGGGGAGGAGGAGGGAAAGAAAAGGAGGTCAGATTTAGAGAGGTTGAGTTTGAGGTGATGCGAGTGCATCCAGGAGGAAATAGCAGACAGACAGGTAGAGATACGGGAGGAGATGGTGGAGTCAGAGGTGGGGAAGGAGAGGAAAATCTGAGCATCATCAGCATAGAAATGGTATGAGAAACCATAGGATGCGATGAGGGGGCCCAGGGAGCGGGTGTAGAGAGAGAACAGGAGAGGACCCAAGACTGACCCTTGGGGGACTCCAGTCAAGAGAGGGTGAGGTGTGGAGGTTGCTCCACGCCAGGTTACCTGGTAAGTGCGGTTGGAGAGGTAGGAGGAGAACCAGGCCAGAGCAGTGCCAGAGATCCCCAGGTCAGCAAGAGATGATAGTAGAATAGAGTGATCAACAGTGTCAAAGGCAGCAGAGAGGTCGAGGAGAATTAGGACAGAGGAGAGAGAGGCAGCTCGGGCACACTTAAGTGAGTTGGTGACAGAGAGAAGGGCGGTTTCAGTGGAGTGAGCAGAGCGGAAGCCAGATTGGAGAGGGTCAAGCAGAGAGTGGTTGGACAGGAAAGCAGAGAGCTGGCGGTGTACAGTCCGCTCGAGGGTTTTGGAGAGGAAGGGTAGGAGGGAGACAGGACGGTAGCTCTGGAGGGAGGTGGGGTCGAGGGTAGGTTTTTTGAGGAGGGGAGTGATAGAGGCTTTTTTGAAGGCAGAGGGGAAGATGCCAGAAAGTAGAGAGGTGTTGAGGAGGGAGGAGATGAAGGGGAGTAGAGCAGGAGCAGCAGCTTGAAAGAGGTGAGTGGGGAGGGGGTCCAAGGCACACGTGGTGGGTTTGTGACCCTGGAGCAGGGAGGAGAGGTCAGAGTCTGAGAGGGGCAAGAAGGTGGAGAGGGAGGGCGAGTTAGTAGGGGATGTAGTGGGTGTAGGGGTTGGAGCAGGAGGGGGTGCGGGGGAGGGAGAGGTGTTAAAGAGTTTGCGGATATCTGAGATTTTAGAAGAGAAGAAGGAGGCAAAGTCGTCAGGGGAGATAGAGGAGGGAGGAGGAGGGGGGGGAGGGTTTAGGAGGGAGGAGAAGGTAGAGAATAGTTTACGTGGGTTGTTAGTGGAGGCTTGGATTACAGATTGGAAATAAGCACATTTAGCAGAGGAGAGAGTAGAGGAGAAGGAGGAGAGAAGAGTGCGGTAAAGGTCTAGGGCAGCAGGGAGTTTGGTTCTCTTCCATTTCTTTTCAGCAGATCGCAGTGTGATTCTTGCCGAGCGGAGCACAGAGGAGAGCCAGGGATGGGGAGGGGAGGGGCGAGCGGGTCGGGAGGTGAGGGGACAGAGGGAGTCGAGGGAGGAGGTGAGTGAGGAGAAGAGGGTGGAGGTAGCAGAGTCTACGGAGAGTTGTGAAAAGGAGTCAATAGGAGGGAGGTGAGAGAGAGCAGTGGAGGCAAGGACAGAGGGGGAGAGAGAGCGGAGGTTACGGCGAGAGGTGACAGTGGGGGTAGGAGGAGCAGGGAGAGGGGGGAGAGACAGAGAAAAAGAGATGAAATAGTGATCAGAGAGGTCCAGGGGGGTGACAGAGAGGTTGGAGGGGCAGCAGGCCCTGGAGAAGGTGAGGTCCAGTTGACGGCCAGCTTTGTGGGTAGGAGGGGACGGAGAGAGACAGAAGTCGAAGGAGTGAAGGAGAGGGAGGAATCCAGCAGAGTGGCTGGGGTTGGAGAGATGGATGTTGAAGTCACCCAACAGGACAGTCGTCGCTGCATGGTCGCTGAATGAGTTGCAGTAGAGACGGTACAACCAGGGACTTTAAAGGTAAATCTCCACATTATTATCACCAGATCCAGGTATGTGTATGTCACTGAAAAATCCCATTTAGGAAAAACGTGAAATCCCCCCCCCCCCATGGGAGTTCAGCAACACAACCATTGATTGTTGTAACTGGAAATTATGACGCTCATGGAGGTGCCAAATCAAAATGACTGACCATAGCCAAAGGTTTTGCATCACCCTATAAAATTAACTAATTCTGCTTCATAAAGTTGCATGAAACCTTCTGCATAATTACATCCTGAATTACACACCGCTTTGCAGTTTTCCATATACTGACAAAAATTGAAATGTGACATTTTGAAGTTTAACATGAAATACTGTACTGCTATTATGGCTTCTGGTAGACTTTTGCGATATCATTTAGTAGTTTCTTTGATTATATGATGTTAAATAAAATATCAATATTATGGCCATAGCTGTGGCGTTGACTATATTTCCCTCGTCACCTTTAGTAGGGAGCATACGTAAAAATGTGCACCTGTGCAGAGCACTAAGGTTTCATGTGCTGTTTGCAAAACTTTCTGAATAACTATCAACTTAAATCAGGACACTGCAGATCAGGACACTGCAGTAATACAGACATTTCACACTTAAATGATAAGAGAGCAATGGCTGTAAGTTTCTAGCATATGTTCTAAAGGGAAAAACTACTGTACCCTGAGCTGATCTGTACAATCGAAACAAAGACAAACAATTACTTTTAAAATGAAATCCATGTTGTGGTTTATTTTGGGTGCCACAAAACTTCCGTCCTCACTTCAGTGCTTGCCGGTACAGTGCCGCCTAGTGGGAGTAAGTAGGTAGGTTTCTTGATTTGGAAAGTCACACAGTCGCAGACAAAGCGATTCGCAATAAGCACGTTGAACCACCAAATAAAACAGCTAAATACACATTTTCTGGTATTTAACAAACAATCGTATTTCATTTAAATGATTCGTTCATGACACTGCTTTAGTATTGCTGGTGTCCTTTTACTTTTGGTTGAGATTTGGAAAAATATTGCATTTAAAGTTTAGGTGAGAATGCTTAAAATGTAAGCCAGTAAGTCCCCTAAAATGAGTGATCTTTAACAATCGGCGTGACCTTAGAGTTGTGATAAAAATAACAAAAGAATATGCAAAAAAAAACAAAACACTTTATGGTAGTTAACCATAGACAAAATCTATCCGCGTATTTTGTAATTAAATGCATGATGGGATTCTGGCGGAGTAGTGTGCCGCGAGGTTTGACGGGATAGTGGAGGAACGATACCGGGCGCAGTGGTGGTTGGGATACTGGAGGAGAGTAACCTTTTTCGATCTTCACAGTGTCCTTGTGTTGCTAGTGCTGTGGAGGAAGCATCGAAACCAGGAAGATGATGAGAAACCTTTTGGTAAATTAATTATATTTTCTAATGTTTTACATAATATATCATTTGTTTGTTTAAATTCTGGGTACAAATAAATAAACGTTTTTGATTCGTATTTCCGGTTGTATCTTTTATTTTCTTTCAAATGATGAGTAATTTCTTAAGTAGTCAGCTTGTGTGCTAGCGGTCAAACTTTTTCAGCGAGAAATGTATTAACATATGGAGAAAGGTATTACATATGGTCAAATATAATTAAGGCATTCATTTATACGATTCTGAGTTTAGCAAGAGCCTTTACAGTTTCAAGGTCTCTAAATAATAAACGCCAATAAACGTGAATAAGTGTAGGCGACCATTATAAAGTACTAATAGTAACTTGAATATAATACATTATAATTCGAATTGCCTAGATCTAGCAGTGGTTTAAAATAAATTGACACATTTGTTGGTAGCAGTGGGAGGCATAAATGCAGTAAGCGGTGTCGAAAGCAAAAGAGACACGCCCTAATACTGTACCAATAAATGAAAAGCGTCAGTAGGAGAGTTAAAAACACATTTGAGAAAATTAAATTAGATGTATTATGCGTGCTAAAATATTGTGTGAAGGACCAATATAGTTGAAGCTTGGTAGGTAGGTAAGTGTCACAAAGCCACAGACTCTTCTCAGTCTCGTCCTGGTGTTTAGGTCTTCTGTGAGATTCTGTAGAAATTGAAATTGCATGGCATTTTAAATCCTGTCACTTAATCTGGCATATATTTTAAAGAAAATGAATAGAGGTTTGAAAGAATGTTGTGCTCTTTCCAGGCGCTGCGGCAGATATCTCAGAGGACTCTGAGTAGCACTGCCCGCAGGCAAGTTCAGAACAAGGTGCCGGAGAAGCAGAAAATGTTCCAGGTAAGGAGTGAAGTACAGTGCGTAGTGGAGGAACATCCTGCCCTGCCACAAAGAGGACCTACCCTAACTGACCACCGTGTCGGGCCAAGATCTGTGGATACACTGCATGGATCCACAGATTCCAACAATGGTTCATGTATTCAGCGAGGGCTGAACTCCTTTAGAGTCTAGCACAATTTAATGCCCCGTATACTGATTTGATTTTGTGATAATTTTAACCTGTTACTGGAACTGATGACAGAGTACATCTGAACCAGCGGATACAATGTGTCTGTCTGTTCCTGTTTTGTGGTGTAGTATAAGCACTAGAGAGCTTATGTTGCACAATTTCACTACTAAACTGTACAGCGCAAACACACATTAAGGATAATCTGTACCTTATCTTGTTCATTTCCCTCCTTTTAATTCTTCACAAATATGCTTGTGACACACAGTACAAAGTCTCCTGAGTAGTAAAACAAATAACTATTGTCAAGTTGTTGTCATTCAGTTAAAACCAATTTTAAACCAGAAGCAATTTCTGTTTATGGTACACTAGTGCTTACCAGGCAGTGACAAAAAATACTTTTAGGAAACTTATTACTAGCAAGTTAAGTGAAGCAAAGTCCAGCAACCAACATGTTTGTATAAAGCTGTCACAGTACTTTGAGAAGAGCACAAATAGCAAGCAAATATAAATGCTACAAAAATGGCAACAGACAGCAGATTGGTCACCTTTTTGGTTTGTGTTGGTTGTTTACTTTTGCTTTTTTACCAGAATTTTAGACATACCAATAGTTGAAATAGATTTGTTCGATTTCTTAAAGTTTATTCTATTCCCTGATATGTATTTGCTTTTGCTTGGAATGTATATACATCATTGAAAATGAATACACAATAGAAGTGAGAGAATGGTTAGCAAGTTGTTACTGAACATCCTTTGTTGCAGGAGGACAATGGGATCCCGGTTCACTTAAAGGGAGGTGTTGGCGATGCTGTCCTCTACAGGTTTACAATGGCTCTTACCGTTTTGGGTAAGGAAAACAGAAATTTAAGTTTTGGGTTGTTATACCAGCAAAATATGTTCCATATTTTTTTTTGGCACATGAGATTTAAACGGTGCAGTAACATACTGTGCCTAATAGTGAAACATCTGGGTTTAAGGATTTCATTTGACAGAAATGTCTGGAACAGTTCTGTGTCCTGTGTTTTGATGTAATTGGCACACAGCAGATATGAAGAAACGAACATTGAGATCTTTCTTCCCTAGCCATATTTTAAATTTGCAGCTCCGATATGCAGATGTAGTTGCACAAGGCTATTCAAAATATATTTTTGTAGTGAAAATATTGTAGTGCTTTGAAATGAATACATCTGTTTATTATTATTATTATTATTATTATTATTATTATTATTGATTTCTTAGCAGACGCCCTTATCCAGGGCGACTTACAATCGTAAGCAAATACATTTCAAGTGTTACAATACAAGTAATACAATAAGAGCAAGAAATACAATAACTTTTGTTCAAGCAAAGTACAAGTGTGACAAACCACAATTCAATAATACAGCAGATAATAGTGATAGTGACATCAGGATATGATTAAATAGTGATAGTTACATCAGGATATGATTAAATACAAAGTACTACAGGTTAAACACTTGGCAGATTAGGGTATTCTGAAGTACAGGATTAAATGCAGTAAAATAGGGGGCAGATAAGAGCAAAATAAAGCACATTTACATGAAGTGTCCCAGGATACAAACAGAGGAGTTCTACAGGTGCTGTTTGAAGAGGTGAGTCTTAAGGAGGCGCCGGAATGTGGTCAGGGACTGGGCAGTCCTGACATCTGTAGGAAGGTCATTCCACCACTGCGGAGCAAGGGTGGAGAAGGAGCGGGCTCTGGAGGCAGGGGAGCGTAGTGGAGGTAGAGCTAGTCTTCTAGTGCAGGCGGAGCGGAGAGGTCGAGTGGGGGTGTAGGGAGAGATGAGGGTCTGGAGGTAGCTGGGTGCAGTCTGGTCAAGGCATCTGTAGGCTAGTACAAGAGTCTTGAACTGGATGCGAGTGGTTATCGGGAGCCAGTGGAGCGAGCGGAGTAGTGGAGTAGCGTGGGCGAAGCGAGGCAGAGAGAACACCAGGCGGGCAGCAGAGTTCTGGATGAGCTGGAGCGGACGGGTGGCGGACGCAGGGAGGCCAGCCAGGAGGGAGTTGCAGTAGTCTAGGCGGGAGAGTACCAGGGCCTGGACCAGGAGCTGGGTAGCATAGTTGGTGAGGAAGGGTCGGATTCTTCGGATGTTGCTCAGGAAGAATCGGCAAGTGCGTGCCAGAGTGGAGATGTGCCAGAGTGGAGATGTTATTGTTTATTTTCTAACAGTTACAACTTGTATATACAGTCGGCACTCTGATATCAGTTGCCCAGATACATGTCAGTTGCGTTTTTATCACCCTTGTATTAAGAATAAAATCAATTCCCATTATAATATGACAAATGAATGCACTTACCCGTCACACACGATTTCCCACTCCGTCACCAGTGTTCTGATACAAAGCCCATCTCTTCAGTGTTACAGTGTACTTTTTTTTTCATCTGTCACAGCCTGCGGTTTTTTTTTTTATCGCATGCCAAATCAGTCTTTATTGTGCAGTTACACAGCGCTTCCTCCAATTTCACATGACGAAAATGCAGCAAAAACCAATCAAACGAGACAAGCTACGGTAATGTAAAAAAGTTAATCATTAAACAGTTTTAGATACTGTGATGCTTTTTTTTTTTTTAAATCTGTGATCTTCAGTTACTTTTGTGCATTTTCATTTGCAAGTGAACTGTGACATTATGGCCTTATCAGCACTATATTCTGCAATTTTGAATACTGACTTTTTATACTGGAAACTGGTATTTTTTAAAATCTTTTGCTTAATTGCATTTGCCTTTTACGTTTTCTGCAGTTCTGTCCATGGGTAACATTTTGGTTTAATTTTGCTGTTGGGTCGTTAATGGGGAATTTTATATAAGAACATAAGAAAGTTTACAAATGAGAGGAGGCCATTCGGTCCATTTTGCTCATTTGGTTGTTAGTAGCTTATTGATCCCAGAATCTCATCAAGCAGCTTCTTGAAGGATCCCAGGGTGTCAGCTTCAACAACATTACTGGGGAGTTGGTTCCAGACCCTCACAATTCTCTGTGTAAAAGTGCCTCCTATTTTCTGTTCTGAATGCCCCTTTATCTAATCTCCATTTATGACCCCTGGTCCTTGTTTCTTTTTTCAGGTCAAAAAAATCCCCTGGGTCGACATTGTCGATACCTTTTAGAATTTTGATTGCTTGAATCAGATCACCGCGTCGTCTTCTTTGTTCAAGACTGAATTGATTCAATTCTTTTAGCCTGTCTGCATACTTCATGCTTTTTAAACCCGGGATAATTCTGGTTGCTCTTCTTTGCACTCTTTCTAGAGCAGCAATATCCTTTTTGTAACAAGGTGACCAGAACTGAACACAATATTCTAGATGAGGTCTTACTAATGCGTTGTAAAGTTTTAACATTACTTCCCTTGATTTAAATTCAACATTTTTCACAATATATCTGAGCATCTTGTTGGCCTTTTTTATAGCTTCCCCACATTGTCTAGATGAAGACATTTCTGAGTCAACATAAACTCCTAGGTCTTTTCTCCTAGGTCTCGTCAATTTCAGTATCTCCCTTGATATTTATAATGCACATTTTTATTGCCTGCGTGCAGTACCTTGCACTTTTCTCTATTCAATTTTAATTTCCCATGTGTCTGCTCAATTCTGAATGCTGTCTAGATCATTTTGAATGACCTTTGCTGCTGCAACAGTGTTTGCCACTCCTCCTATTTTTGTGTCGTCTGCAAATTTAACAAGTTTGCTTACGTTACCAGAATCTAAATCATTAATGTAGATAGCAGAGGACCTAATACTGATCCCTGTGGTACACCACTGGTTACCTCACACCATTTAGAGGTTTCTCCTCTAATCAGTACTTTCTGTTTTCTACATGTTAACCACTCCCTAATCCATGTGCATGCATTTCCTTGAATCCCTACTGCGTTCAGTTTGAGAATTAATCTTTTATGCAGGACTTTGTCAGAAGCTTTCTGGAAATCTAAATAAACCATGTCAGATGCTTTGCAATCATCCATTGTCAATGTTGCATCCTCAAAAAAATCAATCAGGTTAGTTGGACACGATCTCCCTTTCCTGAAACCATGCTGACTGTCTCCCAGGATACTGTTACTATATAAGTAATTTTCCATTTTGGATCTTATTATAGTTTCCATAAGTTTACATATAATAGAAGTCAGGCTTATTGGTCTGTAGTTACCTGCTTCGGTTTTGTCGCCCTTTTTGTGGATCGGTATTACGTTTGCAATTCTCCAGTCTGTCGGTACAACCCCTGTGTAAAGAGACTGTTGCATGATCTTGGTTTGTAAATAACTTCTTTCATTTCGTTGATTACTATTGGGAGGATCTCATCCGGCCTAGGGGATTTGTTTATTTCAAGAGCTCCTAGTCCCTTTAACACTTTTTTAAAATTGATCTATTAAACTATTTTGCCCATTTTGTTTTGAGTTTTAGATTTGTCTACTTTTGGAATGTAATTGTTTTGCGCCTCTAGTACTACATTTTTAAAAAACAGCCATCCTTTTTCTGTGGATGTTTTCTCTATTTTACTCCAATCTACTTCTGTTAGTCTCTGTTTCATACCGTCATAGTTTGCTTTTCTAAAATTGTAAACCTTAGCTTTAGTCATTACTTGTTGGGTTTTAAAAATCACTTCAAATGAGACCATGTTGTGGTCTGATTTTGCCAATGGTTCTCTGGCCTCTGTTTTAGTTGTTCTGTCTTCGTTATTTGAAAAGACTGCTACAATACGTACCGATTTAAAAGTATTGTAGCGCTGAGCTGCGGGGTTTCCAGGATATAATGAGACAGACAACAGTTGCGGTTCAAAGCAGTAGGAAACCGCTGTATTTATTATTATTTTTTTAGCTTTTAGTGAACAATGGCTGTCAATCCTCTCCTCTCACTCGCACACTCAACCTCTTCTGTCAACTCTCTCAATTCTCCTGTCGTCTGGTCCCTCATCTCTTTTTCAGACTGTCTACACCAGCTTTCATGATGTGGAGCCACTGCGAGAGCCCTTCATATGCTGGGCGAGTACAGTCTGCCCAAATAATACCCACCTGTTGTCGCTGCTTGTGATTTACACCTTTTAATGTGGGCGACACCTAAACAAATGCCAGTCCACAGCTTTGTACGCAGCTGTAATTGACCCACAGAGAATGCTAACAGATCTGAACAAGAATAACAGTTTACAAACACACATTATTTAGAGTACTCCCATCCCCTTCCCCAATCCATAATCTGGTCCATTCTCACATTGTCTTTTAAATCAGCTGCCCCCCCCCCCCTCCCCGCTACAGTGTGTACTGTATTACAGTCCATGTTGGAGTCCTGCATCAGGTCGGGTACCCGCGGGTGACCTGCAAAAGCGTGTCAGGTTCAAGTCGGAATGTGAACTTTTTCGTGGCTTGCTGTTCGGGTGTGGGTCAAAAAAAATGTCATTTTTCGTGTCTGAATTTGAATCACCAAAAACATTTTCTGTCCTTTCAGCGTACTCTTCTGTAACCCTTTCTCAAATACTGTATTAGAAGGTAAATGTACCGGTATTTCCAGCACTGAAGCAGGAGGCGATTAGGGAGGAGTCAGCTGACTAAGCAGTGTTGTTCTTGCTTGTTTGAAACGTTGCAAGATCTTTTTATCACGTCTGCTTGGTGATATTAAAAATGTCTGTGCAGGGTTTATATCATGTAGTGGATAATAGTCTGAGAGGTAAATCAGAAGTGTGGAAAGTAATGAACATGTGTAAAGTAGTAAAGTAAGTAGAGATAGTTAATATTAAAATGTATCCAGACCGCTAGAGAAAACTACCACACTGTATCTGTGGAGAATGGTAGAGATATCTGTGTGTTAATGTGAGAGTCAGTTGGCACAGGCAGTAGGTAAAGGACAAACACTTGCGGGTTCGGGTTGGACTGCACGTCTTATTAAAGCAGGTTGGGTCGCAAGTAAGAAGACGGTGTTGTTGCGGGTTCGGGTCGAGTCCTGTAGTAGCAGGTGTGGGCCGTAAAAAGTCGGACCCGCGCAGGACTGGTCCACGTGTCCTCTCTTTTGGCTAGTGATATTTTCAGAATCGTATAGTTCTGAATTAAAATACTTCTTCTGTTGAAAATATAGTACTGTGCCAACAAAACCAACTACAGTACATCTAAATGGAAGCCTACTTATTTTAAAACACAGTCCTTTCAGCTATGTATTTTTGACATTGTGTCTTTTTTGTTTTCCCTGAAAAAACCTAGAAGGGTTGGAACGGGCCGAACTAAAATAATCGTTGCACTCGTTTAACCGTCGCTGAAGTCAAGATTTTACAGGGTCGGATATGTGAGTGCTGGTTCTGAGAGAGGAAAAATGGGTACTATAATCTCCACCCCCAGTCGTCCTGGAAATCATTTGTTATTTCCATAATTTGTTTTGATACTTTGTTTATTTTAAACTAATCAAATGTTGGCATGATGTTTAAGCATGTATATTGTTTATTTTGTGCTCAGTATTACTGCAATTAATTTTTTCCCTTTCGGTAAATTGTTATATAATATATATATATATATATATATATATATATATATATATAATTAGACAATCAATACTTCTTTAGTAACTGAATATTACTTAGATTTCATAATCCCTGACAAATAAGGGATTACAACTGTAGTGTAGTCCAATCTTTACATCTACAGTATGGAAAATTGAGTAATGCATGATATTTATCTCTGTTTCCATGGAAACAATATTTCTCATGCACTGTGTCCACATAAGAGCAAGTGCCCAGGAAGTGTTTGTATGGTTAATGTATTTTCTCTCTCTTGGTTCTCATTGCAGGAACAGGATATGTAGTGTATGAACTGGGCAGTGCTGCATTGCCTAAGAAGAAGTGATTCCAGTTTCACTTATGTTCCTTCTAAGAGGTTTCTTGGTCCATTAGTTTAAAATGTCATGTTAAACTTCAGGGAGCTTACTTGTCCTTGTCATAACAATCTGTGTTCACATTTAATGGGATCAATATTTATGAAATGTACTGTATAAACTGCAGACAATAAATGCATTTTGCTCTACTTGTGTGGTCTGAATTTTTTGTATTTAGTTTAAGAATTCTACATGAACACATTGGTTTAAATTCTGAAACAGTAAATGCTGTAGAGGATGTAATGACTTGCAGTTATGCTAGCAAGTTAGTGTCTGTTTTCCAAGCACACAGTAAAGACATTGGTACAATGATACAGTCGTAGACAAAAGTACTGGCACCCTACGCTTATTATACCGTCATTCAAGGTAGCAGGTTAAGGACAAGCATTGCAAGCAAAATGCACAATTTCTAGTATTTTAACAAATAATATTTATTAAAAAAAAAAAAAAAAAAAAAAAAAAAAAACCCACAAAGGTATTGGCCCCCCAGCTTTAGTATTTTGTGTGTCTTCCTTTGGCACTTACTGCAGCTTTCAGACATTTACCTGCTGTACCTGTAATTTTCTTTGGATGTCCACTTCTTTTCAAGCGTTTCAGCTGAATTTGTTCTGTGGTACTTCTTGATTATTGCTCTGATTTGTGGATTTTGGCATTCCATATTTATTTGATGCTGTTCTTTAGCTATTTGTTGTAGTTTGCTAAGAGTGCTTTTATCAAACGTGAATCCAACTCCTTTGTCTTGACCATCTACTGTGTTGCCAAAATGTTCTTCAACAAATGTTAAAAATAACCTCTTTCTGGCTACTGACTTTATAATGCAGCTTAATTAATGTGTAATGTTTTTTCAATCAATTTAATTTATTTTTAAATGAGTTCTGTCAAATTTGTACAGACTTTTAGTGTAAAGGTGCCAGTACTTTTGTCATGAACAGATATTTGAAATTGTTTAAGTGTTTTTCTTTTATTTTTAATAAATCTTATTTGTTTAACTACCAGATATTGTTTATTTTGGTCTTTGTCATTAGTTAGTGGCTAATGTTCACTAAATGCTTGTATTTAACATGTTTTCTTGAATTCTTATGTTAAGTGTAGCGTGCCAATACTTGTGTCTGCGACTAACCTGTTAAAGATAACTATCTTCAACTTCATTACTGAAGTTATGTAAAGATTTTACTTGTCACTAATGGCAGGGAATGGAATACAGCAATTGTTTTAGAAGATGGATGTACTGAGAATGATTTCAGAAATGACATGTCATAAAATATTATATAACTTAACCTCAACATTGTCCATGTCTTACGTGCTGTTTGGATGTAGAAAATATTTCTAATTTTCTCCTTTCAGACTGAAACCATAGTTTGGTGCTGGATTAACACTCAGAACAGACAGTATTGTCTCTCTTCCTGTTTTTGAGAGAACACATCTGTAGACGCTGCTTTGAAAAATACCTCGCCAGAGTTTAAGCAGGAAATTCATGGAGATACTAATTTTAAAATGTGACAGTTGAGATGTGCTTCATGGAATGTGTTTTAAATCCTTTTAAATGTGAAGCTTTTAGATGCAGTTATAAGCCTCCTTCCATACACAATAAACAATTTGTATGAAAGCTGGATCCTTTTGAATCAAAGAGATGAAGTAGGAATGTAGTTTGTCTATACTCTAAAGTAAGCCTTCCTATTTGCAGCATAGTTTCAATGACATAGTTGACCTGGCGGCTAAAGGGCCTGACAGTAGGATCCTCTAAGCAGTGCTCTCCGCAATACCAACACATGAACCTCCCTACAGGAGAAAGAAAAGCACCTTGATCAGCATGGTCTGTCTCACACTCACACACAATGAATGGACCATGACATGGGGCAACAGTGTGAAGTAGTGGTTAGAGCTCTGGACTCTTGACCAGAGGGTCGTGGGTTCAATCCCACGTGGGGGACGCTGCTGCTGTACGCTTGAGCAAGGTACTTTACCTAGATTGCTCCAGTAAAAACCCAACTGTAAAATGGGTAATTGTATGTAAAAAATAATGTGATATCTTGTAAGTCGTCCTGGATAAGGGTGTCTGCTAAGAAATAAATAATAATAATAGTAATAATGTGCTGCAGCAATAGCTTTTCACCCAAAAGGACACCCCAGGAGAAAAAGGAAATTAGTTGCTTGATGGGACAGGCTAATAACTCAAACCTTTCAGACAAGTGGTATGTCTGTTCAAGCAAATGTCATTGATCCTGTGTTTTAAAGAATGCCAGAAATAAAATACTTGATTGAGTGACAGTTCTGGCACCCTGAGTGTGTTCTGGAAGCAGTAAGAGGTAACTTTGCAGTGTTTTATTTGGCTTCCAAGTACAATAGTGGGGCCAACATAAGCATTGTGAAGCAGTATGGCTCAACACTTCTCTCCATGTTTTCTATAGTGTAGAAACACTAGAAGATCACTATCTGGTTGCCAAGTTTTATGTCTGACACACAAGATGCAACAAAGCATTGGTTAAAAAAAGTGATATCTCACCAAAAACATCTAATGTACAAAAACAGAGAAGTTAGAATAAATGGATCAGCCATATACAGATATAATTTCATAGAAAATTCTAGAAAGCTAGTGTTTGCGTTTAAAAAAAAAAAAGAAATCAGTGATTTATGTTAGTACAAACTGATGACTGGCTTTGAATTATTCATATCTTAATTTGCATCATAGGATAGGGGATAATAAAGGTGTTATCTAGTCTGCTTATGTAGATATTTGAGACAATCGAAGGGTGTGACGTCTAATTATTTTATAGTTAATGTTGAACTCCCACAGTAGTAAAAGACACAACATTTAGATTTAGATTCGTTTATCACTTGACATGCTTATATTTGTTCATATCATTGTGCCATGTATTGATCAATTAATTAAGTAATCTTTGGGTTACATGACCTGCTTGAACCGTAATGAGGTGTTGTTATAAAGTATTAAACACTGCCTAAATGCAACCAGGACAGTATGACCACAGAATGCGAGACAGCACAGCACAGTGCTTTTTTCGACACTAGAGGGCAGTATTTACCTGTAAATTGATGTTGATGGGCACACGCTCATCAAATTTGGAAATTCATTAAAAGGCTGCTCCTACAAAGCATACAGGACTATATTCGTAGCCTCAAATACAAAAGGCAATTGTTGATATGAGAAAGTAGTTATTGATATACAGCCTTTTGTCCCAACGTACAATTGTTTTCAGTTGTATTCTTGGTTTTCTGTGTAATACGCTGTTGCATACCTAGACGTCTGTGTTCTCAGATTCATCACAAAGAGCACATTCACATGTTAGTTTGTTTACATTTCTCACAATGTGTGTTTTTGTTCTTCTTGAACCGAAGGTCTGATGAGTGGTTTTTAAATGTTTAATTACCTGCTGTTTAAAGCACACGTTAATCACTCAAGAATACAAACCCCATCATATGCTTTGAACACATGTAAGTCTATTGTTCTATTGGTAACACGAAGTAAAAAGTGAACTGTATGGTATATAACAGCCACTACCATTTGTGATCTCAACAGACGCAGATACAGATGAAAAACATTGAAATGTACCTATCGCCTATCAGTAAATTAATAGGAATTACGCGGGTTTACATATGCGAACGGTATTGATATAAGGACATAACAAAGGCTGTAGGTCTGGCTAAGTCCAGGTTGTGAGAAACAAGACACTGCTTTTAGTTTTAAGATGGTGCAATGGAACGTTGTATAGATGAGATCAATCAGTAGCACTATTGCAACACGTGTTTTGTGTTACAGTCATTAAACACTTAAAAATTGGGGGTTGACGTAGAAAATACGGTAATTAAATGTAAACGGTTACTGTGTTTTTAATTGTGTTCCTGAAAAAAATAGTTTGGGATTGTTTAAGTTTTTCCATTGTTGCATGGTCAAAAAATCGCCTTCATGGTTTCCGGCGAAACACACGCTTTTGTTTGTTTTCCAAAATGCAGATTGTGTCATTGGAGTATTTGCAGAAGATCCACGGCACAAAGCAGTGGGATGACCGTCATACCTAAGGAATGCAGAAAAGTATGCAGCATTTTCCAAAAGTATACCCCCATCACCCCCCCACCCCCCACCCTTTTTTTTTTTTTAAAGATATTGCATATATCATAGGATGGCAGGATTCCACGCTCCCTTAGAGTTTCGTAAGAGCTTACGAGAGGAAACCGAGAGTTGGGAACAGCCCCCTATTAAGTAGCAGATTAGGGAGAGATTCTTCCCACTTGGAAAGAGGCTTCCTAGATAGAAAGAACATCTGCAACAGGAGCTCCCAACTCAACGTCTGCTCAAGCGAGTCAACCAGCACGAGCAACACAAGGTCTTCTCCAGCCCAACAGCGCAGGGCCACCAGCAAACAAGACCGCTTTAACTTGTCCAGGTTTGACTTTCAAAGTCTTATTATTTTATTTCTTCCTTTTTTTGGATTTTAACTGTTGAAAAGCCATAACTTAATATGAATTTAGTTTAACAGAAGTTTTTTTGTTTTCTTTAGTTTGATGATAAGTCATGATTGTTGAGAGCTGGAGCTGTATTTTATACTTTGTGTCACTGTAGATTTCCAATAATGACTTCATTTCTTGGTCTGTGCTAACCAATCCGGCACTATTAACGAGAATGTACTTTTGGGTGATTATTGTATGCCGATGTCATTATTTCCCTTACTGCTGTCAAGGAATCAATGAATTAAACAATGAATGAAAAATCATCGTGAAGCTGTAGAAAGAGTGGATGTGATTATGAGGGGTTCTGTCCTTCTATACCGAGTGCTTTGTTGAACTCTGCTTGTGGCGTGTTAGAACTAGCGCTCGATGTTAAGTCCTTAGAAATCGACATACTCACGGTTAGGAAAGAAGGCGCTGAGACTTAAAGGCGAGTCGTGTCGGTGATGCGTTAGTCGTGTTCATTTTTAAACATGCAATTCTTCATAATTGTCCGTTTTTCTTACTAAGATCTATAGTATTGCTGTGCGATTACTTATATTATTTTTTTATGTTCAGTTACTTAAACGCGTTACCTGTTCCCTTTGTTACATTGCATAACAATAAAAATATGATCGTCTTAATTTTAATATTTGAATTTCCCCAAATATTTACTCAGTAGCTTTGTTTCTAATTATAATTTTAAATGTAAGTCATTAACTTTTTAGCAATGCTTTTTTAAAAATAAATAAATCTAATGGTTAAATACAGTAACAGCGTACCTACAACGGCAAAACATTATCATTGAACTCGTATGTAAAGTGTTTGTTTTAGTTCTAAGGTTATGAAGGACACAGGCTCCCACAAAATATACATGTATCATCGTTCAACATTAATAGTTTATTTTGCATAATATCCATCTTAATAATAATAATAATAATAATAATAATAATAAAACCGTGATTTCGAATCGTAATAAAGCATGGTATATTTTGAATTGCTTGTGGCTTTCCAAATCGGCTCGAATGATACATACCTACACCTTATGTGATGCGTATACGCGTTCTTCAACCAAGCAGCCAAAACACAGAGCTCGGGAGACACCGTCCAGCTAGCAATGCGTTTCCCGCAGATTGTTCTTGGAAATATTTTGGATAGCCTAGAAATTGAATAACTACCAATTGACTGACTTGACGGATCATAGACGGGATCTGGCGGCTGATCAATACTGACACAAAATTGCGCTCATGTCTGCACTTAGAGGAGAGCCGCGTTTTCCTACACTTGCCAAGTTTGCCATTAGTATTGGCTCTGCCACACAGCACTGCAGAATTGGAACGAGTTTTTTTTTTCTCAGATGAACCTTGTAAAAACAGACGTAAGAAAGCTACTGTCTACAGACATTCTAGATCGAAATCTGACCATCAAGACTGATGTTAAAAACAGCCCCAGCTTCAGACCAACGAAGCAAATGATCCAGTGTACGTGCAAGCGTGTCCATGTATGATCATAAGAAGTAAACAAAACAAAATGCCACTGTAAGTCTGTATGTCAGTAAAAACACAATTGCAAGGTTGGCAACCCTGCTTTGTGCTTGTGAGAGAATTGGGTTAATATTAACCAGATCACTACACGAAGGGCTGGGAATCGGACTGCTTAAACACAAACAAACAGTTACATACACCAATAAATAAACACTTCAGATAAATCAAATACATACATACATACATACATACATACATACATACATACATACATACATACATACATACATACATACATAAATAAATAAATAAATAAATAAATAAATAAATAAATCAAACCTGTAGGGGGCGCCTTTCCCCGACTCCCCTCCCCCCCGTATTTTGCTCAAAACTATACTGTTAAATAAGGAAGCGTCCTAGTACCAATTAAAAAAAAAACGTAAGTCTTTATGTCAGTAAACCTTTATTTTTTGCAAAAGTTGTGTACTGTCAGTTACTGCTATCCCCGTTTGTGACGAGAAGGGTTTAGGACTCAGGGGAGCCCTGTGGCAGGCAGGCAAGATTCAATGCGTGAGGCAAGCTCACATAGCTAACATGCCAGTTCCGTTTAAAACTAGCAGAATTGGGCTTGCCCATGCAGGCACTCGCATACAATTTATCTGTGTCGCTTTTAGCACATATTTTGGGCTTTTTTTTGTTCCTGGTCGCTAAAAGTAAAAAACATAACACATGTTTGTGGTCAATGCACGTATAAAAACTGCAGGTCCCCGGACTCTTTTCATAGTTTTGCCCATATGTCTACATAAGGAAGGCATATATCAGTCAGATCATCAGATTTACATGGACAAATGCTTGGAGATCACGGATGACTCATCGGGGCAGGTTTGCAGTGTTGGCATGGCAGTTATAACATTATTGGTTGGCAGGTTATTACATTATAGGCAAAACATTATTACATTATAGAGTATTATTAGATTATTGGTTGGCAGGTTATTACATTATCAGGCAAGACGAGTTATAACATTATGCATAAAACATGATTACATTATAGGGCAGACATCTTTATTGTATTATTGGTTAAGTTATTACATTATCCGGTGATTATTACATTATAGGCAAAACATTATTACATTATAGAGTATTATTACATTATTGGTTAGTTATTACATTAATGGTTAGTTATTACATTAATGGTTGTTACATACGTGTCTGAGTTAATATGTTTCATTACTATATTTATTATAATAAATATATTGGATTATGCATCAAACTTATCATACTGCTATTTGCAATTCAGTTACTGTGGTGCAATATACTGCTACAGACTACGGCTCACTACTAATACTGTACACGTATTACTGTTACGCATGTAGTGTATGGAAAAAGGCCTAGGATGTATACTTTTAGATGCTTTTAAATGCGTCTACCTTTAATCTAAATACTGTAGCGTATATTTCAACGCATATATCAACGAAAAGTAGGCCTAATAGCAGAACGGAAAGTCATTTTCGCCCTCCCCCAAACCGAGCCGCGCTTTAAGCTTCTTAAAAATTGTCAAATGTGATCAGAAATGTGCTAGGGTTTGTTTGGTTTGGGCTTTGTTTGAAGAACGAGGTCGCTATTTTTCTGTCAGAAATCTGGCAACCCTAATAGTTTGGCTGCGCGTGCCGGTCTGGTGTGTGTGTGTGTGTGTGTGTGTATATATATATATATATATATATATATATATATATATATATATATATATATATATATATATATAATTGATTGATGCAAAGCTTTATGGAACACAATATATTCTCACATTATCTTAAGCAGCGTTGGAAAAGGGCATACTCTCTGTAAACTATGCAGGACTGATTTTAACGGTGGGATATGGAGCACGAATGATGTTTGTGGTGAGCAGAGAGATCACAAAGACACCAAAAAGCCAGCGACGCTCGGAAAACCAGCGCTTCAGTAACATCTGTCATTGCCAAAGGAAGAAAAACAGAGATGAAGAAAGTTACACATGCAGAGACCTTTACATGCTGTGACTAGTTCAGCAAATGTGCAGTGGTCATGTTCCCAGACTCTCACATTGCAAAGTGTTTTGCAGGGAAGACTGAAAGGCAGGCAGGTAGTGAAAGATAAGCGTGCCAATTAGAATGTCAGCATCAACATTGCTAGAAATGCAGATTGATTGATGACGTGTGTTCATACACAGCAACAGTGTGTTCATTTAAAATAGAGGATCGTTGACAATCACATGTTACTGTAAACCATCCAGTAAGTATTAACTCAAATATAAAGCCTCCACCATGTTTTGAAAGAAAAAAAAAACAATACAGAACTAAAAAGAAAAACAACAATAGGTCTAAACAATTGGATTATTTACATTTTTGCAACTTTTAATTGTTTTCTTTTTGTTTTAGAAAAATAATTTCCAAAACTTCCATTTGAGAGAATTATGTGTAAATCGAATGGTGATACATCTGTTTAACTGCATCCCAATGAATTAGTTCCCTAGTCGAGTCCCTGACTGGAATGCGTGTCCTCGTTGCAGATCCCTTCATGTTTCCCTGAGCCTGACAGGTGACAATGAAGATGAGGCTGTCAGTGGCAGCTGCTGCTGTCCTCACTGCTCTGTTATTTACCTCCGTCGAGGCCCAAGGTAAACAATCTCATTTTTTTTCTTTTTTCTCTTGTTCAAGATGGTGCAGATTTCAGTATTCTTTCTTCTCTTTTGTTTTGCTTTTTAAAATACGTTTTTGTGTACTGCTGTATTGCTTTTTCTCCCCCTATTCCTTCGATTGTGTTCGTTTCATTTTTCAGGTTTGTTCTTTTTTTCTTTTTTCTACGATTGTATTTATTTCTACAGAACATGCTTAGTGCAGGTAATAAGATAATATATTTAGTTGGATATTGTACAGGAAGGAATAAGGTATTTAAAAAAAAAACAGAGATTGATAACATAACCAGCACGTTTTATAATAGCTGTGGGAGTAATGTATAGATCTAATAAAGTTGTTTGAAAAAAGAAAAATGGTATGTGTATTGTTTGATATGCACTCAAAGTCGCGCACGGGATAGATACGGAGCGTGTCCGCACACATTCTACACGGGGTGGTGCTCAAACATCACAGCGTCTTAAATGGTTCAATCATTTTCTGGTACCACCAGTGCACCAGTCGATACAGTGTTTTATAACCTGGTACTTTCCTTGCAAGACCTGCATACGAGACCATAACATAAATATCACCGACAGCGGTATTTATTTTGTGGTCCAATGCTAATTCACCATTCCTAGATAGAAGCATTTTGCGCCACTTTTTCAAATGCTAATTGAATTTGTCATACGCAGGTTTAAGAATGAAGGCTTAATTAATGTATTTATTTGTCTATTTATGTATAAATTTATTTGGCACAGACGCAATTTTTCTTTTTTCTTTTATTGTATGTGCATAACATGAAAAGTATAACATCAACACGCATATGTACATGTTATAATTTAACAAATAGTGTAATTCAGATAGTTGTACGAAGCCCGGGAGGCGAAATGAGAGAGAAAACATACAAGTGCTTCCTCGCTATAAGGCTCAGACGCGCCTCAGATATAACGCTCCTACAGCATGTCCCCCAATTCCCTAGTGATCCATGCAATATTTCTACAGTAAATACATTACCGGTGTTGGCACTTTATAACACAGCCATCTTATTCAGCATTCGTTTTATAACTAAATAAATATTTGGCCTACTACATGATTATCTGTTGTAATATATTTACTTTTTTGCTGCGCTCCGGCAGCCGAACCTGGGCGAGCCGATTCCCTCTTCCCCTCGCCCGACCCGCTCTCCTTCTCGCACTTGGTTTGCTTGAAGATCGCTTCGAAATGAACCCCCGACCGCTGTTTAGCCAGGCTATTTATAGTTTAAAAACTGTTAATTAAAATCATCCACGAGTGGGAATGTTACCTTTTTTTTTGTAAAAAATATAGCGTTGATTACATGGTTCTTTATGCATAGTTAATTCACGGAAAATTACATTGTTGCTTCACTATATGTGCATTACAGAGATGGAGTTATTTTATTTTGTATTTTAGTCAGATGTATGTTGTGTGTACCGCGGCGACCCACACCCCCTCCCCCGTTTATAACGCTCTTCGGTTACAACGCCCATATTAGTGTGTCCCCCGAGACCCGCGTTATAGCGAGGGAGAAACTGTATAGCTCGTGTGCACGACTTATTCTCGTGGCCACAAGATACCAATGTCGTGCACAAGGATATTTGTGAATGAGCTTTTCGCATGATTCTTTAGTGATTTTTGACCATTCTTCAATGCAAAATTGTTCCAATTCATTCAAATTCTGAGGACTTCTCTTATGCACAGCCTTCTGCAACTCATACCAAAGATTCTCAATCGGATTAAGATCGGGACTTTGACTACACCATTCCTGAACCTTGATTTCATTCTTCTATAACCGTTCTGAAGTAGATTTTGACGTGTGTTTTGGATCATTGTCGTGTTGGAATGTCCAGTTGTGCTTTAAACCAAGTTTTGTAGCGGAGGGTTTCAGATGATTAACCAATATCTTTTGGTATACTATGGAATCCATTTTACCATGTGTTGGAACTAAATTTCCTGTGCCATTAGAAGAAAAACAGCCCCATAGAAGGATATTACCACCTCCATGCTTGATAGTGGGTATGGTGTTCTTTTCTTTGTATGCCTCACTGGGATTTCTCCAAACATAACAACTATAAGTGTGACCAAATAGCTCGATTTTTTTTGTTTCATCACTCCACAAAACCTTTGACCAGAACTCATATCCTTCATTTAAATGCCTTTTTGCAAAGTTTAATCGATTGCCCTTGTGATGTTTTCCTAAGAGTGGCTTTTTCCTTGGCCTGCGACCATTGAGACCTTCACCATGCAATACTCGACCTATGGTTGAAATGGAAACCCCAGTCCCACTTGCAGCCAGTTCACTTTGAATATCTTTGGCAGTCAATCACTGATTGTTGTTAACCTTCTTCATAATTCTTCTACTTGTTCTTGGTGAAAAATCTTCTTTCTTCCAGACTGAGGGAGCGTTGTGACAGTACCATGAGTCTTGTACTTCTTGATAATAGAAACAACAGTTGAAATTGGGATACTCAAATGCTTGTATTGCGTGGTGCATTGTCTTGTAAATCAACAGACAGTAGAATTTCAATTGTCCAAACTTATTTATAATCTGAAAAGCTCTATCATAATAAAATGGCCATACCAGGCATAGAAACTGAAATTCTCCATTCTAGGGTAAAATGTATAAGGAAATAAGAATATAAGGTCCATATTTTCAAAGCGTCTACTTTTACAACATATGGCACATTTTCAGAGAGTTTATACCTTTAATTAACTTAATTCTGTGTTTTAAAGTTACAAAATGAAAATAATGACTACTTAATAGGCCTTGAAATATTTTACATAGCTGATCGGTTCTAGTTTCGTAAAATGAACCCATTTCCACAAAGATGAATTAAAATATTACTGCAAACAGTTAGCATGCGCACCTATTGAGCATTGAAGGTCTTTATTTGAAAGTTATGAAAGCATAGTAAGTTTATGTTTTTTTTTTCTTTTCAAATGTGCATTGCTAATTTTTAAAGAAATGCAAGCAGGGACAACTGAACTAATTATTTTCGAATGGTACAGATTAAGATAAGAACTAATCACTGATCTGAACACGGTCCGGTCTCAAATGGTTTGAATGAGAAGTTACAGGCTACTGTACTGCTTTGCTGGTTCAGAACGTTGTCAAACAGTCGTGGATGTCAATGTATGGGCGGTCACTTTACGTCTGGATTCTAGAACAGCAGTTTGCAAAGTATATAAAACAGTATTCGTATTTATAATGTGTCATTTGTCAAATATTAAGTTCTATTCATTTTGATAGATAACATAACGAAGAAGAAAGTCAGTTACAATATTAAACACGCTGCCTTAGGTCAGCTCAGACCACCTAAACACAAGACATAAACTGTCAACACTAGAGCATTAGCACTCCACAGCATTCAGAGTGACTGCCAACATCTCACATTTACAGCACCGGTATGTTCCAACCAGTCTACAGTATTTGTTTATGCAGTTATAAACAGTGCGTTTTAAAGATGCACTTTTTAAAGAGGACACATTTTTACAATATGTTTTATCCACCCTACAACCCCCCACCCCCTTTTTTTGTGCTTGCATGTTATCTTAATTCATACTAGATTACTATGGGTAATTACACACTTCTGAAAGGTTGAAAAGTGAACGTTTTGAATTATGATATTATTAAAAAAAAAAAAAAAAAAAGATTAAATCTTGGAAATATATATGCTTTCCTAATAATTTTGACATGCATCACGGTGTGTATTTCTGCTAGTGCATATTTTTCATTAGCACATCAGGTTTCACAGACCCGATCAGCATTAATCCTGGCAAGCTAATAGTCCAAGCTAATTGGGGTGTGTGAACCCAGCTGAGCAAGCACTAAAGCATAATATCAACAGTCTGCCTGAGCACTTCAGAGATTTCAAACACTTCTGCCTCATTTTCAGAGGCAATTTTCTTAGATATCCATTTTAAGAACCGAGTCTTTACAGCGCCAGGTCTCAATTTGTAACGGTTTGTTGAAGTTCTTTGAAGTTTCAAGACTTTCCCCACAGTCAGTCTGACAGTTTGGTTGGAAACGGCTCGTTTGGATACAGGAAGTGAACAAGCTGGGCTGCTGCTGACATTCCAGCAGTCAGCCCAGGACACTGCTGGCTCTCTTGCGTTTATCTCCAAGGTTGGTGGTCCTATTTTTCCATGTACCAATAAAGCTTTGCTCAGGTCATTTGTGTCTGCCTTTGCATTAAATTTGTCCTGAGATGTGGCTTCTCAACAGTATTTTAGAATGATATTCTTGCATCCAACACATTTCTAACTGCCTTGCATGCATTATACTGTGTCAGCCATTGTACTACTGAGAATATGTTCATATGTGGAAGTAAAACACATTAAACAGTCGAGCACTTGCATGGGTATTAGAACATTTCATTGTACTAACTGCTGCATGATATGTACATTGTAACAGTGATTATAAAGCCTTATTCCCTTAGTTAATAGAGCTTGATATGAATGTCAAGATACTGTACTGCATTGTCTTTAAGGTGGTCCCGCTTTATAAGACCTATTAATTACATCTCTATGTATCTGTCTGTGTCCGTATGTATGAGGGGGTGTGTTTGTACATTTATGAAAAATGGATTTGTCAAAACCAAAAACAAACTACATTGTAAAGTTAAAAATAATAGTGTTCCAAGAACTGACTGAAAATTGCACTTTAATCTCAGTGAGTTAGAAAGAAAGAAAGAAAGAAAGAAAGAAAGAAAGAAAGAAAAAGAAAGCAAGCAAGCAGCTATTACATCTAATTCGCATTGTTTTACCTCACAGTCGTAAGTCTACAGAATTCTTTGACAGATGTTTGGTAAACCATTCCAAATCCAAAACATCAGGGAATAAATAGCTAAAATGACTCCAGTAACCTCGTTCACAAGCAATGGGAAAGAGGCTATAAAATAAAGCATGTCTGAGCATGAGGACGGCTTCAAAGAGAATATCATTTTAAAATATGTTTATAACTCTGTGGGGTCCCTCTTGTACATGGGAGCTTTTGTCCAGTGTGGAAAGTTGTTTCAAGCAGCTTTTCCTGTGTATGTGCATGATGTTGTGATACAAGTTCAGTGTGAACAGAAAGTTTTGTCAAACACCCCTTGATAAGTTGTTTTTGTAACTTCTCTATGTATGTGTATTTCAACTGTGTCTTTCTTCCTGTTACTGTGTGAAACAATTTTCATCGCTATAGCCATACCACCAGTGTTTAAGAAAAGAGTACACACATGCACCACCTGTTGTGTATTCTTTTAAGAGGTTTGCAATGGATTTCTGTCTTTTGATATGTGTTTTGTCTAACATATATTAAGAGAACATGTACTTGAAAACAACTACAAGTGTGTGTGTTAATATCACCCAGCAATAGTAGAGTATGTGTCAGAGTATACGACTCCATTGTATAATCGGTGAATGAAGAATGAAGACTTGTTATTGACTGTTTGAATTCTGTTTCATTATGTGTAAGCAACCCATTTAGGCTGGTTTAGCATGCTTTGTAATGGTTGCACCTGGCATGTATGAAATTGTCTTTGAGATGTTTGCACCTGTAGAAATGATGTGTGAAGTCAATGTGTACCTCCCTGTGTTTTCTTGGTTTTATGTGCTTGATTTGCTGGCCATACACACATGGTCTAAGCAATTCAAGCGAGTGTCATTTTTTTCCGAAATGGCTCTTCATATCTGTGATGTTTTGTTACTTGTCACCTGTATGTTGTTACTTATTCTCTCTCCAACAATGAACTTCAACCCAGAAGTATTTATTTGTTGGAAACAAATTTATGCAAAAAAGATGTTAAAGCTTTGCTTAAGTTTACATCATTAACATTCATTATTTTTAGACTGTGTTCATTTTAAAAGTAATGCCCATTCATTTTTTTACTTGCAGTTGATCCACCTGCAGACTTAAAATTTAAAATTATAAATGAAAGCACAGTACAAATGTCATGGAGACAGTCATTCAGTAGAATACAAGGATACAAAGTGACAGTGGTACCTACTACAGGTAAGTAGGGTTTTAGTTTGGAATTAAACATTTTTAAAACAAAATTCAGTTTCAAGGTAATTTACGAGTATGGCCTAATAGCAGATATTCTGTATTCTGTGGCTGCTCATCCAACTCCTAACATGTAGCTTTTATGTTATGCTTTCTTGGGCTCTTCTTTTGAACTTGCGGTATATACAGTACTCTCCATGACCCAGCTTATATTCTTATTATTCATCTTTTCAGCAGAAGAATGTAGACGGTGGCATTTCAGTCAATGTCCTCCTCTTAGTATTACTGTGTTTGTGGGATTTTGTATTCATATAATTTTAATCACGTGATGTTTTAAATATATTAATGTATATTTGTTTTATTTGTTGCTTTATGCAAAATTCAACCCTAACTCATTAATTAGTTATTCATGAATACTAAAATATACAAAGTGAGACAGACAGATCTTTCCATAAGGTGTCTTTAATGGTGAATCCCCTATCTGGTTAACTATCCCCTTAATATAATGATCTATACAGTATATAATTGTTGTTAAGATTTCTAAAATCATTCTGTTAATTGCATTTCAGATGGTCCTGCTAAAGATCTAAATCTCCCAGCTACTGCCACAAATACATTAATTACAGATTTAATTCCTGATGTGGAGTATGTAGTAACCATAAATTCATATGATGAAAAGGAAGAAAGTTTACCAATCTTTGGCCAACTCACAAGTAAGTATTTTTGGTTTTCCATATTTACATGTTTAAAATATTTGTTTTTGTGAGATTTGAATACATTAAGCACTATTAAATGTACATGCCAGCATTTGTTTGATGTGTTTTTTTGTATATTCCATTTAACAACAAATCATCTTTGAGTGACAGAACTTGTCATTTTTATTGTACAGACATTACAAATCAGAATTCATTTTAGATTCATTCTGTGTCCAACTACAACTAGAATGTTATCATGTAGTCTTCTATTTTTTAACTTTCTAAATCAATCAATCAATCAATCAATCAATTCTTTATTCAACCAATTTGGGTTAACTGAGAAAAGGTTCTAGTTTACATTAGAAACCTTATATCTCAGACACTCAGGTTCTGAGTAAAGTGACCAGTATCCTATGGTAGATGCCCTCAGGACAGGACTTTAGAATCTTGACATTTGCTTTAAATGGTAACATAGATTTCCAGTCATATAGGCAATTTCAACAAATTTAACAAATGTCTGCATACACAAAAACATTTGTTAAGTTAAAAATAGTATCAACATTCTCTACCGCAGTCTTTACCTATGAATAACTGACCTTGTTTTCACCTTGAGACACCTAACTGTTGCTGCGGTCAGTTATCTAACAGGTAATGATGCTGTATCGAACACTAATGCTTCAGTGATAACCAGGGGAATGTGCAAGGGAATGTATTTTGAGGGCAGTTATAAGCTCTATGATAGTTACTAAGGTTTTTGGATATAGCCATTAGACCATGGTAAACTCCTCTGCTCTTATTTCAAAGTGTGCCATTGCATCTTTACTGGCCATGTGTAGAAAGGATGTGGGGTCTAGTGATACTCAACTTACTGCATAACTGCTGTACACAGTAGACCCAGCTTTGGGTAGCTTGGCTTCAGGTACTATAGCTTACTTTGTTTCTAACATAGTTCAATAGTTGAATTATTGTTACCTAACTTAGTTTCATGTAGTTGTAGAAAGATTATTCATAGTTTCCTCAGGAAGGTAACCCCTGAAGTTCCATGTTTCAATTATTATAAGAGCTGGGATATGGAAAATATTAGCCTGATGAAACTTAAGCTCCCTCCCTTCATGTATGCCTCACTCTAATACACGCCAATGTGCTCACGTTCTAGTTCAGTCAAGCGGTACATCACCACGAGGACCACGAGTGAGGAAACCCGAGATGCAGGTTGTTGTTAGTAAGTATGAAGTTTTCCATTTCTCATTATTTTCTATGTAGTAAGACCAGGTGACCTCTTAGTTCAAGAAATGTTTTACTATATGATTCATTTGGGTTTTCACAAAAATCTCCACACTTTTTAATTGAATTGTATCAATGTCGTAAGTTAGTTGTATTGGTTCTCACCTTAAGTGGCTCTTCATCAAAAGTTGCGGCTATGGTATGGAGCTGGCTATGAAATGTGTACAGGATTTCTTATTCAAACAAGTAATTGCCCATACAATAAGACATGTGACATATAGCATTTTCAAAGTTCAGTGTAATGCTGTGCCCAGTATTACAGCTGGATGGGGTTGGGTCATATTGAAATCAAGTGGCTTACAGTAAGCATGGTCTCAATGTGAGTCATTGGCTACATTGTCTCAAGTCTTCAACTTTAATGTCCAAATACAGTGGAACTGATGGAATAAAAAAAAATACAGTGGACATATTATATTGTTTAATGCCCTTTGGGACTGGAGTTACTTCAAATTTAAGACAGGACCCAAAGGGTTAAAGATTACGTGAATCTCAAATTTAAGACAGGATCCAAAGGGTTAAAGTTTACGTGAATCTCAAATTTAAGACAGGATCCAAAGGGTTAAAGTTTACGTGAATCTCAAATTTAAGACAGGATCCAAAGGGTTAAAGTTTACGTGAATCTCAAATTTAAGACAGGACCCAAAGGATTAAAGTTTATGTGAATCATCCAAATTATCACTATTGAATCATTAAAATCATTTAAGTACACATTTGGATAATACTGAATACGGCTGGTTTCACAGAGCTATACTGACACTAATCTTGGACTGCTTAATGTTACTTTAGATAAGGAAGTCCAAGACTAGTGCTATTCAGGGTCTGTGAAACCAGCTGTACAAGGTGTTACTTCTGTTTGAACTATATTCAGGGAGTCTAGAGGATTCTACTACTACCACAGAACTTTATAATGCAACGTAACAACTAGACCTCCCAACATGGTACCCAGCCCCACCCTAGATAACAGACCTGAAACTGCAGGCTAATCATGCCTTTCAAAAACAGGTTCATCAAGGCCAGCAGTTGGAAGACTTTAGTATGAATGATCTTTAACGGGTAAGGTACAGTACAATACGGAGCCTGCACTCTCATTCAAACCAAGTGCACATTTTTTTAGCGAAGAATGCCAGTGTGCCAGATGGTTTTGTTCTGCCAACAGTGGTCCAAGTGAACACCAAAAACAATAGTGTTTAAATTTTGTTATTACTGGATTAAACTGGATTTAAAATTGTTTTGTTTTTTCATCTTCTTTCTTAGAATGCTCATTAAGTGCGCTGGCAGATTTAGTTTTTCTTGTCGATGGCTCATGGAGTGTTGGGAGAGAGAACTTCAAATACATAAGAAACATAATTGCTGCGATCACATCTGCTTTTGACATTGGGGAAGATAAAACCAGAGTTGGCATTGTGCAGTACAGCACGGATACCAGGACCGAATTTAACTTAAACCGGTATTTTAAAAAAGGTGAACTGCTCAAAGCAATCAACACCCTGCCTTATAAAGGAGGAAACACAATGACAGGTAAGCTATAGAAAATATATATATGGATATACAGTATAGGTATATACATTTCTGTTATTTTAATAAACTTAATATCAACTATTTTATAATGTTTTTTGTATCGGTTCTGAATATATTATTTACAGATGAAAACCTGATGAATATTACAGTTTGTATTTAGCATTGCATGGAATTCAGATACATTTTCCCTTAAAGCTTTAGCTAATGCAGTTTATTTAAGAGCTCATAAGATATGTAACCTTACTGCTAATGTAGCTCTGTGGTAAATTCTCTGTGAATGGCTATAACAAGACTGCTGACAAACCCAACTGACCACCTCTTGTTTATTTCTTGAAGCGATTGACCTAAAAGTCAAATAAATGGCCAAATATCAACACAATGATTAGAATTCAAAATGTGAGGCCTTTAATATACAAGCATATGCAAAGCTTGTTACCCCTTATTGTTTTGTTTAATCTAGGTGACGCCATAGATTACTTAATTAAAAACACATTTACTGAGGCATCTGGAGCCAGGAAAGGATTTCCCAAAGTGGCAGTGATCATCACCGATGGGAAATCACAGGACCCTGTGGAGGATTATGCAAGGAAGCTTCGGAATATTGGCGTAGAGATTTTCATTTTAGGTTGGTATTGAGCTGCGTAACAAAACAACTAAAACAGATGAGGTTCAGATTTTGTCTGTCTGTTAAATTATTTATTGAATCTATTTTTGTCCACTTAATTTCCATATTAAAAAGATTTGCGGACATCTTTCTTGAGAACATTCCGATAGTAGTTTGCAATCAAATGTGAATATTTATTTATTAATACATATACATATAGCAATATTCCTGTTTACAGTGATTTAAAAAAAAAACAAAAAAACACTACAACATTAAATCTTTGAAGACCATTTTAACTGGTTTCATTCTACAAATTATTTCAAAATGTCCAGAATGTTCTCATATGCATCTGCATTTTATAACGGCTCACTTAGACAATGAACTGAGAGGCTTCCCCAAGCTCTCCGAGTTGGCACAAGATCACAATGTATGCTGCTGAGTTGAGTACGCTGGATCTCTTTGATTGTAACAATCTATGTGCATCTTATATGTGATTTGTTATGTAACCCAATGTAGGAATCAAAGGAGCAGATGCAGATGAAATGAGACAAATGGCCTCCAGACCCTTTAACAAGCACGTGTTTAATGTAGCTAACTTCGACCTGATTAAAGATATACAGCATGATCTCATTTCCCAAGTGTGTGCTGGCGTTGATGAGCAGCTCAATGAACTTGTGAGTGGTGAAGAAGGTAAGGCTGCTTTTATTTAAAATATAGTATTGTGAGATAGCGTTTGTCCTGGTTATAACCTAACATATGGCAAACGCACTGTGCATGTGAATATAAGATAATGCACATTGCAGCTGTATTGATTTACATTGTGCATATGAAATGCTGACATCAGTGCTTGGAAATTCTGGCCTGTGATTGGTTAAAACCTCATCATAAGAGCAAAAATAGATAGAAATATTGCCCTAACATCCTTACACCACTGAACAATAGTCTCCCTCCTGTGATTGGTTCACATCAGTGTAAGTCCTGCCCCTTTTCAAAGGAACATCCTCCACCTCCACAAAGGCTTGCAAATATTAATATGGCTTTGCAGTATATGTAGTCATATTTACTATCCAACCTTGCCTCTCGTTAGTTTGACTGACTCATATTAAATATGTACTGCAGACTCAGCTCATAGTGGAAAATTAAATGTATATATAAAATTAAGGCTGTAAGAAAATTGTGGGCCGTGAATTTGTTGCGGAAATCACAACTTTTTATATTTGCCACAACTTTTAATGTGACTACAATGCTTCTATTATTTAGTTGCAAAATAATGCTGAAAAATAAACTGCAACAGAAAAGGAAACGTCACTCTCGCATTGTCTTTTGCTAGTGGGGGATTGGTAGGCCTTGTCATCCTCTCTAGCCAATCAGTGTTCTTCTTTCCCGTTGCTATGGTTAGCAACGGGAAAGAAGACTGTGGGCCGTGATGAAAGTACTGTACTTACTTACTGTTAAATTTTGTGACTGAAGGTTTATTGCCATTGTTGCAAATAGTGGCTGTTCAATTTTGTGAGTGAGCTTTTACTGTTATGCAAGTACTGTATGTTATGCACCATTATTGTGAGCTACAAATCTTCACTTGTAATGAAACACAGCGTCAAATGTTTTATTTCAAATGGTGATAAAGAGGAATTCTTAAGAACTCATGTTCTGGTTATCCATTTGTATGTTTTTTTTTCTTCTTATTTTTGTTTTTGAACAAATGAACACAAATCCATCTTGAAAGCAAGTATATGTACAGTACGTGCAAACTGTTTGTATTTATGACCGCACCTAAACCGCAACTTTAATACACAGTTGCCGTGACTTGTTGATAATAAAATCATGATTTTCTTACAGCCTTATATATTAGAGGTGGGCAACGATATGAAAATTGTATATCGATATCATGGACATATTTCGAAATCAATAATATCGAACTCTTGCAAAACACAGAAAAATATAATAACACAATTGCAGTATCAAACATATATACGTGAACAGATATTTCCATATGAAAAGCAATAACTTACTTTAGCTTAGTGGTGCTCTGCTTCACAATACCCATAGAGAAAAACAAGGTCTTTTTATATTGTTTTACTATTCCATCATCAGCCACTTCAAAACCGAAATATTTCTATACTTCACTGCGCACAGACTTCTAGCCAGTCTGGAAGTAATTGAATCTTCAGTTGCTTTGCGTCTAAATGCTGACTCACGACACCTCTGTTTTAGTATTTTAAGTATGGTGTCATGCCGAATTTTGCATTATTTTTGATGTGTTTTGATGTTTTAAAACTTCACATTTTCAAAATAGCTTAATAATAGTATAAGTAATGAACCGCTAATGCATGCACATATCTCAAAATAATGCAAAACGGATGGCCAATTGTGCTTAATGCAGCAGCAAATAGTGTTTGGTACCTAAACACCGATCAGTGGAATACAAAGGTTAAATCATACTTCAGTGTGTGGTGTTGCCTATGAGACTGACAGTAATTGGTATGTATAGGGTTTGTTGTGTCTTAATATAAAATAAACTTGATTATACTGTGTTTGTATTAGCAATACAAAGTATGTCTCACGAGCGTATGTATATTTTTATTTTTTTTAATCCCACGATATTGCGATATGGAAATTATTATCCATCTATATCATATCAAAATATCAATATTGGTGCCCACCATTATATACAGTAGATATATATATATATATATATATATATATATATATATATATATATATATATATATATATATATATATATAAATATCACACACATACTAGCCATGGACTCAGCTGCTGCAAATAATGTTTTATGCAACATTTTAACTTTGCCAACTTTTTTTTCTTAGACGTAGAACCAGCATCAAACCTACAAGTTACCGGCATCTCATCCAAATCCATGAGGATCACATGGGATGCATCTTCGGGGCAGATAACAGGATACAAGCTGCAGCTCATTCCAATGTTAGCTGGCAGCAAACGACAGGAGCTGTATGTGGGTCCTAATGTCACATTCATTAACGCCAGGGATCTGTCTCCGGAAACTGAGTACCAGATCAACTTGTTTGCTTTGAAAGGCCTGACACCAAGTGAACCTCTAGTGGTGATGGAGACAACCCAGCCTGTCAAAGTGTCCTTGGGTAAGTATTGAACTAGATAACACTGCCAGTAAACAGATCAGTGGACACAGCAGCATGAGTATATATATATATTGGAAAGCACGCCTAATGATAATGTTCTGCCTCCTCTAGAGTGCTCACTTGGAGTCGATGTACAAGCTGATGTTGTCCTTTTGGTTGATGGCTCCTACAGTATTGGTCTAACTAATTTTGCTAAAGTGAGAGGCTTCCTGGAAGTTTTGGTGAAATCCTTTCACATTGGACCCAGGAAGATACAGATAAGCCTTGTTCAGTATAGCAGGGATCCTTACACCGAGTTTGCTCTGAACACACACAACAATCTTGATGATGTGCTGAAGGCTGTACGCAATTTCCCCTACAGAGGAGGCTCTACAAACACAGGGAAAGCAATGACCTACGTGAGAGAAAAAATATTTGTCCCCAGCAAAGGAGCCCGGCCAAGTGTTCCGAGAGTTATGATTCTGATCACAGACGGTAAATCGTCAGATGCTTTCAAAGATCCTGCTACTAAGCTACGGACCTCAGATGTGGAAATCTTTGCTGTTGGTGTCAAAGACGCTGTCCGCACTGAACTGGAAGCCATAGCCAACTCCCCTGCTGAGACCCATGTTTACACCGTAGAAGACTTTGATGCTTTCCAACGGATCTCAACTGAGCTCACCCAGCAAATATGCTTGAGAATTGAGCAAGAACTCCGTGCTATTAAAATGAGATGTAAGTAGTCAATCATTTTATTTAGTAAACTTGAAAGAGGCTTCTCTATTTATGTGGAACTTTTGACCTATTGCCTTCAAGACCATTTAAAACATCTCAATGTACATGCAGGCCAATGCATTTAACACTGTAATGATACAGCATACACCAGACCATTTAAAACATCTCAATGTACATGCAGGCCAATGCATTTAACACTGTAATGATACAGCATACACCAGACCATTTAAAACATCTCAATGTACATGCAGGCCAATGCATTTAACACTGTAATGATACAGCATACACCAGACCATTTAAAACATCTCAATATACATGCAGGCCAATGCATTTAACACTGTAATGATACAGCAGACACCCTCTCTCCATCTCCTGTCTCTATTTGATCTTCCTCTATAAGGACCAGTTCTCCAGTAAGACAAGTTTACACAGTCACTTTGGGGGAAGATGGAACTGCACATGCTAAAACCCACACAGTTAAATGAACATGTATCCCAAACAGTTTTAAACACATATAACATCCAATGTTGAACCTCAGCTCTGGACCACAGGTTCACACATTTGAACACATCTTAGAAAAATGTATTTGTTTACCTGAAATCCCAATAATAGGGAATAGCACTGTGCTCTCCTGAAGGGCTGTCCTGTCGGTCAGTCAAAAAATTAAATTTCTGTGACACTGACTGACGAACACTGCAGAACCCTGGCAGACATGTCTTCAACAATATCAACAGAGCCAGCACAGGGTCACTTGTACATGTGATAGCTTTACTTTGAACATATTTTTTTAATCATGTTGCATGGCAGGGAAAGCACTGTCTCTCTCAATGTGGTACTGCTTTCATTTTGGGTGGCTGGAGAAAGCTTTTTTAAAGTAAACTGTCTGGTTTGTCTTTTCAATGCATTGTATTATCGGCACTACAATCAAATTGCAAGATTAGCATAGCCTGGTCTAAAAGCAGTTTCAAGCTTCATTTGCACTGAGGGGAGTCAGATGCTGTAAAGAAGTAGCAAAACATTTGGGAGTCAGTCTATCTGGAAATGTGTCAAAAGATAACATATCCTGTTGCAAAGTATAGTTTCATCTGCAGACATGACATGTTTGGTTATACAGATAAGTGGTATAACAGGAAAAGAAATCAGAACCCTGTAAAAATAATTCTATTGCATAATCGGAGACCCAGCAGTCCTGGTTAAAAAGTTAAATGGCACACTGTGAAAACAGCACAGCTCTTAACAATGGAAATTATAATGGCTGTAATGAAAATAAACATTTGACAAGCACCGGATTTACATTAATAATATCTTAAATGAATCGTTTCAGAATCTATTAATCATGGCTCTCTTTGAAGCCACCACACATGCAGTTATACTGTTCTAAGATATATTAAGAACCATTTCTCATGATGCTAGTTATAACTGAAAACCAGAGGCCAGTGCAATGCCAGCACAAGTTACACAGTTTGTTGTTGTTAAGTGTTTGTAAGTACTATAGCAACAAGACTTGTATGGATAATTTAACATAATTCTTAACATAACTTAAAATCAGAAAGACCGATTTATTATTATTATTGGTTCTGGCTAACTCACTTTAACCTCAGATTAAATCACCTAAACATGAAGCACATTTTAGTTGCTTCCAATACCAGACTAAATCGAATAGCTAGTCCCCTGATGAACAATATCGGCAAAGAAGGATTTATATCTTGCCTCAATCCATTACGCCCCTGACGCGAGGTAGACAGTACCACACCAGCACATAAGCTTGAACATACATTTGACTTGAGCTTCTTAAAGGGAATTTAGATAGCCTTCTAAAATAAAGAACCTTTGTCTTTTAATCATCTTTAGTACCATGCCTATTTAAACACAGATAGATACTCACAGTATGTGTTTATGCATATTTGTACATGTGTGGTTGTGTGTGTGTGTGTGTGTGTTTTGTTGTGTGCGTATACATTTTGTGTGTAAACAGTCAATAATATTACTAGACCACAGTTTTACAACATCTGATTATGCAGCAAAAGATCTGACCGGTACATCTTGTAGCTCATATAGTGATATTTTTTAGTTGAATAGAGACTGAATCAGCAAAATAAAGCACGTAATAATAAAATAATCAACAGTCATATTCATTGATTGTGCAATGCGAACATCCTTTCCTGAATCAATTGTATATGCTAGGTTTCGGATTGATCTTCGAAGTAAATGCATAAACAGTGCAATAACATACTCACTGTATTTCGTACACTTCGAGTAAGAAATACGATCCTACATAGAAAACATAGTTTGTTTTTTAAAAAACTGATACAATTTCATAACTCTGCTTTGAGCCTCCAGTTTTTCATTTCTAGTGTGTGCGGTTACATAGAAATCCATTATATCAAAACGTGATGCTAGGTAAAGCAAAGTGACGTGTTGGTGTGTCCAGGCCTTCATTCTCCCCAGCCTCCAGCTGCTTTTTGGCTTGGTGTAATGGTGAGAGGGCAGCTATCCTAACCCCTGACCATGGCTTCCCTACTGTCAGCCTCTCTACTTATCTGTGAGCTAATTTATGGGCAGGGGTACCTTGAAAGGCGAGGCCAAAGAATCTAGTATAAAATATGTATATTGTAGTAGTGTTGTCTAGTCTGTTTCCTGACTGAATTATAATTCTGAAATGGAAATGTATTCAGCTAAAACACATACAAATGACAGGACTGTCAGTGTAGGCAGAAGTATGCCTTTAAGCCAAAAATCTAATTTAAAGGACAGTTGGAGAAATATGTAATGCATGACATGATCTGTGGAACTTACAACAAAGCCAAAGAGATGGCAAAAGATAAGTTCCCTTCATGTTCTGCGGTAAAGTTAATTTGTTGGCGAAAAGTTAATTTGTCTAGACCAGATAGTTTTATCAGTACCATTAGATTTGATGCAACAGGGCCATTAACTGAATGGCAATGAAGGCCTTAACCTCCTGTTTTAAGATGCACAGTCATTGACAATATAGTGTACTACTGAAAGAAGAAAGAAAACAACGTACACCAGTTTATGTACTGTAGACTGGGTCACAATGCTTGAGAGCAAGGCTGCTTATAGAATGTGTTAAAACTAGAGTGCAGTGAGAAATGTTTTCATATCACTGCCAAAGTTAGGTTGAATGTTCTGTATGGTAATGTTGGCACAAGTGTCTATTTTTTGTAGAAAGATTACAATAAGCCCTTTATTTTTTAATGATTAAAGTGCACTCTGGGCTGACTCCATCTAATGAGTAAAACACAGAATTTTCCCTGTATATTGAAAAAAGAAAAAAATATATATTGGGATAATGGAAGTTTGGGCTAAAAAACAAATTTCTCCTTTTTAGCTTTGGTTTCTCCAAGGGATCTTGAGTTTTCTGAAGTGACATCTAGAAGTTTCCGAACCAGCTGGTCTATAGACTCTGCAGATGTCCAGTCCTTCCTTGTTAAATATGGAGTAGCCTCAGGTGGAGATGAAATCACCATCTCAGTCCCAGCGGAAACTACCTCAATTGTCCTGACAAATCTAATTCCTCTCACAATGTACAACGTCAGCGTGCTTTCACAGTACGATAAAGGAGACAGCTTTCCATTGAAGGGATCCGAGACCACTCTTGAAGGTAATGTTTAGGTCTTTTCATGGCTCAAAATCTTTTTTATTTTAGAAACTACTATAATAATATATAATCACACAGATACAGTGTCAAACAGAGAGATTTATTTTTTCTAAATGTAAAACATTCTTATAATATAAAGAAAGAAAGAGAGAAGTGAGTTCTTATGTACACTTGCATTTGCTATACCAGTAATCAGAATCCAAGCATAGAATGCCTATGATGGGAGTGTTTGGAGTTTTAGTATCAATCAACGGGTTCTTACATGACAGCAAGGGCGTTATCTCCCAGCGGGCACTGAGAAAGAAATGAACTAATGCCAGTATTCACTGACGAACCAGCAACTGGCTCACTCCATCCCTTTACATAGCATTACGTCTTGTACCCTACTGTTATAAACAGTAGGGTACACAATTATGAATCCAGCTGCAGCCTTTCAATAAGTAGCCAATTGTTAAAAGGACAGTAGCATAGGAGCAAAAGTAGCAAAGTCGGAAACTGAAAAGCAACAATATCCTGAAGTCTGTGACCTTTCACCTCTGTTGGCTTCAAGTGCTTCAAAGCAAGGTTTACAGAAACAGGAGTTTGTGTGGGCGTCGCACTCACCCGATTCAAGCAAATAAACACATACAGAACGGTTTGATCCAAATGGTGTCAAGGAAAAGAAACTGAATAATCAGCTTCCTAACATCCACTTTCTATAAACCATGCTCCAATCACAGAACTGGTGCAGCCAACAGAGTTGACAAGTCACTATATCACATGTCCTTCTGGAATGAGGACATTAAAAATGGACAGTCATTTTGCAGTCCACAGATATGTTTTAGATGAAAAATTGAAGAACAATATTGTATTGGAGTAGCGGATCCACTTAAAAACTCTAAACATGACTGCAAACAGAATCTGTGGGACAGAAGCAGCTATTTCAGGGTGGGTTAAATCTATGGGAAATGTCTAATTCCTTGTGCTCTGTTTCTTTGCTGTAGAACAAGGAACCCCTCGCAGTTTAAGGGTATCAGAAGAAACGATGGACAGTTTTCGGGTCACATGGGGGGCAGCCCCTGGGAATGTTGTCCGATACCGACTTTCCTACTATCCCATTGGAGGAGGAGACACTAAGGAAACCACCATCCCGGGAAGAGAGACCTCAGTTGTGCTACCAGAACTTTTACCATCCACCACTTACCGAGTATCTGTTGCTGCAGAATATCAGTCTGGGGTTGGAGGGGAAATGCAAATTGATGGAACTACGAAAGAAGGTAGAGATCCTGTTGCACTCCTCAGCCTCATTTTTACATGCTCCCTTGTATACCTTTGAATAGAAACTGAACAAATCAAATTCATTGTTAATGTCTAAAAAAAAAGGATTCTGGTAGTACTCAAGGCTTGGAATAGGAACACGTGCCAGGAAATCTGAGGCATGTCAGTGTACCTCTGGGAATCGTAATGTGCAGGGTAGCATCTGTAGGCCAGGCACGGCAATGCGCAGTAAACTTCAACAAGAGTTCCATATGAAACTCGTATGCACGTTTTATTTGCATATGAAACAACAAACACTTGACATTCTCTCATTAGCAGTTTATTTGCGGACATGTTGCATTTTCCATGTTCCATCTGGTTTTAAATGGCTACTTGTATCTGGCTGGCCCTGTAGTGAAAGTGAAAGGCTTAGCTAGTGTGCCTACATTCTGAGATTTATATACAGATGGCTTCTACTTCCGCTTGCATTCTGAAATGTTCCATGTTTTTATTCTATGCTTATATAAGGGTGATATAAGCCACATTGAAACACGGCTACCGAATTATATTTAATGTACGCTTGACTGCTAAAGGATTTAAGTTATGCTTATATGCCCCCCCCCCCCCCCCTTATACATATTCATTCATTCACCCTTCTTCCATATACATCTGGAAAAGACTTTGCAGTATATTTTTCACTGTTCTAATTTTAAAATGTGGATCATAAAATGTATGTTCTGATGAGAAATATTGTTGGTATTCCCAATCGAGTAACCTGCTGCAATACACACTCCTGTACCTTTGTATAGGTCATGTAAAATCAGACATAGCTGGTTAGAGCATGCATCTGTAACAGCTAGTCCAGAAGAGCGTTGCACACACCATTATTAGACAGCAGTTGGTCTAACAAAGGTGTTTGCAAAGTCGAGGTTTGGATAATCAAGGTTTTTTTTTTTTCTGTGATTTAGCAATTGGACTGTTATCACCCTATAATTAAACATGGAACTTTTATTAGGATCTGTACCTAATATGTAGTTGGAACACAGTGGACTAGATCTGCAAAGATGCTTAAACTTAAGGCAGCTACAGTGCTGCAGGGATCCCTTGTTACATCACAGAACACACCTAATCTACCGCTAATTCAGGGCAATGCAAAATCCTTGTTACATCACAGAACACACCTAATCTACCGCTAATTCAGGGCAATGCTAAATCCAACCGCTTAGACAGGTCCTACTAAAGTGGTCGGGCCGTGTATGTTGCTGTCATTACACTAGTTGAAATATGCCCAGTCAAATACCTTGTAATTCATTGTGTCTTCTTTCCTTCCTGTAGCTAGAGGATCCCCCAGGGACTTGCAGGTTTCTGACTTCACTGTCTCCAGTATGAGGCTCTCCTGGGTTGCAGCTCCTGGTCGGGTGTTGCAGTATCGCATCGCATTCAGACCATCGGCAGGGGGAGAGAGCCAGGAGATCTCAGCCAAGGGGGACGCAACCACTGCACTGCTGAAGAACCTGCTGCCCAGCACTGAGTATGACCTGTTTGTGAGCGCCCGGTACTCCTCTGGGGTAGGAGAGCCACTCGCTGGGAAAGGCACAACACTGGAAGGTACAAATCGCAAACACAGTTATTATTAGTTAGCTCTAGTGGGAAAGTTTAGGATTGAAATGGTCATAGGCTGAGAGCAAAGATGAAAACAATGCTGACACAACTGTGGAGGATCACTTATGGGATGTGTGTGCAGGGGATTAAAAAAAAATAAACCTTAAATATAGTGCTGCCATAAAATAGTTTTGGGTATAAATACTTAATTGTGTTATTTTGTCTTAGCTAATCTTCAGTACAAAAAAGATTTATTGTAGACAGCAGCCTAGTATAGGTGTGAAATGATACAAAGTGAATCTAAACAAGATTTTGAATATAACTCTATTTCATACACCAAGTGGCTCTTTATGGTAGGTTGAGTTGATAAAGACACCTAGTAAAAGTGTTTGTCAGTTGATATTAGTAAAGATCTTATGATGGCGTGTTTAAGGTTATTAGATGTGTTCTATATTGTATATTCCACATATATTGGAATAATTATGTGTCTTCTCAACAGTCTGGCCTGATATCATTTGAAGCATTTAACTGTTAGATGGTAGTATCTTGTAGTCAGGAGTGGAAATATAAGGCCTCCAGTCAGCTGTTTCTGTCGCCTACATTTTTTTTTTGTTATACAAAGTTAATAATAATAATAATAATAAAAATAATAATAATAATAATAATAGTTTTGGTTTACTTTTGCCAGTCTCGTCTTTTTCATCCATATCTGCTTAGTTTGGACAACCAATCTGAAAACGAAATTTGGGGGCGGGACTGCGATGCCTAATTTTTTCAAAAACTGTGCAGTCTTTCATTGGATGAATTGATGTTATGACCGTCACCGTAGACAGGTGATCTTAACACAGAAGTTTTTTTAGAACGGTCTGCCGTCAATATTTATTTCCGATTCCTTAGTTGCCCAAGGTAAAGACAAATGGACCCCGTTGTGTCCTGTTTTTCTCCTTTGTTCTGATTGTTCTCATTTGTTTTGGGTTCTCAATTAAAATGGTAAATGTGTTCATTGTTAAATGAGTAACTGGTGTGATTCTTATTGTGGATTGTTATTTGAAACGTGATTCAAATGTGATTGGAGTTTGTCAGTAACAAGGGTGTTTTTTTTTTAAACTAGATAAGTCGCCTATTGAAAAGGAGCGTTACACTTTTCATGAGCTATAAACAGCAAAACTGGGTCAGTTTGGAGGATAATTTAGCAAAACACATTACGTTAAACAAAATATACAAATAAGACATTTCTGGATTGTACTGTAATTAAGAGACACTAATGATAGGTTGAATCAGTGCTGTAGTAGTAAATAACAAAGTGGGTAAAGTCACGTTTGGCGAGTTGAACAGATACATTGTTATTGGCCCTCAAGCAAATGCAAAGACATTTATTTATTTATTTATTTATTTATTTATTTATTTATTTATTTGCTGAATAAAACAATTTCAACAATATATCTTTAACAAGGACTGACAGTGCGCAGAATGACGGGGAAAGCAAACACATTTTAATTACCTTACGATTTCAGGTGCCTTTTAAAGTAAGATGGCACTGGCTGCAAAAAAGGACTGCGACTCCATGTCATTTTTATACACAAATAAGCTTACTTGGCTTGAAAAATGTCTTAAACAGTGCAAGAAAAATCCTACTTGGTTTGATTGAATGAGCACAAAAAGCTTAATATGAAAGCTGAACATGAATGTTAATAAAGAACGACACGTTCTTAATAATAAGAACATTCTAGCGTACTTCGCTAAAGTAAAAACAGGCTTTTGTTATTTTGAAATACCACTGCTTCAGATTATTACTAGTGCTTCATAACAGTAACATTTTATTTAGAGTTGGTGCTGAACTTCAATCCATTCATGGCCCGGCAGCAACATGAACCTACTAACTAACTAACTTAAAAAAAAAAAAAAAATACTCTGCTTCTCTCGTCTTTTTTATATTATTAATATAACTGAATTAATACAGAATAAAAACAAACCAAACTAACAACTATCTAGCCTATATTATTTAATGCATCATTTTTTAGTCTCCAAACTGCCCAGCATCTTGTTGCAGACACGCTGCTGCTAGCATCAGCTGTAGTAAACAGTGTAGTTTGGACTATTTGCACCACTTGTGGTGTTAAGCTTTTAACATTTAAATGTTTTTTTTTCTCCCTGTTGAAGTACTATAATAGCACTTGCACAGTAACATTCAATACAATATGTATATCGGGCCTTAGTGGCCACCACCTTAAAACACTGCACAGATAAATATACATTCATTAAAAGACTAATATGCTAAGATTTAGGAGGAATTGTCCATGGATTAGGTAGTGTGATAGCTTCAAGGAAACATTTGGAATACCTGCAATAGCAGAGAGCTTGTATTGGAAGACAATGAGAGATAATAGCAAATCAATTCCAAATAATACTGAAAAACAATGACTTTCCTGGGCAACAGACTTAGATAAACCAACAAACAAGGAACTGCAGCAATCAATATGACACAATGAAAGCACAAACTTGGATCCAAGATACCTCTTAGTTATGTGGTCTATGGACCCTATTCATTAAAGTGATTGTATCTAACTGAAGAATTCCACAAATCATATCTGCTATGCACTTGCATTTGTGATATATGTCTCAAAAGTCCAGTTTTGAAAGAACACCACCATATGTATTTTTATTTTACAATTTGAGATGGGGTGCTCCTCTTGATTAAAGAAACCTTTGATTGATGTCAGTGCTTACAGATACTGTTGCATTTCCTTGATCATTGCACCTGGAGGGAGAAATTGTTCCCACCCCTTCAATGGCTTCTTTCCTGTCAGCTTCTTCCAGCCAGTAACATGCTATGATCCAGAAGAAACTGTTGAGGTGAAATGAAAGAAACCACAATAAAATGTTTTTCTTTCAAAACTGCACATTTCAGGCCTATGTGCTGCATCTAATGGAAGTGCAAAATAGTATGTCAGCTACAATTACTTTAAACTTTAAATCAGTACTTATTTAAAGAATGCTTTTTTGAAGTCTGTTTTGATAAAGCTCATACCGGTATAGTGTTTTGAGTGTGTCTCAGATGACTGTTTCACATGCATCTCAGGTATGCTGAGATGCATGTATTGCATGGCCAAGCAAAACACCTAGTTTTCTAAAACTAGTCTTTACCAAACAATATACATTGTGAGGATTAATAGATTTCAGTGATGCCTGAGCTAACAGCTGTTTAGAATCAAACAACATGAACCCTGTTTTTTCAGACAGCAAAAAAGTGTTTTGGCTGCATTTATTGTTTAATGTCATAAAGACATTTTTATACTGGAACAAAGGCCAGAGACATAGCTGGGTGTCAGCAGATATTTAGTTTGGACTGTTTAGCTTCAGTGAAAGTTCATTAAGGAATTCAGATTCAGTAAAGAAGTAGAGATCACTTATAAACACCTTGCCTCTTTTGGGAATAATGTCCCGATGTGCCACTCTGCATGAAGCTACCTTGGTGGGGGTTGATCCAATAATAAACTCAGCTTTGCAACTCGTGTGATGCTACACCGACCCCCAAACACACTAGTGCTCAAGCAAAACAGTTGAAATTCTACAAGCCCTTGATTGAACACACATATACACCTATAGTTGAAGGATTGAGACATAATTAAAAAACAAACAAACAAAAAAAACTATGTGAACATAATTTAGATCATAGTTATCAAAGAAACTAAAAAATGATGTTGCAAAAGTCTACCGGAAGCCAAACAATATTTCATGTCCGATTTCGAAATGTAACACTGTTCAATTTTTGTCAGTTTTTTGTTAAGTATATGGAAAACTACAAAGCGCTATGTAATTCAATATGTTAACGTAATATTATTTAGCAGGTTTCATTTGACTTGATGAATCAAAATTAGTTATTTCTCTGGGGTGATGCAACACTTTTGGCCGTAGCTGTAGACCTGCTGGCATAGCAGCTTGAAGGAAGCTTTAGAAATGCTTGTGACTCCTACACATGCTCGAGATTGATAATTACAATTGACATTTGCTCACAATTCCATTTTCAGTAAATCAACGAAATGTACGCAATCGAGTGCGGTGCAGTTTCTCTCCCACACAGCATGAAACAAGGGAGATGTGTCTAGCTCGGAAGTTCAATGCTGTCTCTTGCTTTCCGTAGTGAATAGTGTACATTCACAGGAAAACGACCTTGACATTTTCTATTGCTTTCCTGATATTCATCAAAAAATAACACATATTTCCGTGGTCATTTTAGTGTACTTGTAGCTCTCGGAGCATTCTCAGCTGCTGTGATTTGCTGAATAAGCAAGTAGACTCCCACATTGGTGAAGCAGTGTGGAGTAGTGGGGCAGCAGTGTGGACTCTTGACCAGAGGGTTGTGGGTTCAATCCCCAGTGGGGGACACTGCTGTTGTGCCCTTGAGCAAGGTACTTTACCTAGATTGCTCCAGTAAAAAAACCAATTGTATAAAGGGGTAGTTGTATGTAAAAAATAAATAAATAATGTGATATCTGTATAATGTGAAATAATGTATAATGTGATATCTTGTAATAATTGTAAGTCGCCCTGGATAAGGGTGTCTGCTAAGAACTAAATAATAATAATAATAAAGAAAAGGAATGGATGCTGTCCAAATGCAAACACTGAAATCATGCAGGCTACTTTTATTACAGTAGACTACGAGAAGCATGTTGAAATAGACAATTACAAGGAAAGCACACGCAGCATATACAGTAGGATTTACAGTAGGATGTTAATTGGTTGTATATGACGGATGTATTTATTATTCAGCGGCACATTTTTAAAATAGAAGCAGTATTTCTGTTACAAGTCAATTTCAGTCAGGATGCCATCTTGACTAATTGACCTACAGTAATGTTCCGAATGACACTTAAAATAAGGCATTCATCTAATGAGACGCCTTTTGGAATCATATAAGAAGAACATAAGAAAATATATGCCTACTAGCTAAAGAGCCCCAGTGAGCTTCTTTGGGGTGGTGCCTTTAGAGCCATCGTTGTTTAGTGGGGAAAGGGTTAAACTACAAGTAAGCAAGGCATGTTGTGTTAAGCCAGTGGAGGCCGGGAAAGCAGTGAACACATCTTAAACAACAGGCATCATACATCAGCAACATTGCGTACTGTGTACAAATGATGGCAGCTTTATTTAGCTGTCCATTTGTTAAACGGTTTGTTTGTTTTTCCCCATTCGCTGTAATTGACTTTGTTGGGTACAAAACATAATGTGTTTATAGAATCTTTTATCATTGTTAAAACCTTTGTTTATCGTGAGTTAAAATCTCTTTACAGTGGCTAAGTATGCGCTCAAGCAAATGCACATGTGTCATAAAATTAAGCACTAAGCCAAGTTTGGAATGGCACACATAAGCAGTATTGTGTTTGATAGATTATTTTTGGCTCGGTACTTGGAAAGACTCGGTACTGAAATCAGACACAGCTTAGTTACTGATCTATAAAACTAAACACATGCTTAATGTGCAGCTTTATTCTACTTGCAGAAGGCGTCTGGATTTTTTTGTAGTAAACAATTTTCCATTTGAATTGCGTTTGTAAAACCCTAATGCACATATAGTGCCATAGTCGAAGGATGACGCTTAGTGAATGTACGACACAACTCATCTGTTGCACATTGAACATTAATTAAAAACGTGTTTTTGAGGTGTTGTAAACATGTCCTTCTTGTCATCAGCAGCTTGGATCAGACTGAAGCTTTATTGTAAGGTTTCAGGTTTTGGACACTAGGGGAGTTTAAGAGCTCATGAGAATGATTCTGTTGACTTTACATCTGGTCATTTTCAGTCAGGTTTCAAACATTGCTTCTTACATTTTTACAATTTGTGGTTTGTGTTTGAGGTTTTTGTATTTCATGGACCATTAATGTGAAAGTCATTGCTTACTTTGCTTATTTGTTCAACTACCCACCATATTATTGAGGTCATTCAGTACCAAAGGATCACTGGTACTCTATAATGGTTACACCCAGAACACACAATGAACCGCAACACTTCTGCATCTTCATAAAGTTCACACTGTCTTTGGAAATAACATTTCTTTGTACTTTTTAGTTGGCTACGGGTGTGACACCCATGTTACAATTTGCTGCAATTAAGTTTACAATGACTTTAAATAAATGGGTTGAACCACTCAACAAGACAACCACTGAAGTGCAGAACTAAATATATTAGGTTTTCAATAGAATCTCTGCTTTACTGCTTTCCCACATCAATATCAAAGTAGGATAGAGTATGTGTGGAAGTCTGGCAGACACTTCAATTCATATATTGATGATGAAAACTGTATGTGTCTGCTGAACTCATTATCAAGTGGGCCATTCCCAGCGGTATTTAGCAGTGGAAGTCAGTCAAAGATTTAGCAGCAAAAAGACACTGGCATCGTAACCCTCCAGAACTCTTCATAACTAGAAGGGCCTTAGAATAAAAAATAAAATAAATAAATCTCTCATGATTCATAGCTGAATTTGTTATTCACATGCTCATAGCACAAGTAGCAGGATTTAGTCAACCGGATTGATACCGTGAAGCTACAGTATATTGTAGTATGTACTTGTGGATGGTTTAAATAAATGATTACTGCTGTGGAAACTTATAATGCAGAATATCTTTTGTAGTTGGCAAGTGGAAACTTACTAAGTAGATTAGGAACGGGATGCTTTTTGTCTTGATCTAACAATTAAACTGCAATAGATCTTGAATATGAATACCCAGCTTTCAGCCATTTTGCTTAAAATGATACCATATCCACACCCTCTGGTATGGTATTGAGCTGCTTCAGTCTTGATATAAAGGAACTTGCTGATTTGCCTTTCTTATACCCAAGGCTTTACAAGCTTATTGTTAATGCATCAATTTTACTATCGGTAGCAGTTTACATTGATGCTAAAATGTATGGCTATAATCAAGACTGTGTTTGGCAGGTCACGGTCAGTAGAATGCCTTTCATCTTTAAAATGGGGAACATTTATGGCTGAAAGATGACAGAGACTCTAAAATGATTTGTTTGATTGCACTGCTGTAAATTACCAGGCACTGTTAAGACTGCGAGCGCAGGCTAATCTCCTATAACGTATTGTTAATGTCATGTATTCTCAAGTTTTTATTTTTTCCACTGGTATCTCAAGTGGTTTTCGTCATTCCAAGCTAATTATTTACATGCACAAGTGTAATGAACAGAAAGTGTCTAACTCTGAATGGTTTTAGCTTTTGGCTCTGTAAATTCCAAGATTGTTAACAGGCTGTTGTGGAAACATGACTCAGTACTCAACTGTCCTGTATTGTTAACTATATTCCTCATCAGTACAGTTGCGTAGTGTGCTGATATGGCCACAGTAAAAGTAGCTGTGTATTGCATGTTCAGATATGTATTGGCAAGCTCTCGCATGCTGCAAATCAAAGTCTTTTTTTAACTCACCATCTGTACATACACTCTCTCTTTCTAGCCTTTCAATGTATATTCCACAGGGAGTGCCGAACATCTGCATTCATAGCAAATACAGTTTTATGGATTGAGTTTCATGTATAATGGAAAAAACACTGCCGGAAGACAATGCCTTTCAATCAGAGAAGGGAAATGGGTTTCAGCATTTTCAGAAGTTATGCTGCTTAATAATAAAGCCAGAGCAAGCAAGAAGGCATAGAAACTCAACAAATGGAAATTCGTTTTTATGAATGATCTCTCTTTGAGTGTCCAGAAATCATATGCTGTGTGAGGGTGTAAGCTATGTGGGCTTGTCTGCATTCATGGTTTTAAGGCTTTTAACCTCATCTCATCTCACCGATAGAATCTGTAAAGGCAGTGCAACACAAAAAACTGCCTGTTACACTTCATTTCCAACTGTGCCCTCTGGTCTTAGTTTCTGTGCTGGTCTTAAAGTATTGAACAGGGTTAACTTTGTCAACTCCTTTTAAGATTTTAAAGACATCAGTGCAGTCCCTCCATATTATTCTTTGTTCTCCCTGAAATACATTTAGTTTCCTCAGCCTATTCTCAAAGTTAATTCCTGTAAGCCCTGTTTTGCTCATCACTGGATTCTCTCCAGGGCCACAGTGTCCTTTTTGTAATGTGGAGATAGGAATTGTGGAGAAAGGAACACAGAATTATAGTAAGCTCCCTTCCGAAGACTGTCTCAATTTACAAAAACAGATCCCCATTAAGGCCACTTTATCAGTTCCATGTTTCCTTTCATTAAGACCAGCTCTCTATTAAGACCATTTTACTCAGTCCCTTTGGTGGTCGGGGTATCATTGTAGGAAGGAATGGGCCTATTTGAAAGTAAAAAAAAAGAAAAATGTTCATAATAAATACTATAAAGATTTTTGTTTCCACCGATCTGTAAAACCATGCTGACTCTTCCTTCTGTTTTCTTGGCAGAACGTGGCTCCCCCCGTGACCTGGTCACTAAAGATATTACAGACACGACCATCAGAACGTCCTGGACCGCCGCCCCTGGGATGGTGCGTTCTTACAGGATAGCATGGAAGTCTCTGTTTGATGACGAGTCTGGAGAGAAAAGCATTCCTGGAGACGTGACAGAGAGCATCCTGGAGAACCTAACGCCTGAAACCAAATACCGGATCTCTGTCTTTGCAGGCTACAACAGCGGTGAAGGAGACCCGCTCTCGGGAGAGGCCACCACAGAAGGTATCTGTCATGGGAGGCCTGCCATATGCATGAATCAATTTAAGACTTCCTCACCCTGCTCCAACGAGTTTAAATCTGTAGAGACAATAGTGTTGCATGCATTTATATTTAAGATATTAAGAGCATGTATGAAATGAGAAACAGTTTCTGTGCAAAAGCATCACAAGTGCTTAGTGATTTTGTATCTAATGATAAGGCTCTTTCTTACCAAGACTTTCAAAAGTCATAATAATTCTGAAAAACTTTATGATAGATCATTAGCAAATGCATGCAGCTATAATTAAGGTATAGCACATCACTAATGGCAGCCATGGTGACAGATTTCTGACCAGACAGATCAGACGAGCAGAGTAATGAAGCCTTTCAGCAGAAAACTGTTCATGAAAAATAAATCCTTCGAGCAGCTTTTTTATTGATTTTGACAGGGATGTTGAGCACAATTTGAATGACAGCAAACCCAGTCCTTCCCTCTGTGACTTGTCCCCTTTGCAGTATTTAAAAAAAAAAAAGTTAATTCGCCTGAGGATCGAATATTACATTGTTTACAATGCAATACCGGCACAGTCATGTTTATTTTGAATAAGTACATAACTCCACCAATTCATAAATGTGTTTGCAACATGAAGTAAATTGGTAAAAAGAGTTCAATTTCTTTGTTGCTTTGACTTTGAGCTGAATATGCATTTGCTATCTGTTTATTTTTCTGCTGTGCCTCACAATGTTAAACTTTTCTTTGTATCGTAACTAAATTGTACCAAAGCAAAATGTCACAATATTCATACCAATACAGCAGCTCAAGAACACTGATATTCGTAGGTCGGTTTGAGGATTATAAATAACATTTATGAATCTTACTAATGCCTCTTGAAATGTCAGAATACTTGCAGGATAATGCACAAGCTTGAAAGAGTTTAAGCAGTTCATCTTTAAAAATTATATATGTTTATTCAACTTAGGATTCCAGGACTAAGTGCATTTTTTTTTCTTTTGTTCTTTAGTTTCTCCAAATGCAAAGACGTTGATTGTAAATGAGGAAACGGAAAATACTTTAAAAGTGATTTGGCAGGCAGCTCCAGGCGGCGTGGTTAACTACCGTGTCACTTACCGGCCCACTGCTGGTGGCCGACAGATTGCTACCAAGGTGCCTGGAACCTTGACAACCACAGTGCTCAGGAGACTGCAGCCCAGGACCACCTATGACATCATAGTGCAGCCCATTTACAAACGAGGAGAAGGGAAAGCAAGGCAAGGAGTCGGAACGACACGTACGTGGGTCCATAGTTAACCAGAAGTGTGATGTGTCTGAGCTGATACACACCACAGATATTTACACCGTGTTGTGATTTGACCGGACCTCATTTTAATTACCCATGTAACTTTATGTCTTCTCTTTCAGTCTCTCCATACAAAGCACCCAGAAACCTTCAGACCTCTGAACCGACTAAGACTAGTTTTCGGGTATCCTGGGATCCTGCACCAGGGGAAGTGCGAGGGTATAAAGTCACCTTTCACCCTCGGGGAGACGAAGTGCTTCTGGGGGAGTTGCTTGTCGGGCCCTATGACAACACAGTTGTACTTGAAGAACTGAGGTAAGCAATAATCCAGCTTGTGATAAGTCACAGCAGTGAAGTAAAGCAAGGCGTTCGACTTCGGTCTGGTATGAGATTGACTCCAAGGTGATGGGGGAAGCCTGACTCATCAAATCTTGTGATTATTCTTCACTTAAGCCACAATGAGTTATTTAAAGGAGGTTTGATGTTCATTAAGCTGTTCTAAAATGTTGCTAAGTAAGAATGCGGTCTGTTCATACCCCATACATATCGCCACTGAAGGTTATGAAACATTGAAGACTGCATGTGAGCCTCTGTAGTGCATTTATGTAAGTCAAACCATGTAAAATGCCTGAGTGGGTGCTATTTAGTGATTTAAAGGATGGTGGTATTTACATTTGAGAATGTTTACATCAATTGAATATACTGTAACAGCAGTTTATGATTATCAAGCTATATGTTATTATTAATAAAAACAAAGTAACAAAAAACTCAATTTGAATCGTCCCATGTATTATATATAAAAAAAAATAAAGTTTTAGATTTTTAATTAGTGTTGAGAAAACACACATACACACGCACACGCACACACACACACACACAGACTCCCTGGTGTGCATAAATTAACCTCCAATGTATGATTCATTGTCTGTTCATTAGAGGACAAATTACCAAAAGCATAGATGTTGCATTTGCCAAATCCCCTGCCACAGAGCTTGTTTCTGTGTTTATTTCACAGAGCTGGAACTAAGTATTCAGTGAGTGTCGCTGGGATGTTTGATGGAGGAGAGAGTATGCCTCTAGCTGGTGAAGAAAAGACAACTCTTTCTGATGACCCTGCTCCTCCTCCTCTGGACACTCCAGGTATTTATAGAACATGTTTTCTACAATAACTTGTGAGCTCTAATTTACATCATAGTAATGACGTTAGGATCTCACAAGATATCAGTACACAATACATGCATCTTACTTACACAAGCACAGTAAGCTTGACAAAGTTGCGTTGGAAGGTGTTAGCTATCTGTGTAAATAAAAAAATGTAACAATAACAGCTTACTATGAAGCCATTCTGCACGGCATCTGGAATGCAGAATATTCTGTAGCTATTCAGCTGTTTTAAACCAATTTATGCTGTAACTGGTACAGTTAGACTTATTCTGTAATATAAAATACATTCATTCTCTGTTCTTTTAAAGAGGTGTTTTCTTTTATGTTTTATGTAAATAAAAAAACTAATTACATTTCTCTACAGTTAAATTGTTTGGTAGAGACTAACAGCATTAAATGCAGTTGGTGTGTGCTGACATGCATTTTGATCTGTCACTTTCTTGACATATAGTAGTCTTTTTTTCTGAAAGGAAAATGGAAACACAAAAAAGCAATCTGTTTTCAATTACAAATGTTTTGCAACCTAGCAAGAGCGTGAAGTTGGGCTTCCATCTAGCAGTATGAAGCAAGGAAAATGTTATGTTTTTGATATAAGACTCCAGGATTTTAATGACCCTAAGGCAGCAATTCCATATATAAATATAATCTAGAGCTGGTACAGTGACGATGACAGCTTGCAGCAGTGAGGTGTTCAAACAAGAACAAAAGGAAGAAAGGCAATGCTGACGATATTCGTTAAACCATCTATCATGCCAATAATCAATAATTAATTTCATAGTTATAAAGTTGCAAATCAAATGGAAATCCAAAACTATTGTATGTAATACTGTAGTGTATATAATACAGTGTAATACTCTATTGTAAATAATACACTGTAATACGCTATTGTGTGTATAGATAGATAGATAGATAGACAGATATAAAACACAGTGAAATACTCTATTGCACAGCGGTTTTATTCCTTGCAGGCTTTACTATAATCTTTATCGTTTGTTTAGAAGCTTAAAAATATTTCAGAGGCCTCTGGCCACATACACAGTGTAAATACATTTGCTCAGTTGGGGTCTTATTGTTGTAGGTTTTGTTAACTAATAAGAATACTAGTTTGAAATATATTAACAAGTGAAGAAATCATAATGGGCTCGATTCTCAAATCGTCATTAGCATGTTTTTGTTTATTGATCTAATAATGATATCAAACAAGAAATAAAAAAAAAATAAAAAAACCCAGCCAGGTTCTCTTAAACGGTTGTGTTTTAATGGCAATTTCGAAAACGGAACTTTGAGAATTTCGACCATTGTGTTTTTTGGCACTGAGCAAACATACTGTACTCCAATAATGGGTCAGTATTGGGACACAGGTGTATGGCAGATGGTATGGTCTTAAATACTCAAAGTGCTAGTTAAGAGAGTTTTGTATTAACCAAATGCTTTTTTTTAACTTCTAACTTCTAACTTCTTCCAGTTCCTCAGCAGCTCTACCTGCTTAGACAGCATATAAATAAGAAACTGCATTTTATGCAGGAGACAAAAAATCATTTTAATCCTTCAGGCATCTGGAATACTAGCTCCGGACCGTGATGAGGAATGTATAATAATTCTCAAAGAAGAATCCCTGACATTTCGTGTCTTGACGGCTTGTATTTCTCCATGAAATGGTTTCCATGTCGAATCCAGAAGCTAAAATGGCACGAGTCCAAGGAACTGCATGGATAGTAAAGGGATCCTCAGCACCAACAGAAGCTTAACTTGAAATCCTCAGCATTGTAAATGTTTTCATAACGGTGACCTGAAACCATCAGCATCTTATTTGATTTATAGACACTGTAATATTCATCTTGCTGTTTTTAGCAAAAATATTGTGCATTGTGTCAAATCTGTATTAACTGTATATTTTGTACAAGCTGTTTCCCAACCTCTCCTCTGTCTTACTATGTAATGTTTGTGTCAGTGCAGTACACCTCTCTGCACCATCTGTGTTGTATACCCTTGTACGTCTTCACTTTTGAGATCTCTTGCCAGAATGATACAAGTTTTCATTTAAACAGCTCTGTATGTTAATCAGTTTCTCTGTCTGGCCTAGCAGAAGTGCAATGTAAGACTAAAGCACAAGCAGATATCGTGGTGCTTGTGGATGGGTCCTGGAGTATTGGGCGTCTGAACTTCAAAACCATCAGGGCATTCCTTGCACGCATGGTAGGAGTCTTTGACATCGGCCCTGAGAGAGTGCAAGTTGGTGAGTGGTACAAAAATGTGGGAAAAACATTTAAATTGATTTGAGCATGGAGCATAACGAGGCCCTAACTCTGTAACTGTCTTTATCGAGGTCTCGCCCAGTACAGTGGAGATCCAAGGACTGAGTGGCATCTTAATGCACACAAAACCAGGAAGTCTTTGCTGGATGCAGTGGCTAACTTGCCTTATAAAGGAGGCAACACTTTAACTGGTATGCTGTGCACATATATGTTAGAACTACTCCTATATTTTGTAAAACTAGTTAAGTCTTTCCATATATAAAATATTTTCCATTTCAATTATATTCAGTTTTTGTCTTTTGAATATTATGGGGAGGGAACAAGCTGTTTTTTTTTACTTTTTTCCCCCCAGATACTGTACCATATTCTAACTGGTTATTATTATTATTGTTTTTTCTATCAGGCTTGGCTTTGAACTACATTCTCCAGAACAACTTTAAGTCTGAGTTTGGTCTTCGTCCTAATGCACGCAAAATAGGTGTCCTAGTCACTGACGGCAAATCACAAGATGACATCATCATAAGCTCTAAGAGCTTACGAGACCAGGATATTGAACTGTATGCTGTTGGTACGTAGGTTTTTTATTTGTATTTATTTATGTTAAAAAAAATCTTTTTTTTTTCTCATTTCATCCATAATGCCGCCCTCAGAGAGACAAAGGCTAATATCAACCTACATTTTTTAATACTGTACCTAACTGTAAGTGACCTAGATTTCATTGGTGTGTATCCAGGGGTGTACTGCCTTATACTGTCAGGTTTGATCTGTCAAATGCTAAACACCCAGATACACTGGCTGTCTTTTCTGATTTCAGGTGTTAAAAATGCTGATGAGAACGAGTTGAGGTCGATTGCTTCAGACCCAGATGAGATTCACATGTACAACGTGGCTGACTTCTCCTTTCTTCTTGACATTGTTGATGATCTTAACAATAACCTCTGTAATAGTGTGAAAGGCCCTGGTAAATACCCTTTTAAATGTATGACAGTAACCATGCCTGCCTTTGTGTTTATGAACTGCTGCTCTTCTACGAGTGTATTTTTGAAATATTTGTTACCCTGGCAATTGCTAAGGAAATAAAGGAGGGGGGGTGGGGGAGTAAATGTTTTTACAGTGATTTAAATGCCTAGACTGAAATCTTCAGTATATAAAGTGGCATGCAATGTCCTGCCTACTGGGGGGGTCATTATTAGAGGAATAGTGTACTAGTTGTACTGATGTTTTGATACAGTTGTGTAAATACGCATAGGCACTATTTAAGCCTGTGTTTTACTATACTTTGGCAGAAAAAATAAAATTGCTACTGTATTAGAACTTATGTCCTTTGTGGTTATAGGCATATATTATGTTTTTGTTTAGGATCTGAGTGTTGTTGGCCTGGATTGAATTCATTATGAAATGGAATGGATGTTTTATACTAAAGATACCAACAAAATGTGCTAAGAACCCCGAATGAACTGTATGGGTGGAAAAGCCATCTTCATTGTAGTGTTTGAGAAGCCATCTTTGTGAACCTCTCTGTTTGCATGTTCATGTTGCTGCAGGAGGACCAGATGCTCCCACAAATTTAATAACATCAGAGGTGACAGCTCAATCATTTAGGGCTTCCTGGACTGCCCCCAGCGGACCTGTGGAGAGCTATCGAGTGGAGTACATGACCGTAGCAGGAGACAAACCAATGGAGGTTGGTGCTCATAGAATACCCTTGAGAGACATTTACATATAGTCAAGCGGGTATTAAGATTAACTTTAGCCTTCCTTCCTTTCTTCCCACCTTGCCTAATTTGTGGTTTTATTATAATATTGTAACAACACATTAATAACATTAAACGTAGTTAAAGTAAATAAATGACTCGCTTATTAATGTGTTTGGAAATCAATACATTTTTTGTCTTCAGCTATATGTAGATGGATCCACTACAACTGCAGTGCTCCCTGGCTTGGACCCAGAAACCATGTATAAGGTTAATGTGTATGCTGTAAATGGAGAGCAAAGCAGCGAGCCATTGCAAGGCAGAGAAGCCACATGTAAGTTTAACACTGTACTGGTGACAGCTATGTACCTTCATATTACAATGCAGACCTAAACTGATTATCATAGCTGCTCTTATGGATATCTATCAGTTTCTGTTTCTTGGCCCAATACCTTAGTCTTGATTACTGTGAATCAGATTTCAAGTTAATTTTGTTTGTGTTCAGGTTTCATAAACCCAAATGTGACCATTCATTTTTTTATATAATTTGAAGTGAGCAATGGAAACAGCATTGGAATATTCAACTAATGCTAGATCATCAGGCAAGCAGATATTATCAATCAATCAATAAACTGCCACAAAGCGCTTCACACAGACAAAACAGTATACTGACAGCTATAAAAGCTGTAACAATAAGCAAAAAAGCTTAAAAAAAAGCAGAGAATACAAGCAGTAAATACAATAAAACAGTCAAAACATAAGACAGCAAAAGAAACAAAAACGAGAGAAAGAAAAACACAATCATTTTAGGATAAATAAAATTGATTATAAAAATGAGTCTTTTAGTCTGGTTTTGAAAGCTGCAACAGTTGGTGCTTCCCTTCCAGAACTAGGCAGATCATTCTATAGTTTAGGGGCCCTGTAGCTGAAGGCTCTGCCACCTGCATTCTTTTTACAATGCTAGGAATAGTAAGTAACCCAGCATCCCAGGATCGAACATATAGGTATAAAGACAATTTAAATAAGACAGAGCCAACCCATTTAAGGCTTTATAAGTTATAAGCAGGACCTTAAAATCAATCCTGAACCATACAGGAAGCCAGCGTAGGGCTGCTAACACAGGCGTAACGTGAGCATGCTTTTTTGTTTTTGTTGAAACCCCAGCAACAGCGCTTTGCACAAGCTGCAATCGGGATAAAACATAGCTTGGAATACCTGAAAACAGGGCATTGCAATAATCCATTCTAGATGTTACGAAAGCATGCATCACTCTCTCAGCATCTTGTAGTGAAAGCGAACGTCTTATTTTAGCAATATTTCTAAGATGAAAAAAAGACGCTTTAGTTACATTCCTAATATGAGGTTCGAATGAAAGATCTGGGTCAAAGATTACACCTAAATAAAAATAATAATAATGAATAAGTTTAATATTGTGGAGTAGTGGTTAGGGCTCTGGACTCTTGACCGGAGGGTTGTGGGTTCAATCCCCAGTGGGGGACACTGCTGCTGTACCCTTGAGCAAGGTACTTTACCTAGATTGCTCCAGTAAAAACCCAACTGTATAAATGGGTAATTGTATGTAAAAATAATGTGATATCTGTATAATGTGAAATAATGTATAATGTGATATCTTGTAACAATTGTAAGTCGCCCTGGATAAGGGCGTCTGCTAAGAAATAAATAATAATAATAATAATAAAACATTTTTTTGACATCCATTGCTCAATATCAGCAAAACATGTAGTCAGAATATTTGCAGATGTGGAGTCACCCAGTTTCAGAGACAGATATAGTTGAGTATCATCAGCATAGCAATGAAAATGTTCCTTTGAAGTGGACAGCTTTTGTCAGATCTTCTTTCCATAGCATATTATGGAATATTGTCACATACCTTATTATTTGAGACTGTATTTAGTTTAATAATAATAATACATTTGGTTTAACTTGCTTCGGAAGGGCCTGATGTAAATTATCTGTATGGCTCCGCAAGGGCCTAGACGGCCAGTTTAGGAAAACAGAAAGTGAAATAAATCATGGTCTGTGTTTTATTTCGGAATTGGGTATGTAAAGCAATACAGGTTTATAAATCACACACTGCATTTAGTATACGTGCTAGAATGTGTTAGGGCAATGGCAGACCTCTTCGCAGCACATTTCTCTTGACCTAATCAAATCCAGAAGTAATATTCGTGCAGTCAAGGCTGGTCAACTGCAGGAATAGCAAACCCAGAGTCAGCAACTGCAGTTTAGTGCTTCCACGCACTTTTATTATTTATAAAACAAACAAACAGGAACAAACAAAAGGTTTAAACAAAACAAATCCAAAACACTACAAAACAAAACAGCACCAGCTATCACGATGCCCTTGTCCTCTCCTCTCTTTTTCTCTTCTCTCACACTGTTCAGGCTTGGCAGTGCCTTCACTTAACTCTCCACGTTCCTACACACATTGACAATCAATCAATCCATCACTGTTCCTCTACACCTGAGATTCTGATATAGCCAACTTTCACAGCTGTATGTCTGATACGGTATTTCCAGCTGAGGCAGGGTCCAGGTTTTGTAATATTGTGCCGTATTCACAAAGTATTTTTTTAAGTTTTGCATTTTTGTATTGTTAACTTGTTTAAATATTAAGTCTATTCAGTTTTTTACAAGTTTGTTTACAATGTAGTATTTATTTCTTAGCAGACACCCTTATCCAGGGCGACTTACAATTGTTACAAGATATCACATTATTTTTACATACAATTACATTATTTTTTAAATACAATTACCCATTTATATAGTTTTTTTTTTTTTTTTTTTTTACTGGAGCAATCTAGGTAAAGTACCTTGCTCAAGGGTACAACAGCAGAGTCCCCCACCTGGGATTGAACTCACAACCCTCCGGTCAAGAGTCCAGAGCCCTAATCACTACTCCACACTGCTGCCCTGGAGGAGGATGTGCTGTTTTGATTGATGTGTTTAATTAATTAATGTTGACTTTTCTTGACATTGCCTTTCTGTATTCCACATGTCCTGGCAGTGCCCCTGTCATCTGTGAGAAATCTGAATATCTATGATATCGGCACAACTACAATGCGAGTGAAATGGGAAGCAGCAAGTGGAGCCACTGGCTATCTGATGCTCTATGAACCAGTTAATGCTACAGTACCAGCAGTGGAAAAGGAGGTAACATACAGCATTTCTTTTACTAGCACTGAATGCCGTTTTTAAGGAAATTAAGGAATGCCACACTTTTAATAAATTGTAAAACTAATAAAAACAGTGTTTTCAAAGTGTTGTTCACAACTGTGCTTGACTTTTGTTTCTTTCAGTTGAGGGTTGGGTATGATGTGACAGATGTTCAACTGGAACAGCTGCTCCCCAACACTGAATACACACTGACCATCTTCGCACTCCACAATGAGGCAGCTAGTGACCCACTGACTTCACAGGAAGTGACATGTACGCTTCATTTTATTATACAACCTTAAGTGTTTCCTGTACCTTTCAAATCAGCTCAGTCTGAGCTTCTCTGTGTGTCTTCTGTTTCTGGAATCTTACATTTTACACACTGCTTGCAATCCTTTACAAAAAAAAAATGGTGAGGTAGAGACATGACTACTCTTGAGGTTGCGGTTGTCCTACCCTAAAACTGCACCGTTGTATATTTCAGTGCCACTGCCGGCAGCTGGAGAGCTTCAGATCACAGAAGTGACACACAGTGCGATGAGACTAACCTGGGATCCAGCTCCAGGCAAAGTGCGCAAGTACATCATCACATACAAACCAAATAATGGAGAATCCAAGGAGGTGAGTGGAAGCATTCTAGCTGTTTCAAGTTGTTTATTTAACCTCTCCACCCCAATCTACAGCACTGTTTGGTGTATTTCTATTTTGTGTTTACAACTGTATAAGCTGAGATTATATATACAGTAGTGAGTCAATTATCCAGTCTTTGACCGTCTAATCAACCGAACGCACCTGTAGCCACATGATGAGTTACGTGTGGTGTATTACGCACACAGCTTCTGCTGCTTAAAAGGCTCTGAGATTTAGCTGCCAAAAAAAGGTCCAGCAGACTGAGGCAAATGAAAGTTACAGAATTATTCAGACCACCAAAACCTTCGATGGGGCATTGTGTGCTTTAAACTGTTGCAGTTAAGCAAATTAAAACAGTCACCTCGTTCTTGATTTTTCTTCTGTTTCGTCATTAAGGGCTGGAGATCCTGTCTTTATTATTGAACAGCTAAGAAATGTTATTTTATTCATTTCAATTGCATGTTATTGCAATGCCTTAACAGCAAGTATCAAAGTATAGAAACATTTTACTGAATTTTTGAAGTTTAATGATTCCTAAAGTTCTGCAATGTGTAAAGGTTGTACTGAATTGTATTCTTTGATGATTTTCAAAGTTTGGTATATGGTACGTTTAATTACAGTATTTCATTACCAGAACTATAGGTGTTAAAGTTTTACTGAATTGCAGTAAAAAAGTTACAGTAATTAATTAAAACATAATTATTAATACCTGTAGCCCATACAAATCAATTATGCTAACTAGTATCGGTCCCAATTAGTTTGGATAATTGACTCTACTATAATATACTGTCACCTCCAAAATTATTGGCACCCTTGATAAAGATAAAAACTGTATAAAATAAACAACACAGGTAATGAGCTATATTTTATGCTCAAATATATGGGAAAACCATATTATTTTATTCTAATACAATTGCTCAGAGAAAAAGTTTTTTATTAACAAGTAATAAAACATTTTCTCAAAACGATAGGTGTCAGAATTATTGGCACCCCTAAAGATTCTTATAAATAAAATCAAACAAAATTAAATCTGCATTAACATTCTACTTCTAAAACAATACTGTATTTATGTATTTTTCAGGTTAAAGGGAATCTCCTATCTGTTTGTGAAAATGCAGACATACCTTGTACATGCCTTAAAGTGACTCAGAGTTTTGGAGGGGGAGGCATTTTAATTGGGACTTCTTTGCATGATTAAGTGGCATTGAAAATGGTCGATGCAGTCTTAAACCTGCTAAAGATGTTTTAAAAAAAAAATACAAGTAGTTCAAGCAAGATGGTTGATATCTGAGAAACAGTAAATAATATGTGCCTTAAAATTCGATCAGGGGATAATAAAAATGACTTGGCTAACCCATTTTCAGGAGTAATTGGAATTGTTCCTAACACATTGGGAACAGCTTGATGTACTGCATAACCGCTGTGTCTTGTGGACAAGGTAGCATAGGGGATTTTAAAGCAGTCATGTAAAAAACAATGCCTCTTTTCTTCTAATTACGTGGGGTGTATGTTTTATGAGTTTGGTCTGCTGAAGGTGCTAACTTCTGAAGACTTTTGGCTGCAATTTCTGGCCCCAGCTGAACACTTTATCCTGAAGTAAATTGCTCCAGGACACACATCATAATTTCTACAGTGGGAGGTAATGGATAATACTGTTTTTGCCTCTGTGGATTTATATTCAGCAAACTTCACATGAGGGTTTAGCCTGAGGAATTACTGAGAAACCTCTCTATAAACTAAACTTCATATTACTGGATCAAGGACTGCACAAACACAACATTGCTATAATCCACTTTGACCTTTTTTGTTTGGATATTTTTTTGAGGATATTTATACAAGGCGTCTCTTGAGGCAAGGCTTAGCTAATCTTCTTTGGGGACTTGGTCCAGAACACCCATGGTTTTATTGAAAGTGTCAAAAGAGTGGACAGATTGGATTTCCTGCTTTCTTTTGCATCTTCACATATCAGATACTTCAGTGGGTGAAAGATAGCAAAAGCTGGTTAATGTACAAGGCCTATGGATGTACAAGTAAATATATATAATACATATATACTGTATATGACTGACTTTGTGATACTTATCCTTTTTAATGGATAAGCTGCAGGGGTACTGGCATTGCCAGGGCAGTTCACAAGCTGGAGAATCTGCAAGACCATGAAAGCTAACCATGCAGCAAGTTCTTGCCAGAGGACACTGATGGAGACAACAGGACACAGGATGAATGAAATACAGAAGCTGAACTCCATGTGTGATTCCCAGTACAGTACTGACAGTGTAGGCACAGTGAAAGGCTTGCACAAAGGATTGTGGATTTTAATGCTAGCAGATTGTAATTTCAGTTTTATCTGGTACATTTGATCATTCCTGTTCATTTCCATATGTTGGCCGGAGCATGTGGAATACCTCCCCTACCATAACAAAGCTTCTGGTTTCTTTCTGGGAACCACTGTTAGATGCCATTGTTACTGATTATAGCTGTCGTTTCTAATTTGAGATGTTCTTCCTCTCTGTTTGGTGTGTATATCTATTGGGTCATTCAGTTGATCATAATGATGGCGGATCTTAATATCAACACCATTCAAAAACCCCAAACCATTTTTTTTAAGACAAAAGAAGAAAAACAAATGTTTTGGTTTTCAAAAAAGTCAATTTTCTTTTAATTGGTTTAATTGTCAGCTTTATATATTTACATCTTTTTGAGATCAATTGAGTAGACCCCTATGTGCGCATGGTCATTATTGTAACCAAGTGTTCCTGATGTTGCATTCTTAATATTAGCTATAATAGAGATTGACACTTTTATGTGGTGTCATCAACTTTTGCAGTAGGTGGTCTAGGTTTAATTATTAAGGAATAACCAATGCACTGCAGAAGACACTAGAATGCTGAAATGGAATGTGGTCTACTTGGTTTCCAGCAGTTATACCTTAGAATTCTAATTGTGTGTTTTGAGGTTAAAGTTCCTTGTGACCTAGCAGAGGGATCCACCAGGTGGAGGTCTGCAAGATTCTAGGCTTACCTTAGTAGTAGGTTACTAGAGGCTGAATATGGCAAGCATGTGCCTGGCCTTTAATCCTTAAAATAACAGTCAAATAAATTGCCCGATGTAACAGCATCAACTCTGTAACTGTACTGAAATGTGGCTCCAGGAATCTTTTGTAGAAATTCCCTTGGCATGCTATTTGTATATAGGACCAGAGCTCTAAAATGCTAACAGATGTATTTAAGATATGAAATATATGACCATTTTAATCATGTTGTTTTGCAGATTGAAGTGGATGGCAGACAAACAACAAATGTTTTAGTGAATCTTATCTCCCAAACTGAATATGATGCAGCAGTTACTCCTGTATATGATGAAGGACCAGCAGCACCAATGATGGGACAAGCAACCACCGGTAAGGCATTATAATAAATCAAAAGGGACTTACTTTATAACAAAAACAATGTAACAAATCCAATTGAACCAAAATCCAAATTTACCAAATCCAGTTCACCTTGTACAGCGCACATTCTTTTACCCATGCGCGGCTCAGTGACTAAACATGTCGGCAAGTAAACGTAAATGCTTGGTTTGAACAATTCAAAAATAAGTAGTTGAGAAGCTGGAAAAAAAGGTAGTCCTGTAACACATCTTTCAGTGGAATATGGAATTGGTGAACAGACGGTTTGTGATTTAAAAAAGGAGGAAGCGTTGATTTCATACACAAGTAGCTCTGATTTTTCAAGCAGTTTGTCTAAGAGGAAATAAATGAAGAAATCAAGGATACCCGACTACTTTAAGAAACTATAAATGAAGTACAGTATGCTGTCTATGTTTTCGTAGGTTTTGCATTATCTGTGTTTTTGTTTTATTCGGGGGGCGTTCCTCCCTTCCATTACCCCAGTTAATCGAGTTGACTGTATGAGGATTAACTGTGAACATCTGGCTGTATATTACAAAAAAAAAAAAGTCATTTATAAAATAAGTATATTGCATATTTTGTCCCTATGTGTAGATGTTGTTCCGGCACCTACAAATCTGCAGTTCTCTGAAGTGACGCAGACCAGCTTTAGGGCTACATGGGACCATGGGGCTCCAGATGTGGCACTCTACAGGATTAGCTGGGTGGAAGAGGGAGGCACAGACATACAACATGTAAGGACTACAGCAATATTGTTGTTGATGTGTCAGCATCTTATGTCTAAAACAATGTTTTCAGTTGATTTAGGGTTAGACTGATGCAGCTTGATTTCTCCTCTCAGGCAATCCTCAACAGTGACGAAAACAACCAACTGCTGGAGGATCTGACTCCAGATACTCTGTATAAAGTGCATGTCACTGCTATCTACCCTGATGAATCGGAAAGCGAAGACCTAATAGGCAATCAGCGTACCTGTAAGCCCCACTTTAAAAATGAAAATACTTCCACAAAAACCTTGTAAAGAAAATGTTCATTATTTTATCATTGCGTTGCATTTATTTATACATTTTTTCATTTATTTTCTAGTGTCAGAATATAAACCACCACCACCAGGTAAGGTTTTTTCTTTTTTTTTTTTTTAAGAGGACAGTTATTAACAGTAAGCATTAAAAGCGTAGCAATATTACTGTGCATAACTATCACTTTTGGGTTCCCTATAGTTCTTACATTGAAAGTGGTTGTAGCTAACACAATAATTTCATGAATCTTACCTGTCATGAACCTCCATTCGCCATGTCTCAAAAGTACAGCTCATTCCCCTATTGACTAACACGCTTTGAATCTGAAGAAACTACTGAGGTAAAGAAACCGTAGAAGTGAAACAGTAACAGACTTTGCTGGGAGACAAAGCAAGCACAATGAGAGCTTCATTTAACCCAGTGTTGTACCAGCTAGCATTACTTTTAAAGACGTTTCTACAACACTTATTTTTAAAGACGTTTCTACAACACTTATTTTTAAAGACGTTTCTACACACTTATTTTTAAAAATGCTACATCACTTATTTTTTCTTTTAAAATGCATGCTTGAGACCTATAAGCACTAGCAGGAATTATTTTGTTAGCTTAAACTTGCAAATAAACAGTGCATTTATTTTGATAGTGCATCCTCATAGTAAGTGACTGTGTTGTGATGCATAGTCATGTATTTTTTTCCCTAGACCCAATGAGTGCCCCGGCCAACCTCCAGGTGTACAATGCCACCTCCAGCACCCTGACTGTCAAGTGGGACCCTGCCATCGGCAGAGTACTGAGATACAGGGTCGCATACGTGCCAACAGGAGGAGATCCTGAGCTCACGGTAAATGTAGCAATGTCTGTATGTTTTACAAGTGTACAGTGGGCTGTTATACTTTCTGGTTCTATTCACGTGTACAGGGGGCTGTTAATCTTTCTGGTTTTTATTCAAGTGTACAGGGGGCTGTTATGCTTTTAAATCCTAAAGATTTTTAAGAATGTTGCCAAGGTGTTGGGAGAAAAAAACAAACAAACACTGTTATCAGAGAATAAAAATTAATTGCAGCTATTAAATTGTAGCTTATGGGTATATATCTGACTAAATACTGTTATTTAATCTAGATTCAAAATGGCACTATGGCAGTCTCTTGTAATAAAACAAAATATTGAGGAATATTGGTGGGTTTCTGGTAACTCTTAATGGATATGGCAGTTGTATTTGACATAAACAGGGTATCTTAAAATGAAGATTCCGAGCACAGAATTGCTAATATAATTGTATCAAATCCTTTTACACTATTGATTAATGTGGTTCACATTTTTATATGCAGACATGGCAACGGACATGGAGGAGGGAGTGGGAGATGTAGCCTGTAACAATGATTGGTCTAACTATTCTTTTATATTGCATAAATGTCATTTGATTGCTAAATCGATGCTTTCTGAAACTTATATGTTTCCAAGAACACGTAGTGTTGCTCGAGCTGGTGGGTGTAAAAGCTTAACATTTCTTAACAGGCCTCAGTTTTGTTTTCTCTGTTGATGTTTATCTCATGGGAGTGTTGTCTAACAAATGTAAAATTGTCTTGTAACAGCTAAAGAATATGCTGTTCAACACAAACCGACTGATTGACTATCTGTTCACACAGTTTTGTACCAGATAAAGATAAAAGCATTTTAAATTTGCCTAAACGGTTAATTTAGCACCCTCTTGTAAAGTGGTATTTATACCCTGAGTACGGTATGCACACAGTGGTTGCATGTAGACATATAAAAGCAAGCACTACAGCGTGAAGTGTATTAAAAGAATCGTGTCGCTGTGATAGAAGTCTATTCATTACTCAAGCTGCCTCATTCAATACAAGTAAATGGATTGGATTGGAGTTGATTTCCCATGAATTTTCTGCCTGATAATGTTTTGAACAGTTCCTCTAAATGACACTTGCATCTTCCCTTAACTTTTGAATCACTACAATTCTAATGTAAGGAAAAAAGCTGTGTTGGGGGGGAAAAAAACAAAAACAAACCTATAATAAACTATGACAATAACTATGAGAATTACAGTGTTGTAATCCTAACTTGCTGCATCTTGGATAAAGACGCCTGCCAAATAAAAAAAATAAAGCTGAGCTGAGTGAGTTTAGCCAAGAAGATTGATAAGAATGTGCCTCATACAGTGATTCTATTAGGCACTTGCTTTGAGTTTGCCCTGACTCTGACCCTAAACTTTACATTTGAGTTCCCCAGGCTGATATTTGGAAAGGGTAGCAAACATGCCTTAAACCTGTCTTGAAGAGTAGCTATTGATCCTAATTAATCTCAACATTTAGGTATTGAAGTGTGAGACAGATTATTAACCTGCTTTATCTTAAAATTCATATGAATTGCACAGATGTAAGCAGTGTGGCCGGGGTTAAGAGTTGCTAGTGAGAAGTATGAGGTTTCCTCCAGAATGTACTGTATCTTTATATGATGTGTCATCTGAAAATGTAGACGAGACACACAGTCATTCTAGCTCTGACCCACCTTGCAATTAAGTAATCAGTGACTGCTGTAGAGATGAAGCCTTCAGGTCAATGACAGCATGCCAGCAGTACCGGAGAGTGTTTTGTTATGAGACCCTGTTGATTAAGCTAGTTTCATATGTAAGAAAACCTCATTTACTGAGCAGTCTGACACCTGCAATACCAAATGTCAGCAGTGGTATTGGGCTTGCATTTGCACACTGACAGAGAGTTAAAACAGGAGCCAAACCAAATACTCTTAAGTCAAATGTTCCTGTTCCCTAAACGGGCTGGCTGCCTCTTTTTAAATGGAAACAGTATTAAAAGTAACACACACAGCCATTTAAATATATTAATCTTTTAACATGTCAAATATAGGCCAAAGCCATCACATAACACTTTATTGATAAAGTTAAATTAATTAAAAAAAAAATTAAACAGAATAATGATTTCTTGTTGTGTTTATGTGCCAATAATAAGGAATGCCTTTCAATCCACTGCAAACGAACCCCCAGCTGTGTCGCTCAGCGCCTGCAGTCTCCATCATGCCATGGACGTGGTGCCAAGCTTCCTGAAACACTTCCAGGCAACATTGTTGAAAAATAAAATAACTTAAAAAGAAGCTTTTTTTTTGTTTTAGTTATTGCATGTGTCATGTACTTCTCGATTGGTATGCATGCACCAATTGTGCAGCTTTATTAACCCCTAAGAGAGGAGAGACTCTTTCAACTCCAACGCATGTAATGGAAAGACTTGGGTCTGCAGTGACTCCCCTATCCCAAACCCCAGTACTGCTAAAGGTCATTTAGGAATATAATGCTAAATAGTTTATTATTATGATAATATTTAGGCATTTTGACATGTCCTGTTCAATTATCGGTCCTCCTCAAAGGAACTTGCAACCCTGTAATAAGTAGTCAAATGTATTGTCTTTATAATTAAGCTTTATATAACACAAACGACAAGCTAATGTTCAATCTGGAAAGAAATGCACATTAGGTTTGAAAACTGTTCCACTTGTCCTGGGGCTGACTTTTAACCTATTGTACTGTGTATGTGATGTATTTTCTTGAGAAACAGATGTAGCAGGACAGTGCAGTCACATTTCATTTTATTAAGGTTTACACAGCAAAATAAAACAGTGTGGTTTGCCCCACTCATTTAAAAAATCTGAAGAGCACACTGTTGATGGTTTATCTTCAAAATGAAAACACATAAAATGTATATACAGATGTGCTCAAATTTGTTGGTACCCCTCCACAAAAAACGAAGAATGCACAATTTTCTCTGAAATAACTTGAAACTGACCAAAGTAATTGGCATCCACCATTGTTTATTCCGTATTTAATAGAAATCAGATTTGGTTTTGATTTTTTATTCAACATAATATTGTAAATAATAAAACAAATGAAAATGGCATGGACAAAAATGATGGGACCGCTAACCTAATATATTGTTGCACAACCTTTAGAGGTTGATTGCCAATCAAACGTTTTCTGTAGCTCTCAATGAGACTTCTGCACCTGTTAACAGGTAGTTTGGCCCACTCTTCCTGAGCAAACTGCTCCAGCTGTCTCAGGTTTGATGGGTGCCTTCTCCAGACTGCAAGTTTCAGCTCTTTCCATAGATGTTCAATAGGATTCAGATCAGGACTCATAGAAGGCCACTTCAGAATAGTCCAATGTTTTGTTCTTATCCATTCTTGGGTGCTTTTAGCTGTGTGTTTTGGGTCATTATCCTGTTGGAGGACCCATGACCTGCGACTGAGACAGAGCTTTCTGACACTGGGCAGTACGTTTCGCTCCAGAATGCCTTGATAGTCTTGAGATTTAATTGTGCCCTGCACAGATTCAAGGCACCCTGTGCCAGGTGCAGCAAAGCAGCCCCAAAACATAACCGAGCCTCCTCCATGTTTCACTGTAGGTATGGTGTTCTTTTCTTTGAAAGCTTCATTTTTTCGTCTGTGAACATAGAGCTGATGTGACTTGCCAAAAAGCTCCAGTTTTGACTCATCTGTCCAAAGGACATTCTCCCAGAAGGATTGTGGCTTGTCAATATGCATTTTAGCAAATTCCAGTCTGACTTTTTTATGTTTTTCTTTCAAAAGTGGAGCCCTCCTGGGTCTTCTTCCATGGAGCCCACTTTCGCTCAAAAAGCGACGGATGGTGCGATCAGAAACTGACGTACCTTCACCTTGGAGTTCAGCTTGTATCTCTTTGGCAGTTATCCTTGGTTCTTTTTCTACCATTCGCACAATCCTTCTGTTCAATCTGGGGTCGATTTTCCTCTTGCGGCCGCGCCCAGGGAGGTTGGCTACAGTTCCATGGACCTTAAACTTCTTAATAATATTTGCAACTGTTGTCACAGGAACATCAAGCTGCTTGGATTTGGTCTTGTAGCCTTTACCTTTACCATGCTTCTCTATTATTTTCTTTCTGATCTCCTCAGACAACTTTCTCCTTTGCTTTCTCTGGTCCATGTTCAGTGTGGTGCACACAATGATACCAAACAGCACAGTGACGACTTTTCTCCATTTAAATAGGCTGAATGACTGATTACAAGATTGGAGACATGTGTGATACTAATTAAAGAAACTAATTAGTTTGAAATATCACTATAATCCAATTATTTATTATCTTTTCTAAGGGGTACCAACAAATGTGTCCAGGCCATTTTAGAATATCTTTGTAGAATAAGCAATAATTCATCTCTTTTCACAGCTTCTTTGCTTTATGCTATGACATACCAAAGGCATGCAAGTATACATGATAAAATAGCTTTTAATTTCATCACTTTTCAGGAGGAATGCAGCATTATTTCAATGAGCTGTAAGGGTACCAACAAATTTGAGCACGTCCGTAAGTGTGACATGACAGAGCAGCCAGGTGTTGAACAGCACCTTTCCTGAACATTTCAAATAGAATAGTAAGCATGTTAAGACACAGAAAAAAAAAGAAAAAAAACTAATTACATTGAAAAATGTGTCTATTTTGAAATGCGTCAGCTGGCTTGCAGTATTTGAAGTGTGATTGGCTATATTTAAATGTATTTCCCATTTTTCTATAACAAATCTTATTCAAGCTATTTCATAAGCAGTTACATACTTAAATGCAATGATGGTGTATATTATGATATTTAATATCACATATACCATTATCTGCGATGGACTGGCGTCCCGTCCAGGGTGTAGTCTCGCCTTGCACCCTGTGTATGCCGGGTTAGGTTCCGGCTCACCGCGACCCTGTAAAGGAGTAAGCTGTTAATGATAATGGATATACTGTTATCAACATTTTTAGAATTTGTTGTGCAAGTTTTTTCTTCTTCTTTTTTAATTTTTATTTCAAGAAATCTATGTGGCCATGTACATATTGTTTTATTACAGCTTTAGTTTAGACACCTGTCAAGAATAAAGCGGGTGTGAGTGGGTTTAGCGTCTACTCATTTTCTAAAGGTTTATATGCATTAATGTTGAATTGCCTTATTCTACAGACACAAGTGGGAGGCAAACAAAACAGCGTTGTGCTGCAGAAGCTGACCTCAGACACACCGTACACCATCTCTGTAACATCAGTCTACGAGGATGGGGAGGGGGGAAGTATAACGGGCCGAGGCAAGACCAGTAAGTATACAAAACAACGGTTTGGTATAACTACTTGCATGTTGTTTTGGTCTTTTACAGCATAAACTACATATTCTTTTCAGTGTTTTGGAACTCATTGAATTTTTGGGAGTTTTCCCCTCTCTGAAAAAGATGACATGTGAAGGTTATCGTCTGAGGGTTTGTGAACAATGTTCTTACTGTGTAGATATACCAGAACCAATTATGTTGTTTTAAATTATTACATTTTAAAATTCGTAGAGAATACTTTTGGGATTGCATTCTGTAGTATCTTACAATAGCTCCAATAATTTGTCCATTACCTTTGCGATACATATCTTTTTAACAATTGGGAAAGTGGACTGAAGTTTTAGGCTATTAGATTTTCTTGGTGCTATGTGGATTATTATATCATATTTTTGTCAAAAAAAGTTGCTGCGTCACTATGAAAATAAAGCTATTTCTATCACGCCGTGCTATATACTAGAACTCTTATCATGTTTGTTTCTATATTATAGAGCCACTTGGTGCTCCAAAGAACTTGAGAGTAACGGATCCAACGACAAGCACTTTGAATGTGAGGTGGGACCCTGCTGAAGGCAATGTCCGTCAGTACATGGTCCTGTATGTTCCATCCACTGGAGGAGCTGAGGACATGGTATGGGTTACCTTACATTCCTTCTGCCCTATTCCGCTATGCTTTGCATGTGGTATCTCTGGCTGTGCAAGTCAGTGTTCAATTAAACATGTTGTTCTAGTTTAGCTGCCAGCTCCATCAGAACCGCCCCCTTTTCTTCAGTGTTTGATGTCTCCAGGTAGTAAGTACAACGCTGGAGCGGTTATAAATCACTTTGGCAGTTTATGAGTTATGTCTGATGGCTCTCTGCAGTTCTACAGCTGTAAAACCCTGCTGTTCACAAGTTGGAGGCTCTTTTTCCTTGTAGCAGACATGTTTAATCACAGTGCGCAGGGTATGAGGGGGGTTAGAGGAAACACCAGCGGGCTTGGAAAATGCCGCCTCATTCTTTAGTTGCAATATCTGCCCAGCTGCAATACATATGTAAATGATTTTATTTTTATTTTTCAGTGATCCTAGTCCACGAGAAGTAACAAACTTGCATGTACATTATATTAGATCATTGGATATAAAACTGAGCCCTATGCACTGAAAATGTGCTGGGTCTCTGGCCTTAATGGACAATGTGTGCAATTGTACTCTATTTACTGTACTGCATTGACTGCCTGAAGATTTCAGTTGAATGGCTGGAAGTTGTTTTATGCATGCAATACTAAGTTTACAAGTTTATAATAGCAAACACGTGCCTTTAATTCATTGAATTATTACAATGTATGTTATTAGCCACCCAAAAAACATATGCATATCTTATACTTGTATGTATATCTTATACTTTGGATAGTTTGATATTTGACTTTTCTTATAGTTTCCCCTGGTTACAGTGCTATGAATTTCAAAGATTTCTAAGTGTTAAAAGATGGTTCTATTTATTTCCATATCATTCTGATTTCTAAATTGAAACCAAAACAGTATAAGACCAGTTCTTTATTCTGAGTGATCTGAATCGGCCCTTTTTGTGAACAGGTACGAGTGACTGGAGGCTCGACCTCCACAGTTCTAAGGAACCTTCAGTCTGACACCGGATACACTATCACTGTTGTTCCAGTTTATTCTGAAGGGGAAGGTGGACGACTCTCTGGCACCGGCAAGACACGTATGTTCATTTTGAATTGCTGCTTTTAAGATTGCAGTGGCCGTTAAATGTGTTCCTAAAATAAAGAAGCTGGTAAAATGCTGCATGCATATAATACAAAATAATCTCCTCAGTACTCAACATGTTAGTCCTTCATTTTGAGCTTTGTATTTGTGGAGAAATAACTGCTGATTAATAGCAGAAACATCAAAGTGCCTTGTGTCTAGACTGGTCCATTAAAGAGGGGGGGAGGGGGGAGGAATACGATGAGTAATTCTGTCTTGTTTGTGGGAAGTTCTGTGCTTTCAAATTACAAATACGACACTTAAAAAAAACCGCACTTGAGAACATTGCTATGGTATGACATTTGTTTCTTAAAGGTTTTACTTTCTATTATCAAGTGTTTTTGAAATTGCTGATATTTTTTTTTGAAGCTGTACCTGAAGCTGTACCTGTATTTACATGTATTTGCATATTTAAAGCTAAACTGTAACCCTAGTAACATTCTGCATTATATGCTGCGTTGTGCTTTTGAAGCCTTTAGGACCAGTTCCATCAGCCATTTGCCAATATTCTGTTTATTGGAGCTGAGATAGTCATATTGTAACCAGTGGACTTATCATAATAAGGGTAGCCGTGGAAACCTTAGAACTGGGTTAAAAGTTGCCTTTGCTTTCATTTTGTTTTGTTTTTGTTCACAGTGATCCGCGGTTCACCAAGAAATGTCCAAGTTTACAATCCAACTCCAAACACCCTGAATGTGCGCTGGGAGCCTGCTGTGGGGCAGGTCCAGCAGTATCGTGTCATCTACGCTCCCCTGAGTGGAACAAGACCTTCTGAGTCTGTGAGTACTTTCAATAATCAGATGCCACAAAATCTGGTTAATCAGCATATAACCACCCTATACAGAGGGAGCAGTGTGTGGAATAGGGAGGGAAAAGTTAAAGCAGTTAGACTTTCATTTATTGAAAAAGAAATGAGAAGAAGTTTATGTTCAGAAAAAAAGATTTTGACCCATTGAAGGAATTTGTCCAAATAAAATAAAATAATAATACATACATACATACATATACTGAGAGGGATCAAAGTAATAGAAATAAGCAATTTAGATGTTGTATTTCCATGTGGATGATGTCAACTTTTGACTGCCTTCTTTTTTATATTCTCAACCTTCTAAGATGTTATGCATGTGCTTCAGAAGGAAGGACAGATAGTCTTTCATAACACTATAAAAAACAACTCGTCATATCAATAATATTCCAAGGCTAAACCATGTCTTTCTCAAGGATGGTACTGCGCCAATATTATTGCCAGCCAATACTCTGCCCTAGTTATAAATTCCTGTGTTACTGGTAATTGGGTCCCACTGGTGGGGTTGCATTACCAGGTGCACAGTAAGGCTGTCTGTTTGCTGACAACGGCATCATTTCTGGAGCAGGCATTTGTTATATTAGCTGTGTCCATTTTAATTTTTACAAAGTGTTTCTTGACCATACAGTAAGATTACTTTTCTAAATAATTCAGCCTGCTCTCCACACTCAATAAAAAGTGCTGGGTTGTAAAATTGTAGCTGTAGTTATCTCGGGATAATTATACTATAGTGGTGTTGATTGTTTTCACTTGTCTTTATTGCCAATAGGTGCTTGTGCCAGGAAATACCAACAATGCATTCCTGGACCGCCTGACCCCGGAAACACCTTATTCTGTCAACGTCGTGGCTCTATATTCTGATGGAGAAGGAGCGCAAGTCTCATCCCAGGGAACAACATGTAAGAGGTTTACTGCACGTGAATTACGCTGAATGATTTCCAACAATAATACTCGACACCATAGAGACTTGAGTGTTAAGTGTGTTTGTGACTTGGATCCTCATCTGTCCAATGCACATGTGTTGTAGTCAAGCACTTGGAATTAGTAGCATAGTGAATACAACATGGACACATAGAAACAGAGTATTGTAAACAGGTAACACTTTAGTTTAGGTATCTGTATATTAGGTATATTAGCAAAAAAAAAAAAAAAGAATGGCAAAAGTGTATAATAACTGTATTATAAAAGCAACGCCAGCCCATACAATTGGTGAGACAGGCAGACAGACAGACTATATCTATTATAACTGATTTATAAACAATAGCAAAAAAAAAACAAAAAAAAAACAATGGCACAAGTGTAATAGCATTATGAATAGCATGTTATAGATTGTTTATAATGACTTATAGTGGCTATGTAAATAAAGGGTCACGCTTTACTTTAAGGGACGCTTGTTTAGCTTATTAACTGTTAACAAGCGTTCATTTTGAGCTCAGGGTTATACCTGAAGATCTTTCTAAACTAATGTAAGGGGCAGAGTTGTGTGATGCACTGCCGTTACGGATTCTGTTCCCCGTCGGTGAGATGAGGTTAAAAGCTCTGTACCACGAATGCAGATGAACCCAGCTCTTCTGCATTGTGGGTGAGACGGCTGCTAATAAAAACCTGATTTAAATTGCTAAACATTACTACAATAAGAATTTCAACCGATTTCAAATATATGATTGACTGGGAATTGATAATCCATAGGGCTCTGATGTTTGCAGTGTTAGCTGGCCTATTATATAATAACTAACAATTAACAGAAAAATAAATCATGCATTTTAACATATTTATTAGGTGGTTGTTAATAGTTAATAGGCAGCCCTTAAAATAAAGTGTGACCAAATAAAGGGTTACCTGATTTCCATTACACGAGAGTAGATGTTAAAACTTCATGCTGATTTGAACTCGGCTCTCGCCAAGATAAACACCAACTAAGACGTAGCTTTACAGTAAACTAATGTGATCCATATGTGTCTCCATCCATTTACGTTTCCTTCCATATGATGATGTAGATATCCTTCTGTCTGGTGTTAATGGCTGAAGTGTAATGCTGGCTCCAGGGATCAGCTTATTTTGCCTCCCTTGCGCATCAGCTAACAAGAGATTCAGTTATGGAAGTGCAGTGTGTTAAAGACATACCACAATTCATGATAATTTGCATTAGCGATATGCTTACAGCACACTTGTAATTGTTTCCATATATGAAGGAAAGTCTCTATTGGCACACATTCTTAACTGAAAATGACCTGTTAACAACTGTGTGGAATTGGAATAAAGGAACATCACGCAGCTTCTATAAAGCAGGCTGACAGGACTGGTGCAAAATGACTGGACTTTGAACAGAGGGGAGATTATGCTGAACAATACATGTCCAACACATCAGTCATTTCCTCCAGCTAGGGGCACTTCACCAAAGACAAGGTCAATCATGTGCAAATAATGACATATGGAATTGACTTTCATGGTGTTATAGACAAAAAAAAAGTATGTTTTTCGGTTAATGTTTTGTACTTAGTACTGGATCCCCAGGCTGCATGGAATTGAAATGGCTGTTTAAAGTGAGTTTCAGGATATTTCCTGTTGGATAATGACTGCTCCTCTCAGAGCATCTGGTCTAGGTTTCTGGTATGTAGTGATATCGTATGTGGAGTTTTCTGGAAATGGTATTGAAAGACCCTTGTACTCTACAAACACATGTCAGTTTATGCTTATATACATCTGTAAACCTTTTTCCACAGTTGTTAATAGCAGGTAACAATTTGGCAACTTCTCTAATGCAGACATACAGCGTTTAAAAAAAAAAAAAAAAAAAAAAAACCATTGCATGAAACTTTCTGTCACAGGTGGACAGGATGTGGTTAGGGGGAAAAATAAAAAGCAAGAGTTCTTGAAAATGCTTGAGCACAGAAAAGTGTACTTTTATAATGTAATGAATCAAATTATACTGTGGTACAGCAAGGGTTGAGTTCATTTTAATGAGGTGCCATTCCAAATCATGTTTTGGGTTGAAAATTGTGAGACGTGCATTATAACATTTTTACTAAACTGATTGTATTAAAATCCTAAGGCATTGCAATAAAATATTCAAAGCCAGTGGATTCTTCCACTCAGCACAATGTACATTTTATTATAAGTAGCAGTGCGTCATATTTTTTCTTTCCTATTTCAGTGCCTCGCAGCGGGCCAAGAAACCTCAGAGTGTTTGATGCAACCACAAACAGCCTGAGTGTAAACTGGGATCACGCTGAGGGGCCTGTTCAGCAGTACAGGATCATCTACGCTCCCACTACTGGCGATCCCATCGAAGAATTTGTAAGTTAATACCCTTCTGTAATGTATTAATTGAAGAATGTGTACGTTAATACTCTTCTGTAATGTATTAATTGAAGAATGTGTACGTTAATACTCTTCTGTAATGTATTAATTGCACTGTAGGATGTTTTCATTAAATTATTTGTAAAGAATGTATTTACTGCGAACCCAAGATACGTAATGGAAACCTAAAGGTTCAAAAAGACATTGTCTCTAAACCTCTACAAGCAGCTGATTTACAGCAAGCTCCATCCATATGTATGTTGTGTTTTTCAGCAGTTAGATAACCTCATTAAAAAAACAAACAAACAAACAAAACAAAAAACCTCAATTTGTACGTAAGTCAATATTGCTCTTCTGCAGTGTGAAAGGGACTTGTATTATTACACGTGGCTTTAGCCTATCCTGGATTATCACTTTTTACTTAGTTTGAGATAGTCACTCCACAAGTGTAATTCCTACTACAGTGTAGGGCTTTCTGCCAGCCAAAATTGTTGTGCTCATTTTGTAATGCATTATGACTGTACCGTCTGCTACCTAAAACTACCGATTACCCTTGCAGTCTTTTCAAACCTTTCAGCAGCCTTGAATGATATATTTCACCTCTAAATAAAAAGAGCCATATTTTGGAGCTCAGAAGCCCTGCATGTTTTAAGAGCTGTGTGTTGGCCTTCAGTATATGAGTGACATACTGATCATGAGAATGTAGTTTGCACAGTATTGCACAGATGAAAGTGTTTGCTGGATACAGTATGCACCACGCATGTTTTGACTGAATTGATGAGTATGATGAGTATGAGGCCATTGCTGGCTCCAGTTTAAATGTAACTGGATTGTTGTAACTGGCTCTACTCTCAGCAGGGCATCTCAGTAAATTAAATGAGGTATTTTCTTTTATATATTTTATAAAAACCAATAAATACCTCCAAAGTTTTGATTCAAACACATGCTCCCTTGAGAAAGATATGTATAACATATCGAAACATTGGGCAGCTGGATCTTTGCGCTAATATTCAGTATGTTAAGGCAGCAGTGTGGAGTAGTGGTTAGGGCTCCGGACTCTTGACCGGAGGGTCGTGGGTTCAATCCCCAGCGGGGGTCACTGCTGTTGTACCCTTGAGCAAGGTACTTTACCTAGATTGCTCTAGTAAAAAAAAAAAAAAAACCCTGTGATATCTTCTAACAATTGTAAGTCGCCCTGGATAAGGGCGTCTGCTAAGAAATAAATAATAATAATAATAATAATATATATATATATATATATATATATATATATATATATATATATATATATATATATATATATATATATATATATTAGTTCAAAGAGCCAGCTGCCAACATCAGAGTCCTCTGGATAATACATTTCCAGTTGATCATATATTTGAAATCAGTTCAAATTGTTACTGTAATAATGTTTAGCAAATTAAATCAGGTTTTTTACTACAATGCAGAAGAGTCGGGCTCATCTGCATTCGTGGTTATAGAGCTTTTAACCTCATCTCACTGACAGGGAACAGAATCCGTAATGGCAGTGCATCACACAACACTGCCCCTTACGTTAGTTTATAAAGATCTTCATGTATAACCCTGAGCTCAAAATTAACAAAGTTTGTTTGAAAAAAGTGGCCCTTAAAACAAAGCGTGACCTTACAGGCACTGTCTCTGGTGTATCAACTGGCTGCTTAATCTAATAGTATTGCACCACACATCATAGTGGAAAACTAGCTCAGAATTCCTGAAAAACGTTCCGTATTGTATTATAAAATGTACTCAAATGATTGATTAAATGATAATTCTGGTTGTGTTTCCTGCAGACATTTGTCCCTGGAAGAAGAAACAATGTAATCCTTCAGAATCTTCAGCCTGACACTCCGTACAGGATTAGTGTAGTGGCCGTGTACCCAGATGGAGACGGAGGACAGCTAACAGGAGATGGCCGGACAGGTAACGTTACTCAAGTTTGCAACGTGAAAGTTATTATTTTTTTCAGCCTATAGCTACATGTAATCCCTGTGCTTAAGTATTGGGAAATAAATGTAGAAAATGATTTTGAATTATCATTCATTATCAACGATAAACATTAACAATATATTATTGCAGTAAATTTACAAATCAAAGTATTTGAGTGGGTAATTGGCATAACTGATTATTAATGGAAAGCTGTGTCTATTTTGCAATGCATCAGTTGGCTTGCAGGAGCCCCGCAACCTGCGCGTCTCGGATGAATGGTACACGCGATTCCGCGTGCACTGGGATGCTGTTCCCTCACCAGTCCTGGGATACAAGCTTGTCTACCAGCCAACAGGTGAGTCAACATCTGGAAGACACATATTGCAGTTGTTTTCATTGTCTTTTGTACTGAGGTAATAGCCCTGTTTATTTCCTCATCTTTTCATTGCCCTCTAATGAATATCTGCCTCCAATCTTGAACTGCCGTTTTATGTCTGAATTCATTATAATTCTTTAAAATTGTGATTTGGTTTTTATAGCTCTGACGTGAAACAGTAATAGATGGGGGGAGGGAGGGGTTAGAGAGAGTGGATTGTTAAAGAGGAATACAGTGGTTGGAAGGAAAGTTTCAAACAGGAGGAGGTAAGCACTTACAGCTGGGCTGTAAAAAAAAAAAAAACGCATCCTAGTAAAGTATCTGCCAGGTGGAGAGGATGTAATGGGGTAGGAAAGTGGAAAGCAAGAGTTCTTGATCATGCTTAAGCACAGACATGTGTACTTTTAGAATTTAATGAATCATCTGACAGTGCTGTACCGCAAGGGTTGAATCCATTAAAATGAGGTGCCGTTCCAAATCATTATTTGGGTTGCAAAATGCAAGACATACATTTTTACGAAAAGGAAAATAAAACAGGGACATTTCAGCAATTACATGTAAAACTCAAATTCAAATGAATACTGATATTGTGCGTTTCTTAGCCATTTGTCATTTGAACTGTTTCAAGTATTTTGTTTGGTTTTCTTGATTTCAGTTACGGATGAAACCCTGGAAGTGTTTGTTGGTGATGTAACATCGTACACACTGCAGAACCTGCTCCCCGGCACCACTTATGATCTCAAAGTCTACGCCCAGTATGATGGAGGAATCAGTGGAGCGCTTACAGGACAGGGCACCACATGTATGTCCCTGCACAGTCTGCTTTGTTTTAAATGTTTTTCAGAAGTCTTCCTGTATATCAGTAGAATGAAATAGCGTTTGCTTGTCCAGTGTTGAACTGTGTTATGGTAAATAGCTGTTAAATACCTTCTAAGCAACACTATAAAGGTTATATTCTATTGTATGAGTTCAGTGACTCTACTAGAGAAGTCTATTGAGTACAGCTGCTGCTGTCATTCCTGCTTATCTAATATAACAGTAGCACCAGTCATAGTATAGGAATCAGGAATACTGGACCTAAAGAAAAAAACCAAAGAAACACTTGGTCTGACTTTTTGGATGAACAATCAGCCTTTGCATGAGTTGTGACTGTAGTTATACTGGATCCTCCTTGGCCTGAGGGGCTTTAGAAAGCTGTGACGAGGGCAATGGCAAGAGAGCGTGCCTACACTAATGTAACGGATAGCCTTATTAGCCTTGTACTTTAAGATACTGTCATGACAGTTATACAGTTGCCTTTAATACCCCAATGCTAATGATTCCTTTCCTTCATTCATAGTGTACTTGAATGTCACTGACCTGACTACCTACAAGGTTGGCTGGGACACCTTCTGCGCCCAATGGAGCCCTCACAGATCTGCAACGTCATACAGAATTAAATTAAACCCTGTTGATGGTAATTGAGAGTTATTTTTACAAAGAAGAATAAAAGTAGGGTTACCAAACAAATTGAATCGCTAAAATCTTGGGTATTAAAATTCAATTGTGGGGGCTTAAAATATAAATCAGATGGCAAACGATAACACATGTGCCGGTAACATGAGTTTACATATAACCTGAATTACTGGCTGTTTGCAAATCATCTAGGAAATGTGTTTTATTGTAAAAGGCATACGAGCTATAGGGACCATAAATGAATAATTAATATTAAAAGTGGAATCAAGCAGGACTATAATAAATCTTTTGCATATAGTAGTTTTTCTTTCAAGCCTTCCCTAGTGTTTATCTTGTTGCATGTGGGGTAATTCCCATAAGGTCTGTTTGCAATGTTGTCATTTAGTTTTTTTTCTAAAGGGAAAATAACCCCATGAGTCTCACAAAGAAGGTTAATTGCGTTAATAATTCACGCTTTCATCCTCCCCCTCTTTTACCCCAGTCTCCATCTGTTATTTATTCACACTTAGAAACAGGGCAACTGTTAAAAACAGGAATCAATATTGTGTAAACTGACTGTTGAAGAAAAATGCAGGTTGTATGCGCTACAGTTATATATGCATTCATGCCTGGCCAGTAATACATTCAGATGTACAGCTGTGGTCTAAAGTTTTATATGACCTAGAATATTAGGATTGAGACATCATTTAAAAATATATGTATATGAACATCATTTTGAACTTTTATTTAACATAATGTAATCAAAGGAACTCCAAAATGATATTGCAGAAGTATATCATGGACAACTGTAAAACAGTATGTAATTCAATATGTTATAGCAACATCATTCAGCAGGTTTCATTCGACTTTCTGAAGCAACATTAGTTAATTCTATAGGGCGATGCAAAACTTTTGGCCAGAGCTGTACGATAGTGCTGGTTTTGGGTTAGTTTTTTTCTGGTCTTTTTGGTAATTGCAGAGTAACAAAAGGATGGTCTGCCTATTTTACACGATCCCTAGTTTTAGATGACATTTAACTCTTTCCTGAAAACAGTTATCGGTGTTAAATACTGCTTGATGTGCAGCCATCCACTCCACAGTTGTGTCAGCATGCCATGTTTACATCCTGCTGGTGGAGTTCAGAATGCTGAGATATCACTGAGCTCCATCTGTGATGCATGTCCCAGGACTTGCTGGAGGGTGTGGTGGTCTATAACACAGTGCCTGTGCAGCCCCTGGGCTCTACTGTTACGTGCTGTTCTTGTCTCTCAGTCATTTGCATGAACTGTGCTCTTTCTCAATTGTAGCCTCCAGTAGCGGACAGCAAGAGATAACAATCAGTGGTGCAGAGTCGACGTACTGTTTCAACGGCCTCTCTCCGGATGCTTTGTACAACGCTACAGTGTTTGCCCAGACCCCTAACCTTGAGGGACCAGGAGTCAGTGTGCGTGAACGGACTTGTGAGTAACAATGTTTGATATTGTAGCGCGCTTGATAATCTGAAAAAGCTGTATACTAATATCACTAAATATACCAGTTTTCTTTTTTTTTTTTTTGAAAGAAAAACATCTAGCTCATCTGAAAATTAGATGAACTAGATGCAAAAAATATATAGACAAAATATATAGTGTGCGTATAATATATATTGTGTGTGTGTGTGTGTATATATATATATATATATATATATATATATATATATATATATATATATATATATATATATATAAATATATTATACTGTGATAAATCAGAACATGACATGTGTTCTTTTTGTTATAGTGGTTAAACCAACAGAAGCTCCAACTGTGCAACCAACACCCCCTCCACCTCCCACTATACCACCAGCATGGGAAGGTAAGCACAAGAGTTTCTGTCCAAGAAAGCATAAGTGGAAACTGTCATTTTTAGTTAATTTCTAAAACAAACAGTATTTATGTATAGTCTCATTAAACATAGCCATACAGTTATGCCTTAGTTGAGTGACATCAGTCCAGTCCCTGGTGATGACATCACATCTCCACTGTTTTTTTTAAACACTGGGTTTTGGGGATTTCTCTCTTCGGAGGATGGAATTCAGTGGGCTCTTTAGCAGTTTTTGCTCTGTGGGTTCCATGAGGTAGATGTTCTTGTCCACCATGATTAAACAAGCACCATCTTGGTTCCAGTTGCCAGTCACACAACCAATCAATCAAAAAAACAGGATTCCCCCAGGATTCAGTGTGGAAAACAGGCAAATGTACACTTTCATGTACTGTGTAAGCCATTAGTTTTCATATTTTATTTTGTTTTAGTAAGAAGCTGTATGCATATGAAGGAAAAAAGTTAGACATGTTTACATTTTGTGTTGGTAGACTGACTAGGTACCACATTGCTGTAAGGGGATAACTAACATGAAAATATACTTGCACTTTGCCAGTGAGACTCCACTTGTACTGAAGGCTTCCTATAGTCCAGTTTATTCATTTAAATAACTCATGAGCATTACAGGCAACTGGAACATTGTGCTACATTGTGCTGGGGCCACCATCAATTGGTATCAAAGCAAATTCGAATAAAGTGTGTTCATTTCCTATACTCAAGGGTAGGTGTACTAAGGTGGGCCAGTCACAGTGCAAACATGCCGCAATTTCCAGTTTTATTGCGAAAATTTGCATAGTATACATTTTGTTGTATGTACTAAGAGAAAATATGTTAATGTAAAGAGCCGCACTATACTCATTTAAATATTTGTTGTGTCTTCTTAATGAGATCTCTAGCATTGCAAGAGTCGTACGACATTGTTCAAATAAATAGAGGGAGTTGAGTTGTGCTTTGCTGCAGCAGAGGGTGCCCGAAGGATAACGTCTATACATGCAAGGGTGCAAAAATCAAAACAACATTTTTTTGTTAAATGTAAATGTCATCTGTACAGTGCATTCTGTTCTGTCTTAATTTTACCTATTTTAATAATGTTATATATATAAAAAAAAATAAATGAAAGGCAGTTTAATCCCATCAGATTCTATAGTGGGGCCCCCACCATCACCCCCAAAAAGCTTTTCATAATCACACAGTACCACCTCACTTAACCGGACATGTTTGTCCGACATAAGGAGGTATCGGGTTTAAAAACAATACAATAAAATTGCACACATACATTTATAGTGCTCAATGCATTTTAAATGTAAATGATTGCACTGAAATAACACTAATGTGATTTGGGTAGATTACACATTACACTATGTAAAAATATTAATCTGCACAGCAGGCCTCTACAGTTTACAGTACATTTTAAATTGAAACGAAATGATTTTAGGGTTTTTTTATTTTATTTTAATTATTATTATTTTTAACTTGGCCTACTTAGTAACCTAGACAATTAACACAAAATAGATCATGGTCCTATACAGATACTCGGAATGAGCTGGAGGGGTTTGTGGTACATGTGTGCAGTCTATTGCTCGGAACATGTTGAGGAAACCAGAAATGTCATAGAAATTTGTTTTCAAGGCTTGTAAGTACACCCTGACTAATGAAAATTTGGTACTTGGGTGTTTGCCTCAAAAATGCATTGAGCACAACTGGCAACGTACGAGGAAAATTGGACTGGGAAATGCCAGCAACAATTGCGACTATTTGAAGTGCTTTCAAAGTTTTTAACAACTGCAATTATAAGTGTCGTAATTGCCGGCAGCTTTAGTACATCTCATTATTCTGCTAAGAAATAAATAATAATATTTGATAATATCTCCGCCCCATTTATACGGATTTATGCAGGAATGCCCATAATTACATATTCATCTAAGGCTGAACCGCAAAGAAAAACTGCTTCCGTAAAGCATTCCCTAAAAAGTCGCTAATAGCATTGCACTTGTTTAGTACATTTCACCCTAGACTTCTGACTCGTTTGCAACTGGTTTACAATTATTGCGACAGGCGCAACACTTTAATACAGCTACCCCTCAGTGTCCAAATGTATTTTCCAAGAACTTGTAGTCACTATCGACAGTGTATCTAAATCACGATGTCTTAGGCAGTGAATGTGCTTGTTACATTTTATGACAAGCGCGGGACGGCTGAGCCTAATTACAGTACAGTTGTGTTTTTTGATTCTACTGGCCCGGGCCAGCTGTGCAGTTTTGTTGTTAAAGCTGGTGTTGGTGTTGCCCTGCTCTAGCTTGCAAAGGTGCCAAGGCAGACCTCGTATTCCTAATCGATGGCTCATGGAGTATTGGGGATGATAACTTCAACAAAGTTCTGCAGTTTGTTTTCAACACCATCGGAGCCTTTGATGAGATCAGCCCAGATGGAATGCAGGTGTGTTACTCTGCTGTTCTGCGCTTTGCATTTGAAGATGATGTTGTACTTTACTTATTCTCCACAGGGAGCTTCGAAAACAATTCCCAGTTTCCTGTACTGCAGGGTTTTTTTTGCATTTTAGACATATGCATAATCAAATACTTACCCAGTGTAGAGACAGACCCTTACAAAGGTTTACCACAGTATATTTTCCCCATGCTTTTCCCATGGTTATACTATGCATTTACCACAGTTTGTCATGGTTTGCCATGTTTTTCAGATATGCTTACCATACCTATCAGGGCTATATGATGCTTTACCATACTTTCACTATGCTTTATTACACTTTTCTATGCTTTTACTATGGAAGACTTTAAGGGGAGATATATGCATTATATTTGTTCCTGCCTTCCTAACAGGTGTCCCTGGTACAATACAGCGACGATGCAAAGATTGAATATAAACTGAATACTTATAGTGACAAGGGAATGACTCTTGCAGCCCTTCAGCTTGTTCGTTACAGAGGAGGAAACACCAGAACAGGTACATCAAACACTGTGTCCTTCTAATACGTATTATATAGTGCATTGAAAACAATGATGTAACACATTGCACAACATATCGTTACAGAGGAGGAAACACCAGAACAGGTACATAAAATACTATTTTAAATCACTGTCCTTCTAAGTACATATTATAGTGAATTAAAAACAATGAAATAACAGATTGCACAACATATGTTTGATGAATGTTGGATCAATCACACATATTTCAACTGAACTGCAAAGATATGCTGTGGATATTGCAAAGCTGCGTGAAGAACAGGAGACAGCAATGATAATTAATGAGTTTGTCCTTAACATTACCCCAGTGTTCCCTAATGCGTTTACTGAATTTAGTGATGTGGTCTTGCCAACATTTACTTAATTCCCTACATTATCATATCTGAATCAAATTATTTTTCCAAAAGTGCCGTAAAGCATGTGCACATTTTAAAAACTCAGCAGGACTCAGCAGGTTTTGGAAAAGTACTTTTAACATTTTATTTTTTTATTAGAAGTGCCTTTGAGTAAACATCCTTTTAGCAATGGAAACATTTGTTTCAGCCAGTTTCTTGAAAGCCCTTTAACCCAGAACAAAGATTAATCAGTGTTCCCTTTATGAATATTGTAACTATTTAAAAAGAAAAGCTTTATATTTGCATCAGCACACACATATATATATATATATAATTTTGCAGCCTGTTTCTGTTGATTACCAAATTGTTTCTCAGGAGCATGGGCAGATAAAAGCTATGCAGTAAATACATAAAATACATTACTAGTGACATTAAGTTACATACCAATTTTATCATATATTCATATTTAGTTTTAAAGATAGAAATATATTTAGAATTGGGTCTTTGTTTCTGCTCTGGTTATTTAGGTGTAGCCTTGAAATACTTAGAATTGGGTCACGCCAAGGCTTTTGAATTTTCTTTTTTGGTTTGCATGATCTCTATTGAAGATTAACGCACAAGTCTCTGTTTCTGCTCTGGTTATTTAGGTGTAGCCTTGAAATACATTGGCGAGAAGGTCTTCACAAAAGAGAGCGGCATGAGGAGAAATGTACCAAAGGTCCTTGTAGTGGTCACAGATGGACGATCCCAAGACGAGGTTAAGAAGTCTGCTGCCATTTTACAGCACTCTGGTAAGTTTATAGTCAACAATAAATATAAAGGTTAGTGAGAAGGGTATTTAGTGTGTTAGAACAGCATGTGGTCCTTCTTCAATGTCCTGGACTGCAATAGCATGGGAGAATAACACCACAGTGTTAGAAGTTCACAAAGGTCTGAAGCCAGGAACACATCAAGAGCTTCCAGCTTCAAAGAGATCCCTGATGTGAAGGAGTTAAAAAAAATTGATTCATTTATCAGTTGAGTGTATCAGTGGATCAGCTCAGTGTAAGTCCTTTAAAACTCATGTGTTTTAATTACAGGTTACAGTGTGTTTGTCATCGGTGTGGCTGATGTGGATTACGCAGAATTACAGAACATCGGAAGCAAGCCAAGCGATCGCCACCTCTTTATAGTGGATGACTTTGATGCTTTTGAACAGATTCATGATAACCTTGTTACGTTTCTCTGTGAAACAGCCACTTCCAGTAAGTCATTGTTTTATCGTATCTACAATTTGTTTTCACTCACTTGACAATAGTCATTCTCCATGCATTGCCATTCCCTATGCTGACCTCATACAGGTTTTGAAATGATCAAATGTTACAGCAAAATGACCTATAACCCCTTTACTTATTCAGTAGTTAAACTAAAAAATATATGAATCTAAACACACATATATACATACAGTATATACTGTATATAATACCTTTTCGGATGGAGAATTTTAGCATTTATGCAAAACCTTTTCTTTTTTTTTTACTTTTTCAGCTTGCCCACTGATTTACCTGAACGGGTTTACCTCACCAGGTAAGACTAATACCCTTAACTTCTGCTTCTATGTCTGTTTGGGGTTGTATTTTTATTTAACTATTTGCATTCTAACTGGATCTGTTTTTGACTGCAAAGGGTTCAGAATGCTGGAGGCGTTCAACTTGACAGAGAAGACCTTCGCCTCTGTGCAAGGAGTATCTATGGAACCTGGGTCTTTCAACAGTTATATCGCCTACAGGCTCCACAAAAACGCTTTCCTCACACAGCCCACCAAGTAGGTTTAACACCAACATTGATAAATGATGAGGATGTACAGTAAATGCAGCCTTCACTTTAAAGAATGTTCATAATTATAACCTATAAATCAAAGCTCAAAACAAAATCCCACTGCTCATATTATTAATATATGTTTGCCCCCCTGTGTTTATTTTTCTAGGTTCTATAAAAAAGTATATATCTGTTTAATTATTCGGATGCATTAGTATTGCAGGTTCAAGTTATGACGACACCCCTGAGACACAGAGTTACATTTACTAAGCTTGCTTACTGAAAGGAAACATAATTGTTTTAAAACTAGAAATAAACAACTAAGAATGCTGATGTAATGTCTGCCTTCATGTTTTCTCATTCATCATTTTTTTTTGCTTGACTGGGATTCTCACAGTCCACTTAAGCTTTGTTTAAATGGTCTGTCAAGCTTACGAACGGCTGGTCACCTAATTAGAAAAATGACACGGCTGCTAAATAAATAAATAAATAAATTATCAATCTTGCTTTTTAAAATGTCTCTTCAATCATACAGCGTGTCAGGTAGATTATACGTTCAAGGCTGTTTCAATCAGTCGGAGCACAGATTAATTATAGCTATGGAGATACTTCCAGATGATTACATCACAATTACAATTTTGTAGTCACATATATGGCGCAGAAAAATGTACAGATTTAGTACATTGTAACTATGCATAATAACATGTAATTATGTGTAAGGACACATGCATTTGCTAAGTAACTACTTTGTAAATACACAATAATTACAGACACAGTTTAAAATGTTACCACAACTGGATTATTCTAAATATGATGTATATATGTTACCGAATCAAAGCAATGTGTGGTAAATCTGCCCTTGTCGCTTCCGAGGTATCTGACTAATTACCGAAAGGCAGCTATTGTTCATTCTGCATGCTTCCTGTTTTAACAGGGATGTTCACCCGGAAGGATTGCCAGCTTCCTACACAATCTTGCTGATGTTCCGCCTTCTTCCGGATTCACCCAATGAGGCTTTTGACATCTGGCAGATTACTGATAAGGATTACAAACCCCAAGTCGGTGTGACTGTTGATGGTATGTGACAGCCTTTTTGATACATTGAAGGAGTAGCTTTCAGTCTGTTGTGATTATTGAGGTTTTCTTATTAAAACACCATTGCACTTATGAGTAGCTTTAACAGGATCCAGAGCCCAGTACTGTACTGATCTTACACAATTAGACACAAACGAAAGCTTAACCTCAGATGAGGACAGGTATTTCTAAATCTGGAGTGCTGCTGCTGCTGCCACAGGGAAGCGTGGCTTTGCGTGCTTAATTGATTCTTCGTTGGATATCTGCTTGGCAGGATGATAAAGCTCTGTGGCTTTCTCATGCAGCACTGAGGTTTTCTACTTAATGTGCTTTGCATGACATATCATTTTAGGCATTTATTGGAGACTGATTTGATGCAATCTTCTTCTGTTTCAGCTTCCAGCAAAACTATATCCTTCTATAACAAGGACACGAGAGGAGAGATTCAGAAGGTCACGTTTGATAATGATGACGTTAAGAAAGTTTTTCACGGCAGCTTCCACAAGGTAATTGCTCTCTCAAACTAGTGGGCACATCTCACAAACTCCTCAGTAGACCCCTAATATGATCCAGCTGGCAGTAAAGAAGTTTGTGGTTACAATGCTTTATTCTGTGTTTGCATGACTTGGATCCAGCAACAATTCCGTTCACTTTTACTCGGAATTATAAAAAAATATATATAGATATATATCCATTCTACCAGTAAATGCTTGCAAAGGCCAGCTGTAGCACATATATTTTACAGACTCTTATTGAAAGCTTCTCTCATTGTTACAATAAATACTAATGTAATATAAGCATAACTTTACCGAGGGTTGTCATAGGACTCCTTGTGCACTGAGACAGTTTGGGACAGATCAGTCTTTTAAACTCACACCTCAATGCATTCGGACACGTTTTACCTGTCTCAGGTACCTTTCACAACAGGACTACACTTACCAGAATGCATTGCAGTGTGAATTGAAAAACATGAACTGTCCCACTGTCCTAGTATACATGGAGTCATATGTAATATTGTTACAAAACATATACACCCATTAAATAAAGGAACAATTGTCAACAATCAGCACAAGCAATGAAATGGAGTGTAATTATATCTATAAAGATACATACTGAAACAGACATTCAAAAAGGTTAGTAATAAACAACACAATCTGTGGTTGCTGTCTTTTGATCTTAATTCTAGTGCTGGTATAATAAAACTGAGATGACAGCAATATCATACACATTGTAGAAAGGCTTTGTAATTGACATTTTTATCCACGGAGGTCTGCATTTCATCCCTGGCATCTGGCCCTATAGTGTTCACATGCTGCAGGTAGAATCAAGTTAAATGATCCTTTAAGATATTGCAAATCAAGGCATTTTAATTTAAAGAAGTAAGATAAAACTGCCAATTAATTTAAAACAAATGTTTTATGAGTTGCTGTTCATAGTAGCTATATTGTTATTTGCTTACAAATCATTTCTTTGCTTTATTTTGTTAAATACAAGTAGTTAATAGCATCACTGTTTCCTGCATTTTTGCATAACCAGCCAATCAAAAAACAAAACCAAACAAAAAAAAAAGCAAATAAACAGAATTTGATTTAAAAAATAACATTTTTTTTTAGATTATCTATTCAAAGATTTATAAATGTTTGATATACATTCACCTTGTGTCTTAGCAAAGACACACTTTTTAAAATTACCTATTAGGAATTTTAGTGTCATTTGTATTTAAAAAAAAAAAAAAAAAGCTGCTGAAGTTGCATGTTCCTTTGGAAAATGTTGGGTCATTGCTATGGCTATTAAATAACAACATCAGAAAACCATTGCAGTGCTAGCCTGGCTCTTTGCTTGTCTTTATTTTTTCGCTGTTCCCATTCTGATCTGTATCGTTTGTTTTCAGTAGTTGGCTGTATGGGATTTGTTTTTAAGGATTTGCACATTAGTGGTTGGCTTCCAAGCACTGTAGTGTATGTGGTATCTCAGTATGCTGCGCTCATTTGTAGATCAGTAGAGATAGTCAGCAGAGGCCTTGCCAAACAACCCTTTATTACCAGAACCATAGCCATTCAAATGTCTTGCACTGCATCAATGTCAGAAATGGCAGCTGATCTTGGCGACTGTAAAACAATTTTAGCCTTGGCTAAAATCCAAAGTTACATTTACTTCAGATTGCTAATGCCTTTGCAATTGTTTTTCTATTACTATCAACCCAAGCCATATGCTCTCAGACATATTTCTCTGAAGACCCAATAATCAAGGTGGTCAACAGGGAGGCTTCAATTCAGTTTTTTTTTTTTTTTTTACCCTTAATCTGGTTGTCAAATAATAAAGATTCCAAAATCAAATCTGGCAATTTTTTAAAATATATTTAAATGATGTATTTCAAATGCAATGCCAGAACCTTCTGCTCAACCCCCTTTAAAAAAACAAATACATAAATAAAATAAATAGAATAAAATAAAAAAAAGGATAAATGACAACTTTAATAAAACAGTCTAACCTGTGGGAATGGCTTTTCTGAAATCGGGCTGAGCTGCCCTGAAGTAACTTGGCAGCGATGTGGGAAAAGAATTAAAGCTATATAAAATGTTCTGCAAACATTGCCTAGGGATTTGGGATTTCTGGTGATTTAGACGATCTGAAGCATAAGCAGTGGTTACTTTGTCTTTTGGTCAAAATTGAATTTGCTTAAAAAGGGCAAACATGTGGGTGACATTTCGAAATCTAGCATGAAATACTGTATTACTATTATGGCTTCCGGTAGACTTTTGAGATATCATTTTGTAGTTTCTTTGATTTCATGATGTTAAATAAAAGATCAAAATTATGTTCATATATATCTTTTTTAAATTATGTCTCAATCCTGAAATTCTAGTTGATGCAAAACGTTTAGCCATAGCTGTACAGTAGCTGAATTTCTATTTATTTAGGGCAACTGCTACAGTATATTTACCGTTCTATCCATCTATCAGTTTTAAATGTATTGTGACCTGTATCCTATTAATTTAATGAAAATGAAAACCATAGAGATGCCTCAGACGACGACCCATTGGTAGAAAGTGAATTTGTTTAAGTGGAATAGGTGTTGTTTTGAGATGGTACACAGCTGGATTTTAATGAAGTTGGAATGCAGGTGTCACTGTTTGTGGTGGGGCGAGTTCCCATCCATTTTTATTTCTGAGCAACAATATATTTTTCTGTGTGCTAAATGTGGTCACGTGCTGCTTTTAAATGTAAAAATAAGTCAATGGGATTTGATTTTAAGTTGTGAACTTGTAAACTTTTGATTTAACAGCAGTTGAAATGAAAGAAATAGCCAAGACAGACAAGGCCCAGCCAAGAATAATAGGCAGATACAAATCATGCAAACATGTCAAGTGAGTATAATACAAGACAAATAAGACCATATGCAGAGTGTGCGTCTATAGACCCAGGGGTGTAGAGAGAAAACCCCAGCAAGTGTTCAATCAGACCTGAAAACATTAAAAAGTAGGCAGACCTGAGTGCAGCAGGTAGAGCTCAGTGCAGCAGATAGAGCTCAGTGCAGCAGGTAGAGCTCAGTGCAGCAGGTAGAGCTCAGTGCAGCAGGTAGAGCTCAGTGCAGCAGATAGGGCTCAGTGCAGCAGGTAGAGCTCAGTGCAGCAGGTAGACCTGAGTACAGCAGATAGGGCTCAGTGCAGCAGGTAGAGCTCAGTGCAGCAGGTAGAGCTCAGTGTAGCAGATAGGGCTCAGTGCAGCAGGTAGAGCCCAGTGCAGCAGATAGAGCTCAGTGCAGCAGATAGAGCTCAGTGCAGCAGGTAGAGCTCAGTGCAGCAGGTAGACTTGAGTGCAGCAGGTAGAGCTCAGTGCAGCAGGTAGAGCTCAGTGCAGCAGGTAGAGCTCAGTGCAGCAGGTAGACCTGAGTACAGCAGATAGAGCTCAGTGCAGCAGGTAGAGCTCAGTGCAGCAGGTAGAGCTCAGTGCAGCAGGTAGACTTGAGTGCAGCAGGTAGAGCTCAGTGCAGCAGGTAGAGCTCAGTGCAGCAGGTAGAGCTCAGTGCAGCAGGTAGACCTGAGTACAGCAGATAGAGCTCAGTGCAGCAGGTAGAGCTCAGTGCAGCAGGTAGAGCTCAGTGCAGCAGGTAGAATAGGCCAACAAAATGCTAATGCAGTTAAAGTACTGAAGCTGAAAGGAAATCCATAGTTTCCTCATGGTACCCCTTTAACTAAAAGAATGCCCATTTCTGTAAATGGGTAACCTGGTCCTTCTGTTAAGGTACAAATGATGCTAACCTTTCAATTTTTGCAACAAGGTGTACGAAACAGGGTTTAAAATGTAATGACAGGTTGGATCTGGACATCCAATTTGTCAGTTCCCTCCTCGTGATACTTGAGTCACTCTCAAATGTATTTTAAGAAGAAATTGGACTTTGCATGTATTTGGTAGAACCATTTGTTGTATTTTCTAAAAAAACAACGTATTCCCAGTGTTATGGTTTTGTCTGCTTATGTGTATCAGTCCCTGTTGCGTTTACTTGCTTTTGCCTTGCGATAGTCCTAGCAATATGGTAAAGAAAACTTAGAGGGTCCTGATGAAATAGTTGGTTAGAACTGCAAACCAAAGGTACTGTAGCATGCTATCTGGTGCTTTTATTATGAATCACCTCTCTCTAAAGACATGCCAAGTACTGCACTTCATTGTCTTCTGTTAGAGTCTGCGGCTACCTAGGGAGCAGGATTGAGTCATCATGGAACTGTACAAGTGTGTGCTCTTTTTGTGGTATACCATGAAATGATATCATCGAAACATGTGGTATGTCAAATCATGTGCAGAACTGTGCTCCACCCAATGCAATGTAATACGATTTCTTTATGTGAAATAAAGCTCTTAATGGACATCTCAAAGTTTTAGGCATATCACATGCATATGGTAACTGTTCATATACCTGATGTAATAGGGGGGAGGAGAATTGTAATCACAATCTGCTTGACAGTTTTGTTACCAATCTAGCAAGGGCAAATATTGTTCTATAATGCTGTCTTCCCAGGGCATGCCTTTGTACATTATACATAGGGCTTCTGTTTTTTGGGTTTTATTAATTGTATTTTCCTGTCCTTATTTTTAGCTATTTTTGAGTTTTATGTAAATCGGTTTTTTTGGGGCTTTCGTTTTTGATATACTGTATGAAATTAGTTAATTTCCAAAACGCTTGAATGTTTTTTTTTCCTGTCAAAATATGTATAGTAGTAACTCTGCAGTACTTGCACACTTAAGTTGTACCTTCTTTCCATTGCTGTCTTCCACAACGGAATCCCTGCAGTCACAGGCACATTCTTCTGGGGTTTTTGTGTGTAGGCATTTTTGCACATTTTGCCGCAATTCTGTTTTAAATCCTCCATATCTTAACTGTAATACAGCTTGAAATCCTGCTAACCTGATTGTAATCTCGTTTTAAATCTCGCAAGCAGAGTCTCCAATGGAAATGTAGGAATGAGCTGTCATTCAGTAGTTGGGGCGGGTTTAAAGTAGAGAACGAATCAATGATAGATGCAAGTCAGAGAGGCGGGACATTGCCCAGTAGCACTGGGAAATGTATTTATTATTATTTTTGTAGTTGGTTTTATTTTTTAATGGGAAAAGGGTAAAGTCAACATGAATTGATTAACCATTTCCACAGTTTTTCCCGTGTTTTCCGTGTTTATTGGCTATCCACCGATTTCATTTTTTTTGTATTGGGGGTGTTTTATCGGTTTTATCAGTTAAAAGCAAAAATCAGAAGCCCAATTATACAGCTCTTTAAGTATCCATATTAATTAAATAAATCGGGATCCCCTTCTGTTATTTATTTATTTATTTATTTATTTATTTATTTATTTATTTATTTATTAATTATTATCAACTACTAGAAAATGACAAAGCATAATTTATAAATCCAGTGGTGTTAAATATTCTAAAGATAAACATCTATATAATAGTATTTTTTTTTTTTGGTATATTGCCGTATGCACTAAATGTATTGAATGAACTAATAGCAGCATACAAATAACTTTACAAACATATACTTTTAATAATAACATAATAATAACACTGGGCATATTGAGACCTAAACGTGGACATACATGGATTTGAAGAAAACAAAAACAAACTAAAAAAACAAACATATGATAATTTAAATGTTAGCTTTCGATTTAACTCGCTCCAAATCAATCGAATTAGATCTGATTTTGTTGGCTGCTTTATGGTGAAAGCCATAAAATTGCAACACATCTTTTATCTCTCATCCCAATCAAGGTTCCTAGCTCTGCAACAGTAATGTTCAGGGCAATATTCTTTACTTGAGTGATGGCACAGCAGATTGTTATAAGGTAGTGTAGTTTTGTTATCCTCTGTTTATCAGTTCCTTTAAGTAAGTTATGAAGGCATGTGAAATTCTGGCCATATTAAAGCACACTACTTATGTTACGGTTGTTTTTCTGCTGCTATTTATCTATACTACAGTCAGCACTCGGATATCCGCTACCTAGATACACGTCGGTCATGTTTCACTGCCCTTGTATTAACAATAAAATCAATCCCCATTATATATGTAACAAGTCAATGCACTTACATGTCACGCGCAATTCCCGACTCCGTCACCAGTATAACTACTGATACAAAGCCCATCTCTTCAATGTTACAATGTACTTGTTTATCCGTGACAGCCCGCGTGTTTTGTTTCTCGCATGCCAAATCAGTCTGTCTTAATTGTGCAGTTACACAGCGCGTCCTCCAATTTCCCATGATGAAAATGCAGCAGAAACAAAGCGAACGAGACCAGCTACGGTAATGTAAAAAAGTTAATCGTTAAACAGTTTTAGATACTGTGATGATTTTTTTTTTAAATCTGTGATCTTTAGTTGCTTTTGTGCATTTTCATTTGCAAGTGAACTGTGATGACATTAGGGCCTTATCGAGCGCTGTATTCTGCAATTTTACTTCCTGGCTTTGGATACTGTTTTAATTCTGGAAACTGGTGTTGTGTTTTTTTATCTTTTGCTAAATTGAATTGCTTTTTATGTTTTACACAGTTGGATGGATAGGGAATTTTACATACTGCTACAATATGTACCAGATTAAAAAATATGTACTGTATTACAGTCCATGTGTCCACAGTCGTCTCTTTTGGCTAGTGATATTTTTAGAATCATATCGTTCTGAATTAATATATTACTTCTGTTGAAAATGTAGTACTGTGTCACCAAAACCAACTACAGTTGGTTTCTAAATGGAAGCCTACTTATTTTAAAACACAATCCTTTCAGCTATGTATTTTTGACATTGTATCTTTTTTGTGTTTCCTGAAAAACAGACAAGGGTTGTAACGGGCCAAAATGAAATAATCAGATATGCGTCACACGCGTTTAACCGTCACTGAAGTCAAAATTTTATAGGGTCGGATATGTGAGTCTGACGTATACTACAAAATACTAAAAGAAACTTCAATGACAAACGTTGAAACTTTTTTCATTGAAAAATACATTTGATTTTGGTAAATATATGGTAACACTTTATCATGCATAGTTACAATGTACTTAAAATGAGCAATATATGTAAGTACACAATTGCATCAGAAAAGGGTTAGGGCAAGGGTTGGGTGGGGATAAAGGTTAAGGTTAAGTGCATTGTAACTGCATAATAACATTGTAACTGTGTAAATACACATGTATTTACTAAGTAACTAATATGTAAATATACAGTAATTAAAGCCACTTAGTATGATGAAGTAAATATTTGTGTTGTGTTTTCTTTTAAAAGCCTTGGTGGTAATTTTCTGTTCTTTGCAGATTCATATTGCAGTGACCCCCAAAGCTGTAAAGATAAATGTGGACTGTCAGGAGTTTACAGAGAAGGAGATTAAAGAAGCCAACAACATTACTGTGGACGGCTTTCAAATACTTGGCAAAATGAGGCAGTCAAGAGCTTCAAAAGGGGAATCAGCAACAGTGAGTAAAAACCACATTCCTTTTATATAAAAAGAAGATAGAAAATAATGGTGTTCTTAGGACAGGTTTGAGCCATCGAGTCACTGGGGTGCCGATATCACTACAGTACAATCACAAGTACAGTAAGTGCATGGCCTTATATTTAGATATGAACTAGCCCTTATAAAGGTTTACCAATGTATATTTGCATGGTAATTTGCCTTTCCAATGCTCATACCATGCATTTACCATGCTTTACCATAGTCATCTGTTGTTTATTGCGTATTAAAGTTTTGTGATTTACTGTATGTGATTTACCATATTTACCTGTGCTTTACCTTTTTTCTTGTGTTTTTGCAAGACATGTGAATTGCATGCATATACTGAGCATAAGCTCTGCACATGTGGGTGCACGGGTTAGTGTATGTGTGTGTGTGTATGTGTGTGTGTCTATCTGTGAGAGAGAGTTTGGCGGCTGGTGGCCATCTTGGTTCACCGTTTTGGCCAACGTTTGCACAGCCACATGGTTTGATTTTTAGATTGAATGATTAATTGTTTGATTGAGAGTGAATGGAAAAGTGTGGAATGTGGCCAGGTGGTGATTGGATGATTGATTGAATCAATCAAGCCCCTGGCCACATGGTGTAAAAAGGAACAAGAGATGGAGAGTGAGTGTAGGAAAGAGACAGAGAGAGATGGAGAGTGTAGGAAAGAGACAGAGAGAGATGGAGAGTGTAGGAAAGAGACAGAGAGAGATGGAGAGTGTAGGAAAGAGACAGAGAGATGCACAGTGACTGTAGGAGAGAGATGGGGAGTGAGTGTAGGAGAGACAGAGACGGAGAGAGTGTAGGAAAGAGACAGAGAGACGGAGAGTGCGTGTAGGAGAGACAGAGAGAGATGGAAAGTGTAGGAAAGAGACAGAGAGACGGAGAGTGCGTGTAGGAGAGACAGAGAGATGGAGAGTGTAGGAAAGAGACAGAGAGACGGAGAGTGCGTGTAGGAGAGACAGAGAGAGATGGAGAGTGTAGGAAAGAGACAGAGAGACGGAGAGTGCGTGTAGGAGAGACAGAGAGAGATGGAGAGTGTAGGAAAGAGACAGAGAGATGGAGAGTGCGTGTAGGAGAGACAGAGAGAGATGGAGAGTGTAGGAAAGAGACAGAGAGACGGAGAGTGCGTGTAGGAGAGACAGAGAGATGGAGAGTGTAGGAAAGAGACAGAGAGACGGAGAGTGCGTGTAGGAGAGACAGAGAGAGATGGAGAGTGTAGGAAAGAGACAGAGAGACGGAGAGTGCGTGTAGGAGAGAAACAGAGAGATGCAGAGTGACTGTAGGAGAGAGATGGGGAGTGAGTGTAGGAGAGACAGAGACGGAGAGAGTGTGGAGAGAGACAGAGAGAGATGGAGAGTGAGTGTAGGAGAGAGAGAGAAGGAGAGTGAGTGTAGGAAAGAGAGAAAAACGAGATTAGAAAGTGAGAAAAAGTGAAGCAAGAAAGAGTGCACTGGAAAGCCATAACCTGGGTGTGGTATTGTGTTTATTTTGAAGTTTTATTTATATTTGTAGAGTTTGTTTTGTTTGTTTTGTTATTTGTGATTTATTAAAAGTGTGCAAAAAGCTCGTAAACTGCAGTTCTGTGTCTGGGTCTCATATTTCAAAGGCCGCTGACCTGCCTTGCCTGGGACGCTACGCCACACCGTTTCATCAAATTCCATTTTGTTTTCCAGTTCCAGCTCCAGATGTTTGATATCGTTTGCAGCATAGGCTGGTCTAGCAGAGACAGATGTTGTGACCTCCCTGCTATGGTAAGAAGAGCAGCAATGAAAAGCCTTACACCCAGATCATTTGTCTGGATCATTTTGTACCTTTTGATAACCAGCCTTACAGTTCAACTAATTATTCCCTAAAAGTAACTATATATGTGTTGTGCATATACTCTATACTGGTGACGCTGCTCTAAAAATCCAAAACAATCAGATTTGTTAGCCCTGTATATGATATAATAATTTCAACAAAGACTGAACAGTAAATTATGTTGTATTAATATAGTGTTATGATAACACTATTTAAGTAGCCATGTAGATATTACCTGCATCATGCACTGGAACAAGGAATTCCAAGAGAAACTAGATGTTCTGGGAATGTTGATTGCTCCTAAGAAAAAAAATCCAATCAATCAAACTCACAACAACACTCAGCACTACACGGAGTGATTAAACATATCATAAAAAGGTATGGGGTTAAAGATCAAGCACATTATTTAAATGTACATCTGATTGGAAGTCACAAAAAAAGGAAAGGGACAACAAGAGCCCCACATAAAGTTCAGCGTAGCAGGCTATATAATTTATATACAGTTTCACTTTAGAAATGGTTATATTAATCAAAAAGTACTTCTATCAACAACATGCCATATATACAGTACTGTATTTATAGTAGTCTCCTAATTCTATGTACTGTTGTTAATCATTGAATTTAAGTATGTGGCTTCATTTGTTCAGATACTGGATATTCTCAGTTTGAAGCCTTAAAAAAACATATGGAATTGATATGAATAAATAGTAACAATTAAATACCTATACACTATTCAACACCAGGCATTCCCATTTATTTTTTACTTTCCATCTGTGTGACTGTTGTATTTGGCTAAAAAAATATATAAATATATGATTAGATGGTTTTTATTTTCTGTATATACTGTATTACGATAGACGCCAAGATGCTTTTACATACAGATACTTGACAGAGTAACTTGATCACTCCAAACATCTGCTGTTTCAAAACAGCATTGCTGAGCACTGGAATCTCCTTCCATCTCTGTATTTTTTTGGGGGTCTGAATAGACCAGGACATGGATTGAGAGTGTATCACCACCTGGTATCCAGGAGACCAGTCTTCAATTTCTGCAGATTCCTATGGTGTTGCCTCCTGTAATGGAGTTACCTGTCAAGATGGTCCAACATTAGTAGACCTTTCATGCATTGTCCATATTGATGGTGTGAAAGCCTTTACCAGGCTGCTACCCAACTTCAAGCAAACCCTGGTGACACAAAGGCTTTTTAAAATCTTCACTTAAACAAGCTCAGTTCTGGCACCACCACAATGTCACTCACATCATGAAGCCATGCACACCGTGCTGTTTTCCTCAAGGGTAAACTGAGCAACTGCTGGTTCACCTCTTTCAGGAAGGTCTGTGGCAAATCCAGATGAGAAATACTAAGACTTACGACAACATGCCTCAATGACTTGACACACACCCAGCAGTTGATTTACCCTACTGTCAGTAAATGTGGAAACATCCCTGGCATTGGCTTCAAACTGTCCGAAGTGGACTGGGTGCCTGCCTCTGCACCTTTAGTGCAAGGAATATGTTTACTGTCGGAGCAGGGCTGGGTACCAGCCTCTGTACCTTTAGTGCAAGGAACATTTTTACCTGTAAAACCTTCAGAACTTAACTTGATATCCGTAGGTCAGTTGTTATTGCTGTGGAGCATGGCAACCAGTAATTTCAAAGTATTTTTCTTTGTTTGTTTCCAGAGAGATGAAGCGAAATGCCCGGCCCTTCCACATGCATGCACATGTGCACAGGATAGTGTGGGTCCACAGGGGCCCTCCGGACCACCGGTAAGGGAGTTTGTGATTTCAAAAAAATATAAATGGTGCTATTAAATGTTATTTCTGTATTACCTCTAGTTTACCTCAGGTTAACAGAGGCTAATTGTTAAATATACTTTTATATGGTAAGTATTTCATAATGGCACCACCATATGCAATATGAGAATCAGCAAGGGACAATATTCATTTCTAAAAATAAATGTGAGGTAAAAGGTTACAGAGCTTTTTATACTTGCGTAAAGCCTTTAATCATGATCAGGTCTAGTTTGGCGTGATTGTTTTCTTGTAGGTAATCCTTTGAGACTTTCTGTCTGCAGACTGTGTCATGGAGGTCAGGTTTGATTGTTCAAAGTTTCTATTCATTATTCCAATGTCATTCCTTTCCCAGGGTGGTCCTGGTAGCAAAGGTCCTCGAGGTGAAAGAGGTGAAAGTGGCCCAGCTGTAAGTACTGTATTGTATTGATAAGATAATGTTACAAATAGAAAGTTCTGTATTTCATTATCTCTTAACAGTTCACGTCATACACCAACATATGCATCACGCCGTCACATACTGACATCTCTTGACATCCTAAAAAGCATGTCTCAAAATGTAAATGTTATGCAATACTACAGGTTAAAACAGCAGGCTACGAAAGACATTGCGTAAGACCTTCCCAAGACATTGTGTAAGACCTTCCCAAGACATTGCGTAAGACCTTCCCAAGACATTGCGTAAGACCTTCCCAAGACACTGCGTAAGACCTTCCCAAGACTTTGTGTAAGACCTTCCCAAGACTTTGCGTAAGACCTTCCCAAGACTTTGCGTAAGACCTTCCCAAGACATTGCGTAAGACCTTCCCAAGACATTGCGTAAGACCTTCCCAAGACTTTGCGTAAGACCTTCCCAAGACATTGCGTAAGACCTTCCCAAGACATTGCGTAAGACCTTCTCAAGACTTTGCGTAAGACCTACGCAAGACATTGCGTAAGACCTTCCCAAGACATTGCATAAGACCTTCCCAAGACATTGCGTAAGACCTTCCCAAGACATTGCATAAGACCTTCCCAAGACATTGTGTAAGACCTTCCCAAGACATTGTGTAAGACCTTCCCAATACCCACTGTGTGGCACTGTGCTGTAAGGTAGGATGGCAGAAGATTCTTCAGAAAGATGTTCTTGTGTGAAATGTGACCTTTGGTTTATTTGTGGTTTTCTGTAGGGTCCACTGGGTCCTCGTGGAGAATCAGGCCCACCAGGACCACAAGGACTTCCAGGCCCGCAAGGACCCAACGGGCTGTCTATTCCAGGAGAACCAGTAGGTCTTCCAAAATACAGGCTTTATGAAGCCATAAATATTCTTATTGTAGACGCTGGGATTCTCTGAAAGGTGCTTGCACATTGGCTAGGTTGACTTTGCACCCAATGAACCAAAACTCATTTAACATTAGTTATCCACAAACATACATTTAGAAACCTATTATATACCCAGCTTTTGTCATTTGAAGATCTTATGCATGGCTTAAGTATTTAAATTCCAGTCTAATTACAGCAGTATGAGGTGTTGGCAGTCAGAAAACTGCTGTACATGGAAGCTCTCCTCCTACCATACAGTATACAATTGCTTGCATCTAAAGACAATGTTTGCATCTCGCTACCTTTACCCTCAAATAATCCCACAATGGCATTTTTTGCTGTCAAATGGTATAAAACATGTTTTTCTTCCGTGGTGTACGATGTCAAGGTAAGAATGGAAACCTGTTAGGCCTTCTTTATTACATTTGTCTACTTACCTGACTTTCTTGTAAGTTTAACCTTTTTCTTAATATGTCACCATTTACGTTTTGTGTTTTCTGTTATGTCAGAGAATAACAGAAACTGAAAGTGAATTTGCTGTATTTGTGAGAAAAGTTTTACAGAATAATTAAGAACCTAATCTTCACATGATGGACATGTATGTATAACTTATTTTATATTTCCTCAGGGTCGGCAAGGATTAAAAGGTGATCCTGGTGACACAGGCTTGCCTGGCCGTCCAGTAAGTGCTTCTTTTAATCTATAACGTGGTTGTAAAGAATACAAAGGGTAACCCATACAGTGAATCACACACCAGATCACGATTTTATTAGAACACACTTGATTCCATTCACTAGGAAGGACGATGTCTAGGGAGCGAGAGGGGGGGTTTGCAGGGGTAGTTTGATCTTGAGATCGAGCCTCCACAGATGAAAACTTAGACACAATTGCAGAGATAGCAAAGAAAGCGGCAAACCCTGGGGTTTAAATAGTCTGGTTAGTGATGAGAGGGGGCCATTGACAAGCCTCCTCAATTTCACAAAGGGTAGAATAAATACAATGCTATTAATATTGTAGATCACATGAATGAAAATATACAAATTGATCAAAACAGTGCTGTGTAATTGTATAGCACATCAAGTTTGCTGGCAGATTCAAAATATAATTGCATTATAATAGTTGAAAAGCCCCTCAATAAGACACCTTTAATTTATTATGAATCAATGCATGCAGTACATACCTACAGCAGGAGCACGTTGATATCAATGCATGCAGTACATCCCTACAGCAGGAGCACGTTGATATCAATGCATGCAGTACATACCTACAGCAGGAGCACGTTGATATCAATGCATGCAGTACATACCTACAGCAGGAGCACGTTGATATCAATGCATGCAGTACATACCTACAGCAGGAGCATGCTGATGGGGTACTGTATACTTAATATCTTCCATGCCAGTTGCAAGACATTTTGTAGTCTTATTTAACGAAGAGGCAATTGCCTCTTTTTATTGGGTTTCATTAAAAAAATAGGCTAGGCTGTCATGCACTTACTCTTAATTATCATCTATTATTATTATTATTATTATTATTATTATTATTATTATTATTATTATTATTATTATTATTATTATTATTTATTTCTTAGCAGACGCCCTTATCCAGGGTGACATCATCTAGTTGATGATCAGCCAAGTAAGCAAACCAGGTTTGTAAAGGCCAATAAAATGGATCTGGAACTTATTGAGTGCTTTGTTAATATTCTGGTAAACATCAAATCAGAACCAAAAAGAACTGGTAAAATGTTGTATGTGTTAATATGAAGAAAGCACATTCAGGCATGGAGTAGGGTTAACTATAGGATGCTGTGAACATGTGGCAATAGGATGTTCCTAAAGCTGGTAACGAAGAGATGTGTCACGATATGGAAGCTACTGGATGGAAGATGTCTTGGTTGCAAAGCTGCTTCTTTTTTGCTTTCCTAGGGGAATCCAGGGCAGACGGGTCCAGTAGGCCCAGTTGGACCAGCTGGTGACCGGGTAAGTTGCATTTCTTTCTTTCTGGTGTCTATTTCAGCAGCCGATCTTTATATTCATTATTCTGGTTTGTTTCTTTCCATCTGGGTGATTTATTAAGAAGCTGAAGAAGTCAGTGATAGTAGGCATATACATTTCTGGGGCTCAATATTAAGCTGTGCTGATGTTTAGATCCTAATTCCAGACCCCTACAGTATGTGAGCACTGCCACTGCTGCTGCTTATTTACATCTGATTCAAATTCCAAACGGATGCCACATTGCCACATTATAACATTGGAAAGGATTTGTACCAGTAGTCTACAAATGCATTGTAACAGTACTGTAAGACTAGTCTACCTCATTGCATGCTGAGATTTGCAGTACAACACTTGATTTACAAATATGATTGCTTTTAGTGGTATTTCCTGGTTTAACCAGAATTGCCAGTGAGTTGTAATCGGGGGAAGCTTAAAAGTGGTATACATTGGACACACATATTGGTAACAGTTAGAAAGTCCTAGTGTCACCATAACATTGATTGGGCTGGCAGGATGTTTATACTTAATATATTATTATGATGAATACTATGTTATTATTACATGGTGTCCTTTAAACCCTTTGCTTGCCACTGTACAAATTACAGTATTTCACAGTGGAATATATATCAAAAATGACTAAATACAAGTGTGTCTCAGCAAAGGTCCTCTGCAAAGGGTTAAACACATCTTGTGTAATACCACAAGAGCTATAACAATGTGGTCTATTACACAATATTAATCTGCAAAAAAACTTACAATCAAATATCTTCCAGCTTCAGAAATAAATTGAACAAAGCCTGAAAGCCAGTTTGCAAATGCAGTGCCCATTTTAGGCAGTTTGTAGTTTATATTGACACCATTTGGGTGGTAGTCATCTTTACAGTATTAAATATGTATGTTTACGTAAATCTTATCCAGTATCACAGACACTGTAATCTAATACCTAAAAGCATATTTTCCAAACAGTAATACATTCTTATATGTAACTTTCAAAAAGGCAGACTTGCTCTAAATGATCATCCGTCTAACTGATGTCATATTTAGAAATAGCTCTTAATTACTTGTGGGGAACATTTTATATTAAACGAAACCCAATATGCAACTTTCCATACAAATACATTCACAACACAGAAAAAACCAAAAGACACAGTGTTTGATATATTAAATGAATGGACTATAAAAGCTGCTATACACAGAAAAAACAAAGTGAAAAACGAGTTTGGAAAATGTTACTTTTATTTGGGTTGACATTAAAGAAAAGAAAGATGTTTTTAAATTCATGATTGTTGGAACCCTCTAAAGCTGAAGCTTGCAAGTTTGAAATATAATATGGCTGTTCCCAGTAAATGATCTATTATTTGTGTGCTGTTGTTTACATAGCTAATGGGAATGAATTGCAATGAACACACATTGTAAAAATGTTGAGTCTTTTAAACTATTTTATTACCACAAATGTATTATGTCACTCTAGACACCAAATTTAAAATGTATTTGTTGTGCACTATAAGAGAAAACTACTGTGATACAGTGTTAATGCCAATGATACAGTAAATTAATACGTTTTGAAAACATTCTTTCTTTAATATGCTTTTGTACGGACGAAAATGTGTCAGACATCCCATGCACAAATGTGATGTTAGACAGTAGGGTACAACATTTTGAATCCACTTGCAAAACAAATCTCTAATTTCAGTTTGTGTGCCCTCTTCTCTTCAACGGTTTCTTTATCCCTAGTAAGTGTCTTGTATATATTCATTCTGTCTGTAATGCAGGGACCACCAGGAAAGGAAGGACCATCCGGACCAAGAGGCCCACCAGGCCCAATGGTAAAAAAACAACCCTTTTTTTTTTGTCTTGCACAGAAGTTTTATCAATAACAGCACTTTTAAGACGTGGGGGTGGGGTGGCAGCAAAATTACATTATAAAATATGTACGATACGTAAAGGATTAACAATCATATTGTACAAGCATATGAACAGACAGTGTCATTTACAGAGTATTTAGCTCACTAAAAGAGTTGCTTACTTCAGAGGTCTGCAAATCAAATCCCATTGCCAGCTTCACAATACAGTTGACACTTCATCTAATAGTATAAGATAATGTTCCTACTTAAACATCAAATGTAAGTATGTAAATAGGTGAAATCGAACCCAGTCCTGTATTACATAGAGCTTTAATGATGTGGAGTTTAGGGTGTTCAAAGAGAACTCCTTGATGAATGTGTTTTGGAAACTTAAAATGCCTCAGGTTTTAACAGCTAAGAGATTTTACTAAACATCTTGAGCACGCTTTTTGATGTGCTTTTCCAGGTTGGCTGTTAACTGCAAAGAAAAACAGTTTAACATTTTGCACTACATTTGGTAAGCATTTACTTCACTGACTTCTAGACTAGGATGAAGGTCAGTATAGTGGGGAAAAGCAGCTTCAAAGGATTCAAATAAACCAAGGGGCCAAACCAAGGAACAGGGCCTGTGCACATGCAATATGTCACTACTTTTTGTTTTTGCAAACCTCCAAATCCATGATTTGTGTCCCATTCTGTAGGGTCCTCCAGGAGCTCATGGAATGCCAGGATCTACTGGAAAACCAGGAAAGCAAGGAGATATGGGACAACTAGTAAGTACTGCGGTTTAGTGGCAAGGCAAGGTTTTGTTATGCACCTCAGATTTGAGTTCAAATCCTGGGCAGGATTTTCACGGAGAATAACCTATGTGTAGACAGCAGTCACCCCAATTGTAAATTATACAGGGTATTGCTTTGGCTCCATCCCAATTTCTCGTTCACCACTTACCAATGAATACACAACTAATAACTACCATGCAAGTAAATCATGTACCTACTATTGACAATAGAAAACGGTGGCCCTTTTGGATACATTTACTTCAGAGTCAAAACATTTAATAGTAATAGCGCATCATAGGTACTAGTGGGTTGACTCACAACCAACAAAAAGGGCAAATCAACAGCAATTAGTGACGTGGACCCTGCTTGGACCGGGTGTCACCTGCTGTTTGGGTGTGGTCGTTGAATGCATGCTACAACTTGGACATACAAAGAATGCGTTTCAAACTGGTGACTAAAACAGCTTAATTACTAGGATAGCCAACAGTATTCAACTTGTTATTGTGTGTATTCAAATGACACTTTTCTTTTAGTGGTGGCCCACAAAATAAATTGAATCAAAAGGGTTTCATGATAAAGTTCTGTGATCCAGCATCTTATGGCTCTGGAGTTTGTAGATGTTCTGCCAGCCATGTGTACTGAACCACTGTGACCGGATTTCATCTTTATGTCTTCTGAGTTTCAAAGCAAAAAGTACAACTGGAACAGAGGTCAGACATTGTCCTGAAAAAAAAACACATTAATGTCATAAGAGAAGAAATATTTTAAACATTTTCCTTTTGAAAATAAAATATTGAAATGATTTCACGTGGAATGTCCCTGCAGGAACAATTAAACTTTATTCATTCAAAACAGACTAAAACATCCTTTTAAATAACATGAGTTAAAAGTTTCTGAAGTAAATAACATTTCATTTTGAAATAGAAATATAACCTAACCATGTACAGTATACAATAGTGATTACATGAATGAATTAATAAAAGGCTTGCCTTTGAAGAAAGCCCTCCTTGTTTTTAAAAACAAGTCATATTTTTGTTAAACAATAAATCCTTTGGACATGTCAAGAAACCCACAAAACTACTAAAAGTAAAGAACTTTCCTTTTAGGTTTTGCTCTTTCATAAAATGATGTGGTCAAAAATAATGTTGCTTGTCTTTGTGAGCAATGCAATATGAGCCACACACTGTGCTCTGGCAGCACATGTCCATCTTTTGTACATGCTTACCAGAACATTCTGTGCAAAGCACATATTACAATTATGATAAAAAAGAACCTGAAACATATGGGGCTGGATTCTCAAAGCTGTTATTTGTCTGAAGGGTAAAAGCACTCAACAAACAAAGAAACAACATCAGACTGCACCCAAGTTAAATGCACAAATTGTATATATCTGGTTTGGAAAATCGAGTGGGGTTTTTCCCTGTTTGAAAAAAAAAAATTACTCAACACATTTTTTTATTTAATAGCTTTGATAATCTAGCCTATGATCTTTTACAGATGGACTAATTTAACCACATTTTTCTCCAAAATATAGGTTACACTATTCCTATATTCATATTGTGTTTTTTCTTATTTAACAACTAATCCTTTCCTGACAATCCTTATTAACAACCCACCCTCACCCTGATCCATGTACTGATCTGCCATTAACCTGCATCATGGGTTTCTGCTGTGTGCTTCCATCTCTATTAATTCAAGAGTTTACCCAATAAGGAGTGAAACTCGGTCATGGATCCTCACCCAATGTAGAACACCTAGTTTTTATACAGCTCTCATCTTTGGATATAATAATGTACAGATATCAGTAAATGTTTGCAGTACATATCATGTAGATACAGTATCATTATCAACTATCAGATGTTGCATTTATTATTTTATCTTTTTTTAGGGACCAATTGGTATGAAAGGAGAAAAGGGGGAGAGGGTGAGTGCTATGTAAAAAAAAATTCAATTAAATTGAAAAAAAAGAAAATAGCTTTTCTCTAGCTCCATATAATAAAATATATGTAATGTTTCTCTTAGGGAGACTTTGCATCCCAAAACATGATGAGATCAATTGCCAGACAAGTTTGTGAACAACTGATGAACGGTAAGCATGCAGTACTATGTACCAAATTGTATTAAATAGATGCAATGGGTCATCTTTTGCAGTGGCCTCACTTCATCTCACCTTTAAATAATACATCCATCTTGATTTTGAATTTTAGGCCAGATGAACCGGTTTAACACAATGCTAAACCAAATTCCCAACGGTTATTATTCAAACCGCAACAATCCTGGCCCCCCTGGTCCCCCTGGCCCCACAGGCAACCAGGGGCCCCGAGGAGAGCAGGGTCAAGCTGGCCTTTCCGGCTTCCCAGGGTCCCCAGGAGTTCCAGGGCCCCCAGGAGAGAGAGGTACGTACGAGACACCCAGGGAGCTGTGGAACCCAACCACAGTTTAACTGCTGAGCAACAGGGAAGATTTGACAAGTCGGATAAAAAAAAGAGGGGTAAAGAGTTTGAAAAGTTTTTCAGAATTAAAAATGTCAAAGTTAAATTACTTTTTTTTTTTTTAAAGCATTTTTTTAAATATTGCTGTGTTGCCTTGTGGAAATTAAAAAAAAAGTAAGTACTTTTATTGGAGAATAAGACATGCGTGAGGCAGTTCAATTTAAACTTGTTATGAAGCAGTACCATAAATTAATTCAAGGTACCCCAATGCTGTTTATTTAAAGCATCAAGTAAGTTATATTTCAAAATGACAACTGTATCAAAGATTAAATACTTCTTACAGTTCATGTAAGAAGTATTTAATAAGTATTGCTTTATTTTTTTTTAACTGGAGTATACATTATAGTTATAGTTATACATTAACTGAAGTGTTTGTTAAAACCTTTTTAATGCAGATCCATATTTGCAGATGCCTAAGGAAATGAGTAGATACTGTAGGAATTGAATTGCTGGGGCTGCCTTAATACTTTTGTGATGAGGCATCAAATGGTGGATTCCCTTCCATCCTGACAGATTATTTTGGCTCATCTGTGTAATGTGTTATACCAAAGCAAAGGAAGAGCTAAAGTTACCATGAACACAATCTCTTTTTGTTCTGTACTATTTTTAACAGCAGGTGTTCTGTAGCTCTCCAGTTGGATGGAACATAGGGCTTTTGACTTCCATCAGAATCATGGCAGCCTAAAAATAAAGTACACAGAGCTAGCAAAATAAAACAACCCCCAACATTTTACCTAACGGAATATTTCGTTTTAATTTTCCTATGTAAAACACACACATTATGGCAAACATGGATTTAATTATGTATGGTATTTATTTTAAGGGACTAATAAATATAATGTACTGATTTCTCTGCATTCTACTTTAAGAAGTCAAGAGGAACACAGAGACATCCATCAAACTGTGAGGCATTGGAAAAGCATCAGTTGGTTACTGAGGACTGAGCTGCCCTGCTTCTTAGTAACCAATCACTGCTTTTCCAGAGTCACGTGTTTGCTGTGTTTTTGTGCTTCTTCTTGTGACTTTTGGAAGTAAGATGGAAAGAAGTGCAACATTTAAAACATCTACCAACACTTCTCCCTCTCAGCATACCAACACTATTATCCATGTTCCAGTCCTTTGGTTTCTATAGTAGCGGTAAAGTTGCATATTGTAAAGGTTTTTAAAGGGTTACGAGAGATGTCTAGTGTTGATATAGGGGGACAATTATGACATAAGCCAGATGCAAGTGTTTGCATTAGAAAAATTGGCTTTTTGGTTTCAAGTCATGAATTACGAGACATTTCTCTGTAATTCTTACCATTGCTACTTTTTTTTTGGTTTAATGTACACTTAATAGGAATGCCAGGAGAAAAGGGTGAAAGAGGAAACCAAGGAATTGGATCAAAAGGACAGAGAGGTTTACCCGGACCACCTGGTACGTGTTATAGTTTATTCTGTCAAATTTCATGAAGAAAGCCAAGCATGTTCAGTAATTCAAAGTTTCCTCTCCAAAACAGATCTGGTTGTGATCGTAGGCATTTTTTCTTCTTGTCATTTTATCCAGCTCTTACCTGACACTGTTAGGGCTTTCACAAGCAGTCTGTGAGGACCCATGTGGTAGTCATGTCTGATATCTGTGTTGTTTTTCTTTGGAAGGGGGGAGGGGGGGAGGGGGGGTCAGTATGGTTACCTTTTTTTATTTATCTCACATCTGCTGCATACATTACTCTAACCCCTCTTCTTCCTCTTCCTGTACACTAACTCCAGACAACATGGAACGAAATAGTCTGCCAGCACTATATATAAGCTGGGAATAACCCACAGTCCCTTTGGTTTCGAGTGATGCACAGTTACAATCTTCCTGTCCTTCTTTTGCTCATGCTGTCACCTAATTAGCTTCCTTAATAACTTTTGTGCTGGCAGCCAGAGGTTTATGTTTGGCTCCCTGTGTCTTCAAGTTACCAATTTTAGAATTACTTTTTATGTTAATCACAGTGGCTATATGAAACATGCCATGGTTTTTAAACCCCAAATACGAAAGGCTTAATATTTCTGTAACCCTGTAATACAGCATGATCCAACACAAGCATGACTTCATCCACCCAGGGGGTATAGGGTAGCAAGTCTAATATAGCCATGCAATGTAATTGTAATACCATGTGCTTGTCTGTGCACTGGGTTCCAGGGGGACTTCCTATAACATACTGTAGAGAGTGGAAAAAGTATGCAGTTCATTGATGTCTGTAGCATGGGTCAAACGCTGCCAAATCTGGTTCTGTGAATAAAGGGTCGAAAATTGCATACAAGTAAAGAAGCAAGTGATGATGAGTCAGAGGCTAATCAGAATATTGTACATTGGGCTTCCTCTCATGGCTTCATTGACAACACATGTGGGGATCTTGAAAGAATTAAAAGATTCTGTACTATGCTTACATCGTCTAGACGGAAAGGAGAAAAAGTGCCAATAATGCAACAGAGCTCACTTTTTTAATTTAAATTGCAGTGGCATAAACCAAATTGTTTGATCCTAATTCAGCTGATATTTGAGAAGGATGTCAGTTGGTTATTACTGTTTGTGTTTTTTTTTAATTTTTATAAAAACCTAGGCCAACGAGGAGAATCTACAATTGGCCCTCCTGGTTCTCAGGGCTCCACTGGTCCTCCCGGTCCTCCTGGTCGGCAAGGAATACCTGGGATCAGGGGCCCTCCGGGTCCACCTGGATACTGCGACTCCTCTCAGTGTGTGGGCATTCCTTACAATGGACAAGGATTCCCAGGTAGGGTGACATCTCCTTAGTGCTATAGCAGTTTCATCAGACATCTCCTTAGTGCTATAGCAGTTTCATCAGACATCTCCTTAGTGCTATAGCAGTTTCATCAGACATCTCCTTAGTGCTATAGCAGTTTCATCAGACATCTCCTTAGTGCTATAGGAGTTTCATTAGACATCTCATTAGTGCTATCGCCGTTTCATTGTATTTAGAGACTTTAAGTAAAGAATATGTTAGATTTCACACCAATTAGGGGATCGGTAAAAACAGTACAGGAGCAGTTCTTGAGTCACTGCACAGCTATGGCCAAACATTTTGTATCACCCTATAGAATGAACAAATTTTGCTTCATAAAATCGAATGAAACCTGCTGAATAATGTTACATTAACATATTGAATTACATTTGTAGTTTTCCATAAACTGAATGAAAAACATGACAAATTGAAAAATGCAACATTTCAAAATTTTACATGAACTATTATCTACTAATAGGGCTTCCTGTAGACTTTTGCAATATTTTATTTATTTATTTATTTATTTATTGATTGATTGTATTCATTCTTTAATGTATCCTGGCAAGGTGACCAGAAACAGACAGCAGTAATTTCACATCCCTAAAAACAACATCACTCTAAAAGACAATCTCATCATAGGTTCAATCTGGGATCAGAAACACTTACACTTCAATAATTCTATAATGACTATATACTGTACCAAAAATATATATTTAGGTAAAAAAAAAAAAAAAGTCTGCTCCCAGTTATATTTAAAAATATTAAAATAAAAAAAACAAAAACATATATTAAATTAAACTAACATTCACGTGCACACACAGCTACTATGACATTTACATAATATCATTCTGTAGTTTCTTTGATTACATGATGTTAAATGCAATATCGAAATTATGTTCATTTTTTTTAATTCTCAATCCTAAAATTCGAGGTGTTGCAAAACTTTTACCAGAGCTGTATATTACAGATAATCATAAGCCGGGCAGCAGTGTGGAGTAGTGGTTAGGGCTCTGGACTCTTGACCGGAGGGTCGTGGGTTCAATCCCCAGTGGGAGACACTGCTGCTGTACCCTTGAGCAAGGTACTGTACCTAGATTGCTCCAGTAAAAACCCAACTGTTTAAATGGGTAACTGTATATAAAAATAATGTGACATCTCCCTGGATAAGGACGTCTGCTAAGAAATAAATAATAAGCCATCACTTTTACCAGAGCTGTATATTACAGATAATCATAAGCCATCACTTTTACCAGAGCTGTATATTACAGATAATCATAAGCCATCACTTTTACCAGAGCTGTATATTACAGATAATCATAAGCCATCACTTTTACCAGAGCTGTATATTACAGATAATCATAAGCCATCACTTTTACCAGAGCTGTATATTACAGATAATCATAAGCCATCACTTTTACCAGAGCTGTATATTACAGATAATCATAAGCCATCACTTTTACCAGAGCTGTATATTACAGATAATTATAAGCCATCACTTTTACCAGAGCTGTATATTACAGATAATCATAAGCCATCACTTTTACCAGAGCTGTATATTACAGATAATCATAAGCCATCACTTTTACCAGAGCTGTATATTACAGATAATCATAAGCCATCACTTTTCCAGTTCTGCATTTACACAACGTTCTCTTCATCCTGCTGAATGAAGTTTAAACATATTACAAAGTACTCATTTAAACAAAAGCCTAGCATAAGAAAACATTCAAGTATGTGCTGTATGTAATAACTCATTTTGGTCCATCTTTTTTTCATTATCACGTCATTTTTTTATTTTAAAAAAGGCCTTTTTTTTCCAGAGAAAACTAACATCCTCTTTAACCTGTTTCAGGTTCGGCATAACCCATTTTCTAAGTCGCCTGTGCTGCTTGCAGTTTGAGTTCCTGAAAATCCTGTTTCTGAGATATTTGCTCACATGCTTATGAGCCTATAAGGATATTCACCATGGATATGATTAATGAACATTGTTGGCCATCATAAAGGAGAGGACTCTTGTACTAACAACACTTTTCAGCTTCTAAATCTGACAAACACCAGCAATGGCTTCCTAGTGAGCCTGTTTGCATCTTGAACCAATTAAACAAACAAACAAACAAAAAGAGGCTTCTTTCAGCAGAGGAGCTTGTAAAACTACTAACAATGTGGAGGTAATGCCAAGAAATCAGGTTAACATGGTAATGAAGGAGCGGAATCTGTAAATAAACTAATTGTGCCTTGTAAACGATTCTATTGGAATCATGTCCACTAGAATCAGTTAACATCTTTCAAATAGCTTTTGCATTGTAGCCTGCTGCTTGCTGTATGCCTATATAATAACCCCTTAATGAATTTACACAGCCTATCTGCTCAGGTCTAAATTAAAGCACATGCCGATTATACTTGTATGTAAATGCTGAAGGTATTTTCCCAGTTATTTATCTGTACCTCAGTAAACTGCGAGGAATACAGTAGCACCAATAATAATAATAATTTAGTTTATAATATATTTATATGCATTCCAAAACCTCTGTAATTCCAATTTTAGAGCTGTTTGAACAATTGCTGTACTATAAATCTCAAGGCTTTAACAAAAAGTATATATAAAAAAGAAAATGTTTACAATGGCCATTCATTTTCTCTTTTTCTGAAACATTTTTTAACCCTTCATGGAACGAACTAGTTATTGGCTAATATTAATGTTAATGATGTCATAACAATAATGTCTGTAGCCATATTACTATGTACAACATTCAAAAAGTCTGTGTGCATGTGGATTCAAAGACTGCATATGATCATTAAGTTCAATCGGACAAATATTTCCAAGCAGAATCTTACCAGCCAGGACCTTACCAGCCTGAGTCAGAAACCTACGTAGTACCAATACCAGAGGAGGAGGAAACAGAAATACAGTCACCAGGCTATTCACGAAACCAGCGTGGAAAGAGATCACTATCAAGAAAGCAATCTGCGAAGAAAACGCTGTAGCCAAAGAGGATGGATTTTCTTGTTAAATGATTTGCTATTTTCACATCTGAAAATGTTATCAAAGTCACATACTCACCACAAGCAATGTATTTGGTTTACCTAGCAGCTGACATTTATGCATGTGTGAATATAGCAAAAAAACAAAACAAAAAATTGAATTTCTTTAAAAACATGTGAGCTTACTATCTGCTATCTGCCCCCTTTATTGTCTGTGCTTGTAATATAACTGCATTACATTCACACATCTTATCAAATGTAGCATTTCAGTAACTCCGGTGGCACACTGCATGATGGTAACCAACAATAATTAGCCCGGATGCAGCTTTAATTTTTCACATGCCCTAGTGCATCTTCATTCCCCCACACGTCTTCTCGTAAAACCAGTGTTTGTCATTGTATTGCCATTATATATTTAGCCTCTTTAATTGCCTTTATAAGGAGGATATTTCTTACAAGATCTACCAACAACACAAAACTCACAATACAGTAGTTGAAAATGGCTTCCATTTTGTAATTGTATTTTTATTATACTAACTCACAGCCGATTTTACCAAAGGTGGAATTGCATGCCTGTGTTGTATATTTAGTATGGGATGTTTTTTTTTTTTTTTTAATCAGAATATAGTTGGGGTTTTCTCTAGATATTCAATGCAGTTGGAATTTGTTTGCAAGACTATTGATATAGAATTGCTGCTTTCATGTTTAAACTGCAAATTGTGAATTTCACAGCCTTATTTTCTTATTTATTTCTGAAACAAAATAGGCATTTTTCAATAAAACTACTGAAAATGTACAGTTTGTGTCCTTTTTAATTAGAAGGGGATGGTTCTGGTATGATTCCCCCTCTACAGCCCCATCTCTTTGCTGTTAACACAGAGGTTAAGTGAGGATTTGCACCATGTAGTAACCCTTTAATGTAAACACCTGTTATAAATGTTAATAATCCATCATAGGCATAGAAAATGTTTGACATTGGGGGGTGGGGGGGCAGATTCCAAAATTATTTAAAAAAATCAAAATGAACCAAAAAAGCGGTGGACTGCAAGTAGGTCTTCTTAGAGTGGAAAAAGTCCTCTCCGCTGTTCTGTTACTGACGTTATTTTTCATTTCATGTTCTTGCAGTTCATACAGTGAAATGCCTCATACCGTGTATCCAAAAAAATCTCAGTTTGAAATGCAACAGACAAAAACAATCCACGCACATGACATTTCAAATTAAGTTGTGACACTTACACAGACACGATTTTGAGTTACTTGGGGGATTCCAGCTTCTCCTGCGGCAGGCGCTTGACTCTCTGATGCATCAACGTTATCAGCAGGGTTGATTTTGCATTTAATGCCAAACCTAAAGAAGGTTTGTTGCTCCCCGCCTTTGCCTCTTTGCTGCAGGGCCATATTGCAGTTATCTGTAACAACATGTCATGTATGAAATTATATAATTACCCACAGATTATAAACTTGAATGATCAACCCAATTACATTTTTCTCTGAAAATTTGTTTCGGGCATTAATATTGAAATTACCGGTAGTACAAAAAAAATGGAATGAAAAATAAGAAAAATATGCTTACAGAGAAAATAGATATCCAGTCATAAGAAACCCAGCAAACACTGGAAAAGTAAAGACATGGTAACACCTTTTCAGGATTTACACAGATGGGCTATGACTGAAAGAGCTTTGAAGTGTCTTCTTACTGAGATTTGTCAGCACCGCTACCAAGCATGATCAGGGCAGTCCTTCTCAGGTATCAGTTGGAAGACTTTGATCAGCTTATTAAACATGTACTATGCCCATGTGTTGGAGGGCTTATAAACAAAAACAGAGCAAGCATGATCAGGGCGGTCCTTCTCAGGTATCAGTTGGAAGACTTTGATCAGCTTATTAAACATGTACTATGCCCATGTGTTGGAGGGCTTATAAACAAAAACATAGCAAGCATGATCAGGGCGGTCCTTCTCAGGTATCAGCTGGAAGATTTGATCAGCTTATTAAACATGTACTATGCCCATGTGTTGGAGGGCTTATAAACAAAAACAGAGCAAGCATGATCAGGGCGGTCCTTCTCAGGTATCAGCTGAAAGACTTTGATCAGCTTATTAAACATGTACTATGCCCATGTGTTGGAGGGCTTATAAACAAAAACAGAGCAAGCATGATCAGGGCGGTCCTTCTCAGGTATCAGCTGGAAGACTTTGATCAGCTTATTAAACATGTACTATGCCCGTGTGTTGGAGGGCTTATAAACAAAAACAGAGCAAGCATGATCAGGGCGGTCCTTCTCAGGTATCAGCTGGAAGATTTGATCAGCTTATTAAACATGTACTATGCCCATGTGTTGGAGGGCTTATAAACAAAAACAGAGCAAGCATGATCAGGGCGGTCCTTCTCAGGTATCAGCTGAAAGACTTTGATCAGCTTATTAAACATGTACTATGCCCATGTGTTGGAGGGCTTATAAACAAAAACAGAGCAAGCATGATCAAGGCGGCCCTTCTCAGGTATCAGCTGGAAGACTTTGATCAGCTTATTAAACATGTACTATGCCCATGTGTTGGAGGGCTTATAAACAAAAACAGAGCAAGCATGATCAGGGCGGTCCTTCTCAGGTATCAGCTGAAAGACTTTGATCAGCTTATTAAACATGTACTATGCCCATGTGTTGGAGGGCTTATAAACAAAAACAGAGCAAGCATGATCAAGGCGGTCCTTCTCAGGTATCAGCTGGAAGACTTTGATCAGCTTATTAAACATGTACTATGCCCATGTGTTGGAGGGCTTATAAACAAAAACAGAGCAAGCATGATCAGGGCGGTCCTTCTCAGGTATCAGCTGAAAGACTTTGATCAGCTTATTAAACATGTACTATGCCCATGTGTTGGAGGGCTTATAAACAAAAACAGAGAAAAGCACACAAAGTACAGCTGAGAATTACAAAAGGCCATTATTATACAAAATTGAATTAAAAGGAAATTTACCAAAACACGGCAGAACAACTTTCATTTTTGTGGTGCTTCACAATATTACAAATCTTTATCATTTTCAAAGCTAAGATTTACTGTGGACAAAAAACTTGTTTTATTGGCTAGCGTGTAACAGCGAGAGTCATTTGGTTTAAATAATGAGCTGTGTTTGATTTTCTTCTATTTATCCTATTGTTCCAAGGACAGTGTAATATAATGTGCGAGTCTCACACAGCAATCACTACTCTCTGTGCTTCGTGATATTTGTGGAAATGTTTTCAAGTCTTTATGTGTGCAATGTAACACTGTGTATCTTCAGAAAGTCTATTATACGCATCATCACTGCAGTCTTCCCAACCCCTAACAGCCTAAACAGCGACCATCTTAGCCGTGCACAAGAATGATCTATTCAGAACGGAGAATCCGCAATGTGATGATTTATTGATTTCCAATTGAACAGATGATTTAATGATGAATGATAAATTTGGCTGGAGACCTTGTCCGTGGGTGCTCAACAGCTACCTGCGCGAGGCCGGCTAGGAAACACGAACGACATAATGCATCCTAGTGCCGCAGATAGGAAGTGGCACTCAGGGCCACCTCCCACCAAAAGACGAGGCCGCCAGACCATGAATGGATAAAATAATAATGAATGATTAACGCAACGAGCCGCAATGACGCACTGCCACCGACCCCCCAAAAAATATGGAAAACGATTAATGAAAGTGAAGCAGCTGAGACACGACCCTCTCCCAGATCACAACTGCACTGAGGGAAAGAGCCCAGCCTCTCCAGCCTGACCACACACCCTGCAGAACTAAATACGAACCGCTCAGCACTCAAGTGAGGAAACCCCCCCAACTCACATTATTTATATATTTTTTGATGGTAGGGGGAAACCTCAGGGAATCCATGGCTGAGGATAGCCCTTCCTCCAGGCTCTAAGATGGTCGTCTCCTGTTTCGGCCTCACCACGCGTGACTGAGAGGCCAAAACAAAAGAAGCGACATGAGTGAAAGCCACACAGAGCCTTTATGGCGCTTGGTGATGACGTGTTGGTTAGGGGCGTTTTCTCCTTTCCAGAACAGCAAACAAGTTTTCAAGTACTGCATTCGCTTTTCAAAATGTTTCCCACTATTTCCTGATCCAAGGAGTTTGCTATGTAGTTTTTTTTTTTTTTTTTTTAAATACCTTTTACACTTTGGCTACAGTTACATGAAGTTTATGGTAAACATGAGTGGTTAGAAATATTTAAATAGTGTAACGCTATTATTATTATTATTATTATTTATTTCTTAGCAGACGCCCTTATCCAGGGCGACTTACAATCGTAAGCAAAAACATTTCAAGCGTTACAATTTAACTTCCTATAAAATGTACCACAAATGCAGTTTGGTGGATCCATAATGAAAATACAAGGCTTGCCTGTGTCATAGTTTCCACTTTCCATTGGCCATTGTTCTGAAAGAAAAAAAATGACTTTAAATTCAGCATTTGTATTTCGTAACTTAAACTCCCTGCCACCTACATTTACATCTTTATTTTGTACCTGTTTAATGTGTGTCTTTTATAGGTATCTCTGTTGTTCTTTCACTGTTCTTACTATTTAAGGAATAAAAAACTGTTTTAAACAGGTCACCCTCCTATTCATAAGCAGGGGCGATTACAGGGCTTTTTATTTACAGTGGGCAAGTAATTGCGACTTTCATATTTAAAGATTGAACATTTACAAATTTGTTCTGAATTTGTATCCATTTGCTAAGACTTACGACAACATGACAATGAAACACAACAGAAATGTACTCATTTACAGATAAGAAATGCACTGAGCTGCCTGTCTTCCAGAAATATATTATTTTTCAAACTAAAAGCTGAACCTGTAGAGCGCATAAAGCAAACACTGAAAACCTCTTCACTGAGATACACGCACTCTTACAACCCCCTACAGAACTGTCACAATCACAGAAAATTACACTGCACTCTGATATTAAAAGAATGACACATTTTGGTTTAGGCTTAAATTTCAGCTCATTGGTGATTTACAGAATTCATAAACAGCGGTAAGTGAAGAATGATGTAGTGTATTGGAGAAAATATTTAAAATAGAAAGCTGGCATGTTTCTGACTTTTTCAATGAAACTACCTCATATGAAATATGCTTTTTTAAAATATACAAATCTGTTCCCCCTGCCCTTGTGTTGCAGTTAGTTATGATTACTGTGTATGCACATGTTCCATTTAGAGACTCTACTATTGGCACAGCAACAACTTTTCACATGGGAAGAGTGTCCTTTACTAGCAGCATGGACAATGCAAGAAGCCAAACCAATACATTTTCCTCTGTTTATGAAAGTAAAAATCATCTAGTCATTGATAAACAAAAAGTTCAAGGGAAAGTCATATACAATAAAAACTAGTATCTAACAGACGCCGTTCTTGTCTACATAGCTCTAAGGACAGCTCATCACATTGGTACCTCCGCACAGCTGCATCTGATTTGACCCTTAGGTATCATGTCAGTACAATAGAGCATGTTATTGGTTACCAGAATACAGTAAGAGCAAATGCATAAATATTAACAGTGTAATGTAAGGGTCAACAGCTGGCCCCTGAGATGCTAGAAGTGTTTCAGTAAATCAGTGTTAGCTCTCAAAGAATGTCCAGCATAACCAAAGTAAGGATGTCTCTGGCCTTTACCAACGATAAAGCAAAGCTGCTAATTTACTTTTCATTTGGGCTTCTAAAGCAGCTGGTGGGTGGATAGTAAGGACGGGCTAATGTAGAGTCGACATACTGTAGACTGGCAGACATTTACAATCCACTGCCAACATGGGCAGCTAATGGCAAAAACAGTCCTTACTGTATTTCTTTTATAAAGGAATTAAAAGCCATTTACTGAAATAGCTCTGTTGCACTTTAATTTAAGGGGGAAAACTCCACAAAATGACTACCATTTAGGGTCCTGATCAAGAACCTTTGTATACATTGATACTGGTTTGCATCAAAAGTCATTGGTTTATCTGGAACGAATGACCCTGGGAGCGTCAGTATTTAAACTTACTTCTCCAGGAACACCCACACCTCCAGAAGCAGCTAAGATTTCAATTTCTTCAGCCCTGATGGTAAGCAATGAAACCCAAGACATACTAAAAAATGTATACCAGTTAGAAAAAGAAAAATGAAACCCTGCTGAAGGTATGAGCCCTGCCCCAGACTTAGTAATATAAATTTAATGTGTATATACTTCTGGAGCTGCTGATGTTTCACTGGACCTGTTAACACCCGTTAACACCATGTGTCTACACAGTACTGACCATGCATGGACATTTCTAGTTACATTAATCACCGTAATCCAGCGCTACTGCTATTACTGCAGATCACCGGGGTTCAGTGACCAAAGCATGGTCTGCTCCACTTGCTGAACAGAGAGACGGGTCTTTATATTATTCAGCTTAGTCAGCTAGCGGATGAGATATTTTAATAGCACACACACAGTATGCAGGGCTGGCAGAAGGGTGCTTACATGCTGTGGCATCTGGATGGACAGCTGCAACAGTCTTCCTTCTTTTACTTGAATGTACCGGGCATGGTAGTGTCCAGTTCACATAGTACATGCAGTTAGATCAGCACTTCTACATTTACTCCTCAAGGTAAAAGCATTCTCTCACACTTCTCACAGTCGGGTTGCTTGCAGTAATCCAGTAGGATGGAGTAGAGCTCCCACTCTCTCTTATTGTATAGCGCCCTTAGCAAGAATGACGCCAACCACACAAGAACAAAACAGTGATTCTATAGTGGAAGGTGCATGCTGTACTGACCAAAACTAATTTACTCTTAATGAATTCAAATCTGATTTACAACATTGGCAATACCAGTTATTAAATGGAAACAGGACTGAATTTTAAAAAGTGAATTACTGTACACAACCCTTCATACTGTAGCGTGTATGTGGCTGTTATTTATGTCTTGCTATGTAGTGCAGAAAAACACATTTCTTTGTCTGGGTTTTTGTGGTACTTAGCAGAACTATAAACCTTTATGGTTTTCCAGCCAAAAAATGACTTAATGGAAACTGTATGGAACCAGGCAAATCCTGGCAGTCTGTCAGAGGTCCTTTTAATCAGCCATCACTTTCACTTTAACTACATTATCTGTTTAGAGATTACTGAACATTATGGTAAGTACTGTAGTTAGATTAATTATGACATTTTAATATGTATACCTATATAGATAGTGACTACATTAATGCCTTTATGAACATGTTTAACCTTTTCAAAAGATTAATTGAAAGATAACTCTTTAAATGATATGTCAACGTGTTGGGAGTTTAGAACTGTAAATGCATTTAAAAAATGATACAAATATATTTTTATGTAATACCTAATTCAGGAATACTGTAATGTTCATCTTCTAAGGGTATTCATTGGAAAACCAAACTGAATGCAATTCCAGAAGTCAGCAAACAATAGATATGCCAACAATATGTATGTACTGCAGCACCAAATGTTGTATAAAAAGGCTGTCCATTAGTCTGCACGTATGTATTTGCTATGCCAACGTGTCCTGCATATAAACTTATCAAGTCAGTTTCATTCACGTGGCAAAGACGAAATCTGACAGACTTCTAAAGTTAATGCTTGATTGGCAGGTAAAACAGACTTCGCTGCAGATCTGAATGAATTCGAGGTGGTAACATTTCAGGAATAGTCACATATTTTTACAGACATTAAGCAAAGAGATGGTTCTGGCAGGAAACCCACTTTAACCTTGGATCAAATCATGTAAATATCAATCGAATAGCTAGTTTTGTATTCGTCCCTCGATAAACAATATGTCCAATGATCGGCAAGGACAGGATTTATATCTTACCTCAATCCATTACGCCCCCGCTGTGTGCCAGCGTTCACCTCCACTTCTCTAGCCTCCAATTGGTTTTTTTTTGGCTTTATTTTTTCGTTTCTTTTTTTCTTTTTTTGCCGTTTTTTTCTTTATTTTGCTATCCTGCTCCCTTGCCCATGGCTCCACTATGGCCAGCCTCTCCACTTATCTGCAAGCTACTTTATGGGCAGGGATACCTCGAAAGGCGAGACAGAAGAATGTAGTATAAAATATGTATATTGTAGAAGTGTTGTCTGGTCTGTTTCAATGAATAGTCTATCACGGGAGTTCTCTGACTGAACAATCAGAGCTCCTTGCAGACTCAGCACTACAGTGTCATCATGGCTGCCCATGGGGGTCCTGAATCCTTTCCTATGCTTTTATTATTATCCACACCCCTGTCTCCCAGGATTCTGAACTGGTTATAACATTATAGTGCTTTACAGACCAATAACATAGGTCATAGCAGGAAGTGGAGCTGAGAAGTTTGAGCAGAGCAAACGTTTCAGGTTTTCAATCCCAACTAATCCTGTGTAACTATTGGTAATTCCTATGACCATTTTTCAATCTTTCCAGTGGTAAAACTACTGTACAGTACATGGGAATGATCCAAATGAAAACCAGGTTTGGAATCTCAATGAAAGTTTCATTGAGAATCAACTGCAGAAACTGCACATTTGAGGCCTATCCCAGCTGAAAGCACTTACTTGAGGCCGTGTTAACAGGCAATGTCTGGGCACCTCCTTGACTACATTACTCAAGTGGAAAGGTAAGTGGCTGTTGGTATTTGTATTCAAGAAGGGAATCTATACTGTTACACAAACCAGTAACCATCTTGCGCAGTTTCATGAATATCAAACTGTAATTTATTTATTTTTTAAAACAGACTTTAAAAAAGAACATTTAAAAAACACAGTGCCTTGCATAAGTATTCACCCCCCTTGGACTTTTCCACATTTTGTAGTGTTATAACCTGGAATTAAAATGGATTTAATTGGGATTTTTACGATTTGATTTACACAACATACTTAACACTTTGAAGGTGTAATTTTTTTTTTATTATGACACAAAAGTTAATTAAACAAAAAAAAAAGACATTTGTTGGTTGCATAAGTATTCACCACCCTGAGTCAATACTTGGTAGAAGCACCTTTGGCAGCAATTACAGCTGAGAGTCTTTTTGGCTGAGTCTCTACCAGCTTTGCACAACTGGGTCCTGCAAATTTTGCCCATTCTTCTTGGCAAAATTGCTCAAGCTCTGTCAAGTTGGATGGGGACCGTTGGTGAACAGCAATTTTCAAGTCTTGCCACAGATTCTCAATCGGATTGAGGTCTGGGGTTTGACTGGGCCATTCTAAGACATTCAGGTTCTTGGTTTTAAACCACTCCAGTGTAGCTTTGGCTGTGTGTTTAGGGCCATTGTCCTGCTGGAAGGTGAACTTCCACCCTAGTCCCAGGTCTCTTGCAGACTGAAACAGGTTTTCCTCTAGAATTCCCCTGTATTTGGCTCCATCCATCTTGCCCTCAATCCTGACCAGTTTCTCAGTCCCTGCCGATGAAAAGCATCCCCATGACATGATGCTGCCACCACCATGCTTCACCGTGGGGATGGTGTTCTCAGGGTGATGAGCAGTGTTGGCTTTGCGCCACACATAGCGTTTTGCGCTAAGGCCAAAAAGTTAAATTTTGGTCTCATCAGACCAGAGACCCTTTTTCCAGGGTCTCCCACATGCCTTTTGGCAAAATCCAAACCGGATTTTACGTGGGTTTTTTTCAGCAATGGCTTTCTTCTCACCACTCTTCCATAAAGCCCAGCTTTGTGGAGCGTCCCGGTTATAGTTGTCCCATGGACGGTTTCTCCCATCTCAGCTGTGGATCTCTCCAGCTCCTTCAGAGTTACCATTGGCCTCTTGGTTGCTTCTCTGACTAATGCCCTCTTTACCTGGTCACTGAGTTTTGGTGGACGGCCTTCTCTAGGCAGAGTCACGGTTGTGCCATATTCTTTCCATTTTTTAATAATGGATTTAACGGTGCTCCGGGGGATGTTCAAAGTTTGGGATATTTTTTATAACCCAACCCTGATTGGTGCTTCTCCAGAACTTTATCCCAGACTTGTTTTGATAGCTCCTTGGTCTTCATGATGCTGTTTGTTTAGATATGCTCTCTAACAAACTCTGGGGCCTTCCAGAAACAGGTGTATTTAATCTGAGATCATGTGACACTTTAATTGCACACAGGTGGACTCCATTCAACTAATTATGTGACTTCTGAAGGCAATTGGTTGCACCAGAGCTTATTTAGGGGTGTCACAGCAAAAGGGGTGAATACTTATGCAATCAAGACTTTTCAGTTTTTTATTTGTAAATAATTTTGAAAAATATGTAGATTTTTTCCTCACTTATGGACTATTTTGTGTAGATCAGTGACAAAAAATCCTAATTAAATCCATTTTAATTCCAGGTTGTAACACTACAAAATGTGGAAAAGTCCAAGGGGGTGAATACTTATGCAAGGCACTGTATATATTTGGAGAACAAAAAATATCAACATTATTACTATAGATTTTTTTATTTTAAACTACCATAATATTTTCCATTTTTATCTATTCCACAGTAAAAAGTCACTGCTGTGCTGGCTTCTCATTCTTTTTTTTAGGAATATGCAATCTTATCAGGTGTTCCTCAGGGTATAGACCTATCATGTACTCTTTCGAGATTCTTTTTCTATTTTAAACTCTAAACAAGAGACACTATTTCTATCAAACTTAACCGCCTGCCTGATATATAGACTATAATCTTTTAACAACTGACTGTCCTACAATATACTGTCGTGGGTCCTGAACTTCAAAATAAGAGAGGTGCTCTCACGGAATTAGACTATATCCCAGTGTAACAGACTTTTTTGTCTCTTTGGATCATGCACTTCAGTGACATAGTGTCACACTTAATTGGCCTAATGCAGTGAGCTCAGAATTCCATGTATGGTCTAGTAGCCTCAGGCTTCATTATCCCAGTTGAAATGGTTAACTCAGAGGTCTTTATAATATTACAATTGAGTATTTGTTCTCTCTCTGTATTTTTTTCTTTCTATATTTGTTAATCTTGGGGCTGTGTGCTGTAACTGGATAATATCACGACATGGGCATTTCCTATAGCCTAAATAATAACGCAGTGCTAAAAAAAAAAAAAAAACTTCTACTTGCATGGAGGTATACTTGAGTTCACATACCTCCTACCCAAAAGTGAACATAGTGTGAATTGTTTGTTTTTATCTACCTTATAAAAAAAGGTAAATGAATAAAAGTACCAGTAGCTTTTTATTTTTTAATTCAGATTTGCATGCACATTTGTGTAGATAAAGTTTATTCAAAGACTCCTGGCTTTGGTAGAGAAGAGAATACAGTGCTTACTAAATTTAAATAGATATATTAAACATATAGGACAGCGAGGAAGCAGACTTAGTCTACATTAACATAGTTTGAATGATAACATTCAAGGTCCTTTACTAGAGATTAGGGACCTCATATTGATATAATGCTTTTGGAAATCGATATGATAGTGAGTGTGTCTGGTGACTTCATGTGAGCAGTGGAACAATAAAGATTTAGCATCTCTGTAGACATCACACCACTTATTCTGTGTTAACAGCTGCAAACCACAGGCTTGTTCCCGTTCTTGTAATGAACAAAACATCTCTAACCTTGAACAAACAAAACACCTCTAACTGAACAAACAAAACACCTCTAACCTAACAAACAAAACACCTCTAACACTGAACAAGCAAAACACCTCTAACTGTAAAAAACAAAACACCTCTAACTGAACAAACAAAACACTTCTAACCTCGAACAAACAAAACACCTCTAACCTCGAACAAACAAAACACATCTAACCTTGAACAAACAAAACACATCTAACCGAACATACAAAACACCTCTAACCCAACAAACAAAACACCTCTAACCTCGAACAAACAAAACACATCTAACCGAACAAACAAAACACCTCTAACCGAACATACAAAACACCTCTAACGGAACAAACAAAACACCTCTAACCGAACATACAAAACACATCTAACTGAACAAACAAAACACCTCTAACCGAAAATACAAAACACCTCTAACCCAACAAACAAAACACCTCTAACCTCGAACAAAACAAAACACATCTAACCGAACAAACAAAACACCTCTAACCGAACATACAAAACACCTCTAACACTGAACAAACAAAACACCTCTAACCGAACAAACAAAACACCTCTAACTGAACAAACAAAACACCTCTAACTGAACAAACAAAACACCTCTAACACTGAACAAACAAAACACCTCTAACCGAACAAACAAAACACATCTAACTGAACAAACAAAACACCTCTAACTGAACAAACAAAACACCTCTAACCGAACAAACAAAACACCTCTAACTGAACAAACAAAACACCTCTAACTGAACAAACAAAACACCTCTAACTGAACAAACAAAACACCTCTAACCGAACATACAAAACACCTCTAACTGAACAAACAAAACACCTCTAACCGAACATACAAAACACATCTAATCGAACAAACAAAACACCTCTAACCAAACATACAAAACACATCTAACTGAACAAACAAAACACCTCTAACTGAACAAACAAAACACCTCTAACTGAACAAACAAAACACCTCTAACCGAACAAACAAAACACATCTAACTGAAAAAAACAAAACACCACTAATCGAACAAATAAAACACATCTAACTGAACAAACAAAACACATCTAACTGAACAAACAAAACACATCTAACCGAACAAACAAAACACCTCTAACTGAACAAACAAAACACCTCTAACCGAACATACAAAACACCTCTAATCGAACAAACAAAACACCTCTAACTGAACAAACAAAACACCTCTAACTGAACAAACAAAACACCTCTAACTGAACAAACAAAACACCTCTAACCTCGAACAAACAAAACACCTCTAACCGAACAAACAAAACACCTCTAACAGAACATACAAAACACCTCTAACACTGAACAAACAAAACACCTCTAACCGAACAAACAAAACACCTCTAACTGAACAAACAAAACACCTCTAACTGAACAAGCAAAACACCTCTAACACTGAACAAACAAAACACCTCTAACCGAACAAACAAAACACCTCTAACTGAACAAACAAAACACCTCTGACTGAACAAACAAAACACCTCTAACCGAACAAACAAAACACCTCTAACCGAACATACAAAACACCTCTAATCGAACAAACAAAACATCTCTAACCTCGAACAAACAAAACACCTCTAACCGAACAAACAAAACACCTCTAACTGAACAAACAAAACACCTCTAACTGAACAAACAAAACACCTCTAACCGAACACACAAAACACCTCTAACCGAACATACAAAACACCTCTAACTGAACAAACAAAACACCTCTAACCGAACATACAAAACACCTCTAACACTGAACAAACAAAACACCTCTAACCGAACATACAAAACACCTCTAATCGAAAAAACAAAACACCTCTAACCTCGAACAAACAAAACACCTCTAACCGAACAAACAAAACACCTCTAACTGAACATACAAAACACCTCTAACTGAACAAACAAAACACCTCTAACTGAACAAACAAAACACCTCTAACTGAACAAACAAAACACCTCTAACCGAACATACAAAACACATCTAATCGAACAAACAAAACACCTCTAACCAAACATACAAAACACATCTAACTGAACAAACAAAACACCTCTAACTGAACAAACAAAACACCTCTAACTGAACAAACAAAACACCTCTAACCGAACAAACAAAACACCTCTAACACTGAACAAACAAAACACATCTAACCGAACAAACAAAACACCTCTAACTGAACAAACAAAACACCTCTAACCGAACATACAAAACACATCTAATCGAACAAACAAAACACCTCTAACTGAACAAACAAAACACCTCTAACTGAACAAACAAAACACCTCTAACCTCGAACAAACAAAACACCTCTAACCGAACAAACAAAACACCTCTAACCGAACATACAAAACACCTCTAACACTGAACAAACAAAACACCTCTAACCGAACAAACAAAACACCTCTAACTGAACAAACAAAACACCTCTAACTGAACAAGCAAAACACCTCTAACACTGAACAAACAAAACACCTCTAACCGAACAAACAAAACACCTCTAACTGAACAAACAAAACACCTCTGACTGAACAAACAAAACACCTCTAACCGAACAAACAAAACACCTCTAACCGAACATACAAAACACCTCTAATCGAACAAACAAAACACCTCTAACCTCGAACAAACAAAACACCTCTAACCGAACAAACAAAACACCTCTAACTGAACATACAAAACACCTCTAATCGAACAAACAAAACACCTCTAACCTCGAACAAACAAAACACCTCTAACCGAACAAACAAAACACCTCTAACTGAACAAACAAAACACCTCTAACTGAACAAACAAAACACCTCTAACCGAACATACAAAACACATCTAATCGAACAAACAAAACACCTCTAACCAAACATACAAAACACCTCTAACTGAACAAACAAAACACCTCTAACTGAACAAACAAAACACCTCTAACCGAACAAACAAAACACCTCTAACACTGAACAAACAAAACACATCTAACCGAACAAACAAAACACCTCTAACTGAACAAACAAAACACCTCTAACCGAACATACAAAACACATCTAATCGAACAAACAAAACACCTCTAACTGAACAAACAAAACACCTCTAACTGAACAAACAAAACACCTCTAACCTCGAACAAACAAAACACCTCTAACCGAACAAACAAAACACCTCTAACCGAACAAACAAAACACCTCTAACTGTACATACAAAACACCTCTAATCGAACAAACAAAACACCTCTAACCTCGAACAAACAAAACACCTCTAACCGAACAAACAAAACACCTCTAACTGAACAAACAAAACACCTCTAACTGAACAAACAAAACACATCTAACACTGAACAAACAAAACACCTCTAACTGAACAAACAAAACACCTCTAACTGAACAAACAAAACACCTCTAACCGAACAAACAAAACACCTCTAACCGAACATACAAAACACCTCTAACCTAACAAAGAAAACACCTCCAACCGAACAAACAAAACACCTCTAACTGAACAAACAAAACACCTCTAACCGAACAAACAAAACACCTCTAACCGAACATACAAAACACCTCTAATCGAACAAACAAAACATCTCTAACCTCGAACAAACAAAACACCTCTAACCGAACAAACAAAACACCTCTAACCGAACATACAAAACACCTCTAAATGAACAAACAAAACACCTCTAACTGAACAAACAAAACACCTCTAACTGAACAAACAAAACACCTCTAACTGAACAAACAAAACACCTCTAACCGAACATACAAAACACCTCTAATCGAAAAAACAAAACACCTCTAACCTCGAACAAACAAAACACCTCTAACCGAACAAACAAAACACCTCTAACTGAACATACAAAACACCTCTAACTGAACAAACAAAACACCTCTAACTGAACAAACAAAACACCTCTAACTGAACAAACAAAACACCTCTAACCGAACATACAAAACACATCTAATCGAACAAACAAAACACCTCTAACCAAACATACAAAACACATCTAACTGAACAAACAAAACACCTCTAACTGAACAAACAAAACACCTCTAACTGAACAAACAAAACACCTCTAACCGAACAAACAAAACACCTCTAACACTGAACAAACAAAACACATCTAACCGAACAAACAAAACACCTCTAACTGAACAAACAAAACACCTCTAACCGAACATACAAAACACATCTAATCGAACAAACAAAACACCTCTAACTGAACAAACAAAACACCTCTAACTGAACAAACAAAACACCTCTAACCTCGAACAAACAAAACACCTCTAACCGAACAAACAAAACACCTCTAACCGAACATACAAAACACCTCTAACACTGAACAAACAAAACACCTCTAACCGAACAAACAAAACACCTCTAACTGAACAAACAAAACACCTCTAACTGAACAAGCAAAACACCTCTAACACTGAACAAACAAAACACCTCTAACCGAACAAACAAAACACCTCTAACTGAACAAACAAAACACCTCTGACTGAACAAACAAAACACCTCTAACCGAACAAACAAAACACCTCTAACCGAACATACAAAACACCTCTAATCGAACAAACAAAACACCTCTAACCTCGAACAAACAAAACACCTCTAACCGAACAAACAAAACACCTCTAACTGAACATACAAAACACCTCTAATCGAACAAACAAAACACCTCTAACCTCGAACAAACAAAACACCTCTAACCGAACAAACAAAACACCTCTAACTGAACAAACAAAACACCTCTAACTGAACAAACAAAACACCTCTAACCGAACATACAAAACACATCTAATCGAACAAACAAAACACCTCTAACCAAACATACAAAACACCTCTAACTGAACAAACAAAACACCTCTAACTGAACAAACAAAACACCTCTAACCGAACAAACAAAACACCTCTAACACTGAACAAACAAAACACATCTAACCGAACAAACAAAACACCTCTAACTGAACAAACAAAACACCTCTAACCGAACATACAAAACACATCTAATCGAACAAACAAAACACCTCTAACTGAACAAACAAAACACCTCTAACTGAACAAACAAAACACCTCTAACCTCGAACAAACAAAACACCTCTAACCGAACAAACAAAACACCTCTAACCGAACAAACAAAACACCTCTAACTGTACATACAAAACACCTCTAATCGAACAAACAAAACACCTCTAACCTCGAACAAACAAAACACCTCTAACCGAACAAACAAAACACCTCTAACTGAACAAACAAAACACCTCTAACTGAACAAACAAAACACATCTAACACTGAACAAACAAAACACCTCTAACTGAACAAACAAAACACCTCTAACTGAACAAACAAAACACCTCTAACCGAACAAACAAAACACCTCTAACCGAACATACAAAACACCTCTAACCTAACAAAGAAAACACCTCCAACCGAACAAACAAAACACCTCTAACTGAACAAACAAAACACCTCTAACCGAACAAACAAAACACCTCTAACCGAACATACAAAACACCTCTAATCGAACAAACAAAACATCTCTAACCTCGAACAAACAAAACACCTCTAACCGAACAAACAAAACACCTCTAACCGAACATACAAAACACCTCTAAATGAACAAACAAAACACCTCTAACTGAACAAACAAAACACCTCTAACTGAACAAACAAAACACCTCTAACTGAACAAACAAAACACCTCTAACCGAACAAACAAAACACCTCTAACCGAACATACAAAACACCTCTAACTGAACAAACAAAACACCTCTAACCGAACATACAAAACACATCTAACTGAACAAACAAAACACCTCTAACCGAACATACAAAACACATCTAATCGAACAAACAAAACACCTCTAACCAAACATACAAAACACATCTAACTGAACAAACAAAACACCTCTAACTGAACAAACAAAACACCTCTAACTGAACAAACAAAACACCTCTAACCGAACAAACAAAACACCTCTAACTGAACAAACAAAACACCTCTAAACGAACATACAAAACACATCTAATCGAACAAACAAAACACCTCTAATCGAACAAACAAAACACCTCTAACCTCGAACAAACAAAACACCTCTAACCGAACAAACAAAACACCTCTAACTGAACAAACAAAACACCTCTAACTGAACAAACAAAACACCTCTAACTGAACAAACAAAACACCTCTAACTGAACAAACAAAACACCTCTAACCGAACAAACAAAACACCTCTAACACTGAACAAACAAAACACATCTAACCGAACAAACAAAACACCTCTAACTGAACAAACAAAACACCTCTAAACGAACATACAAAACACATCTAATCGAACAAACAAAACACCTCTAATCGAACAAACAAAACACCTCTAACCTCGAACAAACAAAACACCTCTGACCGAACAAACAAAACACCTCTAACTGAACAAACAAAACACCTCTAACTGAACAAACAAAACACATCTAACACTGAACAAACAAAACACCTCTAACTGAACAAACAAAACACCTCTAACCGAACAAACAAAACACCTCTAACCGAACAAACAAAACACCTCTAACCGAACATACAAAACACCTCTAACCTAACAAAGAAAACACCTCCAACCGAACAAACAAAACACCTCTAACTGAACAAACAAAACACCTCTAACCGAACAAACAAAACACCTCTAACCAAACATACAAAACACCTCTAATCGAACAAACAAAACATCTCTAACTTCGAACAAACAAAACACCTCTAACCGAACAAACAAAACACCTCTAACCGAACATACAAAACACCTCTAAATGAACAAACAAAACACCTCTAACTGAACAAACAAAACACCTCTAACCGAACAAACAAAACACCTCTAACCGAACATACAAAACACCTCTAACCTAACAAAGAAAACACCTCCAACCGAACAAACAAAACACCTCTAACTGAACAAACAAAACACCTCTAACCGAACAAACAAAACACCTCTAATCGAACAAACAAAACATCTCTAACCTCGAACAAACAAAACACCTCTAACCGAACAAACAAAACACCTCTAACTGAACAAACAAAACACCTCTAACTGAACAAACAAAACACCTCTAACCGAACAAACAAAACACCTCTAACCGAACATACAAAACACCTCTAACTGAACAAACAAAACACCTCTAACCGAACATACAAAACACCTCTAACACTGAACAAACAAAACACCTCTAACCGAACATACAAAACACCTCTAATCGAACAAACAAAACACCTCTAACCTCGAACAAACAAAACACCTCTAACCGAACAAACAAAACACCTCTAACTGAACATACAAAACACCTCTAACTGAACAAACAAAACACCTCTAACTGAACAAACAAAACACCTCTAACTGAACAAACAAAACACCTCTAACCGAACATACAAAACACATCTAATCGAACAAACAAAACACCTCTAACCAAACATACAAAACACATCTAACTGAACAAACAAAACACCTCTAACTGAACAAACAAAACACCTCTAACTGAACAAACAAAACACCTCTAACCGAACAAACAAAACACCTCTAACACTGAACAAACAAAACACATCTAACCGAACAAACAAAACACCTCTAACTGAACAAACAAAACACCTCTAACCGAACATACAAAACACATCTAATCGAACAAACAAAACACCTCTATCTGAACAAACAAAACACCTCTAACTGAACAAACAAAACACCTCTAACCTCGAACAAACAAAACACCTCTAACCGAACAAACAAAACACCTCTAACCGAACATACAAAACACCTCTAACACTGAACAAACAAAACACCTCTAACCGAACAAACAAAACACCTCTAACTGAACAAACAAAACACCTCTAACTGAACAAGCAAAACACCTCTAACACTGAACAAACAAAACACCTCTAACCGAACAAACAAAACACCTCTAACTGAACAAACAAAACACCTCTGACTGAACAAACAAAACACCTCTAACCGAACAAACAAAACACCTCTAACCGAACATACAAAACACCTCTAATCGAACAAACAAAACACCTCTAACCTCGAACAAACAAAACACCTCTAACCGAACAAACAAAACACCTCTAACTGAACATACAAAACACCTCTAATCGAACAAACAAAACACCTCTAACCTCGAACAAACAAAACACCTCTAACCGAACAAACAAAACACCTCTAACTGAACAAACAAAACACCTCTAACTGAACAAACAAAACACCTCTAACCGAACATACAAAACACATCTAATCGAACAAACAAAACACCTCTAACCAAACATACAAAACACCTCTAACTGAACAAACAAAACACCTCTAACTGAACAAACAAAACACCTCTAACCGAACAAACAAAACACCTCTAACACTGAACAAACAAAACACATCTAACCGAACAAACAAAACACCTCTAACTGAACAAACAAAACACCTCTAACCGAACATACAAAACACATCTAATCGAACAAACAAAACACCTCTAACTGAACAAACAAAACACCTCTAACTGAACAAACAAAACACCTCTAACCTCGAACAAACAAAACACCTCTAACCGAACAAACAAAACACCTCTAACCGAACAAACAAAACACCTCTAACTGTACATACAAAACACCTCTAATCGAACAAACAAAACACCTCTAACCTCGAACAAACAAAACACCTCTAACCGAACAAACAAAACACCTCTAACTGAACAAACAAAACACCTCTAACTGAACAAACAAAACACATCTAACACTGAACAAACAAAACACCTCTAACTGAACAAACAAAACACCTCTAACTGAACAAACAAAACACCTCTAACCGAACAAACAAAACACCTCTAACCGAACATACAAAACACCTCTAACCTAACAAAGAAAACACCTCCAACCGAACAAACAAAACACCTCTAACTGAACAAACAAAACACCTCTAACCGAACAAACAAAACACCTCTAACCGAACATACAAAACACCTCTAATCGAACAAACAAAACATCTCTAACCTCGAACAAACAAAACACCTCTAACCGAACAAACAAAACACCTCTAACCGAACATACAAAACACCTCTAAATGAACAAACAAAACACCTCTAACTGAACAAACAAAACACCTCTAACTGAACAAACAAAACACCTCTAACTGAACAAACAAAACACCTCTAACCGAACAAACAAAACACCTCTAACCGAACATACAAAACACCTCTAACTGAACAAACAAAACACCTCTAACCGAACATACAAAACACATCTAACTGAACAAACAAAACACCTCTAACCGAACATACAAAACACATCTAATCGAACAAACAAAACACCTCTAACCAAACATACAAAACACATCTAACTGAACAAACAAAACACCTCTAACTGAACAAACAAAACACCTCTAACTGAACAAACAAAACACCTCTAACCGAACAAACAAAACACCTCTAACTGAACAAACAAAACACCTCTAAACGAACATACAAAACACATCTAATCGAACAAACAAAACACCTCTAATCGAACAAACAAAACACCTCTAACCTCGAACAAACAAAACACCTCTAACCGAACAAACAAAACACCTCTAACTGAACAAACAAAACACCTCTAACTGAACAAACAAAACACATCTAACACTGAACAAACAAAACACCTCTAACTGAACAAACAAAACACCTCTAACCGAACAAACAAAACACCTCTAACACTGAACAAACAAAACACATCTAACCGAACAAACAAAACACCTCTAACTGAACAAACAAAACACCTCTAAACGAACATACAAAACACATCTAATCGAACAAACAAAACACCTCTAATCGAACAAACAAAACACCTCTAACCTCGAACAAACAAAACACCTCTGACCGAACAAACAAAACACCTCTAACTGAACAAACAAAACACCTCTAACTGAACAAACAAAACACATCTAACACTGAACAAACAAAACACCTCTAACTGAACAAACAAAACACCTCTAACCGAACAAACAAAACACCTCTAACCGAACAAACAAAACACCTCTAACCGAACATACAAAACACCTCTAACCTAACAAAGAAAACACCTCCAACCGAACAAACAAAACACCTCTAACTGAACAAACAAAACACCTCTAACCGAACAAACAAAACACCTCTAACCAAACATACAAAACACCTCTAATCGAACAAACAAAACATCTCTAACTTCGAACAAACAAAACACCTCTAACCGAACAAACAAAACACCTCTAACCGAACATACAAAACACCTCTAAATGAACAAACAAAACACCTCTAACTGAACAAACAAAACACCTCTAACCGAACAAACAAAACACCTCTAACCGAACATACAAAACACCTCTAACCTAACAAAGAAAACACCTCCAACCGAACAAACAAAACACCTCTAACTGAACAAACAAAACACCTCTAACCGAACAAACAAAACACCTCTAACCGAACATACAAAACACCTCTAATCGAACAAACAAAACATCTCTAACCTCGAACAAACAAAACACCTCTAACCGAACAAACAAAACACCTCTAACCGAACAAAGAAAACACCTCTAACTGAACAAACAAAACACCTCTAACTGAACAAACAAAACACCTCTAACCGAACAAACAAAACACCTCTAACCGAACATACAAAACACCTCTAACTGAACAAACAAAACACCTCTAACCGAACATACAAAACACATCTAACTGAAAAAAACAAAACACCTCTAACCTCGAACAAACAAAACACCTCTAACTGAACAAACAAAACACCTCTAACCGAACAAACAAAACACCTCTAACTGAACAAACAAAACACCGCTAACTGAACAAACAAAACACCTCTAACTGAACAAACAAAACACATCTAACTGAAAAAAACAAAACACATCTAACCGAACAAACAAAACACCTCTAACTGAACAAACAAAACACCTCTAACTGAACAAACAAAACACCTCTAACTGAACAAACAAAACACCTCTAACCGAACAAACAAAACACCTCTAACTGAACAAATAAAACACCTCTAACCGAACAAACAAAACACCTCTAACACTGAACAAACAAAACACATCTAACCGAACAAACAAAACACCTCTAACTGAACAAACAAAACACCTCTAACTGAACAAACAAAACACCTCTAACCAAACAAACAAAACACCTCTAACCTCGAAAAAACAAAACACATCTAACCGAACAAACAAAACACCTCTAACTTAACAAACAAAACACCTCTAACTGAACAAACAAAACACATCTAACCTCGAACAAACAAAACACCTCTAACCGAACAAACAAAACACAGTGGCCTGTACACATTAATGTCTGTGGCAAAGTGGTTAGTAGTGCACAGGTGTAGAGGTGATGCAGTGCTTAGAAACAACAGTCCAACAGCAGTACCAATGGTGAAAAAGATTTATTTGTTGCTTTAAATAATAAGACTGACTATACACAGCGATGTGTAAAGCCAGTCAAAACCACAGGGTTCAGTCCTGAAATAATAATAACACAAACTATACACAGACATGGTCATGAATGCCAGCAGTGAGCACTCCTAATGTAAGTAGTGAATTATACAGTAACACTGAAACAGTAGTGCAGTGCAGTCCTGGATTGATGCTGGCTGAATAGCGATGGCTCCAAAATTTAGTCTTCCATGAATGATAAGGGTGACAGTTAATAGACAGACAGATACAACACGACAAAAACTCATGGTTACTTTTGGCTTTTACCATCCTTTACAGGTCTTTTTCACAACCATAACACAGGAACAGATCGCTTGCCCACATTCCCTGATATACTTTCAGTCATGTCCCCTTCGGTAGTGTGTGCAGTTATGTCTCCTCTAATCCATGACTGACACATTGCCTACCGCAGTAAGGCGCTGACTTCTAGTATTGTGGCTTCGCCCCCTTTTTGGATGGCCTACTTCCAACTGACCCTGGAATGAACTGTCAAACCATCCAGTACGAGGCACACTGTTCCTGTTATACAGCACCCTCACAGGTCAGGAGGGAGATTGTTGACTAGGATTCATTCGCTCTCTGTCACACAGTTTTATCTACCTTTTTGATAATCTCAGCTTTCAGAAGTTCATGAAAGACTATGAAAAAATGGATTTCCCTGAATGTATGGGTGTACCCAGGGGTGAAATTCTGCTGGTACTTACCGGTACTCTGTACCGGGACTTATTTTGATGCCGACACTGGGTACCGGGACTTATCAGCTTTGTGTCAGTGCTCATTCGTTGATCAACGAGAGAAGACTTTAGCAGTGTAACGTGAAAACAGCTGTATGGAGTAATTATCATTATTATGAAGTAATAATTATTTTCTTTATTGTGGCGGAGAAACTATCTGAAATATTCAAAACGAACATTGCTGCACATGAGTTTGAAAGCAAAAATCCACGTCAGTGTTCACTATAAATTACATAGTTGATAAATATTAGAAATAATTATCATAACACAATTTGCCTTGTACTAATTTACCATATTGTCAGAATTTGCACAAAATGTTCTAAAATGGCAAGTGATGTGTGGGACAGTAGCGATTAACAATAACATAAAAAACAGGATCAAAGTGCAGCTTCAGATTTGGTAAGTGAATCAGAATCAGGATACAGATGAAGGTGTGCTTCACGCTTTTCAAACATGGGCCCAACTTGCAAGGTACATGTTAAGCATAGTCATCAACGTTTTGTTTTGATCCTAGTATTTTCTGTTATGAGGACTGTAATAAACAAAAACCAAAACGATGAGGTGCCCCCTTTTCTAAAACATTTTAAAGAGTTTATTTAAGTTAAAAGTGAGTTTTCACTTGCATGCACATCTCAAAAAAAGGCAGAAGTAAACCACAGTAATGATATTACTTTATGATAATGTGTCTTTTGCCACTTTGTTTCTTTTGCAGAAACCACAATACCAGGGATAAAATAAAATAAAAAGTCTACTTTTATACTGTTGCTGCCTGAAAAATCTTTTTCTGGATTAGATCATGGTAATTAATCTACTCAGAAACACAACAGAGAAGCACACAGAACATATTATTGTAAGATAAGTAATAAGTACAAAACAAATAAAAGACACAGGGATATACAGTATGTTCTAATCCAAGGCTATTATTGTAGCATTGCCAGGTCCTGTTGTAGGTGAGTACCCAGGGTCTGGAAAGTATGGGAATGATTTCAGAGAAGACTATGGAGATTAAAATGGCCAAGTACATCATTAGTCGTAGTAGTGCCTGTTACATAATACATTTGAGGGGTATTTTAGCCCCTATTGTGCATTGTTTGACTTAGACCTTGTTGTATCATTTTTTTAATACTGGTAGTACAGTTGTTTTTTTATACCATTTTTTTGTAACATCATCCCTTTTAAGGATATCTTGAAAAAAATGCCCTCTCTACAGCAGTTACTGCATAGTGTCATATTTCTTAATGCTTGTCATTTAAGGTTTAACTGTTTAAGTGTTACATTACAGTTCAGTACATGACTGAGTGATTTTCAGCTTCTTTGTTTATGTTGAATTGGTTATAAATAATCAGTTATTTTTTAAGGCTTATTTTGTATTTATACATGTATCATGCACCAATATGTATAAATTTTTAAAGTATTTATTCATTGGCACTCAAATTGTCTCAATTGTTAAAATGTTTACACCCGGCTGTACCTGCACTTTTTTGTTGAGAATTTCACCCCTGGCTGTACTCCTCCCCCCACACATATAATTAAGATATAAAACAGAAACAGTACATTATGCAGCAATTTTACGAAAAGGAGCTGACCTACTTTGCATGCCACACGATCAGCTTCAATATGTTGTATTCAAGGGTTAGATCAACTAGATTTGGTTAGTTGGCTGTGACGCTGGTAGATTGTTAGTTTGGTTAGAGCAGCTGGATTTGTGTTAGTTGGCTGTGACGCTGGTAGATTGTTAGTTTGGTTAGAGCAGCTGGATTTGTGTTAGTTGGCTGTGACGCTGGTAGATTGTTAGTTTGGTTAGAGCAGCTGGATTTGGTTAGTTGGCTGTGACGCTGGTAGATTGTTGGTTTGGTTAGAGCAGCTAGATTTGGTTAGTTGGCTGTGACGCTGGTAGATAGCTGGATTTGGTTAGTTGGCTGTGGCGCTGGTAGATTGTTAGTTTGGTTAGAGCAGCTAGATTTGGTTAGTTGGCTGTGACGCTGGTAGATTGTTAGTTTGGTTAGAGCAGCTAGATTTGGTTAGTTGGCTGTGGCGCTGGTAGATTGTTAGTTTGGTTAGAGCAGCTAGATTTGGTTAGTTGGCTGTGACACTGGTAGATTGTTAGTTTGGTTAGAGCAGCTAGATTTGGTTAGTTGGCTGTGGCGCTGGTAGATTGTTAGTTTGGTTAGAGCAGCTAGATTTGGTTAGTTGGCTGTGACGCTGGTAGATTGTTAGTTTGGTTAGAACAGCTACATTTGGTTAGTTGGCTGTGACGCTGGTAGATTGTTAGTTTTAAAGGTCATGCTTATGTGTTCCTGATTAGTTGTCTGCATCCCAGAAAATCAAGGACCAAAGTGTTACACCTCTTTTATAAAAGATTAACAAGAGCGGTGTTATCCATACATTTGTAAATGTATGATACCATCTCAGACCTGATTTTCCATTGTCTGGAATTTGCCTGCAGTTTCTACTTCGTGGAAGATACACTGTAGGCCATATACCAGCAGATGCTAGCTGATCGGAGATGTGATGAGTTGACCTATTAGGATGTTCACAAGGTTTACCCTGGCTTCCTAAGACCCTTTCCTCCATACAAACTGCTAAAACACCCTTTATACAGAAAAAAAATCTGCAGCTTTGCAGGCTGATGCAGTCATCCCAATTTTTACCATATTGAGAAAATACATTTCAAACGTCAAAAGATATCAATCAGCTGAAAGGCTTAACCATAATCTATTTAATTCCTTCCTTCTACTTTCTGGTTTTGCCACCAGTCTTCTGGTTAAAGGCACTTATTATATATATATATATATATATATATATATATATATATATATATATATATGTCCTATACGTTTATAGTGGTGGTTTTATTTTTACTTGGAAAATGCTTGCCACATTTTCCTATTGGTCCCGTTATGTTTTACATTTCTTTTCCACAGTCTTTACAAAGTTTTTTTTTAATCACTGATATTCTCAAATATTAATATCTGCGGATGTTGATTATAGCTTTCCAGCAATAATCAAGAGTGAATTAGCGAGGAGAGGGAATTCCAGACATCCTTCTTCCATATGGATATAGTTTTATTGTCAGTTTAAATTTGAAAACTGGAAGTTACTCTGAAGGCACAGTCTTTTAAATCTCATACATTTGGTTGTATTTTTTTTTTTAAGAGATGTGGATGCCAAAAACAGCTGCATTATCATGCTGTATTTATGTTGATGTAATCATTCATTTGAAGTGAGGGCTTTGACATTTCAGTTTTTCAGAAAAAGCAGTTTGCTACTACTAAATGCTTGAGGAATGTAATCCTTACCAAATGGATGTTAACATTTTAGATGTAAACCATTAAAAAGATTCAAATCAATGTTTCTCAGTAGTGACAGTAGGAATAAATTAGTAGGAATAAACCATTCATAAAGCTTTCCATCCTCATGATATCATTCTTGTCAGGCTATTGTTAGATTGCAAACAGAATAGCAATCTAACAATAGATTGCAAACAGAATAGCAACAGTATGTGTAGTAAAAACATTCCATATGTGTCTCCTTCCGGTTATTGCAGTTTGTTTTAATGACCTCTAAATATTGACTGTGGAAAATAGAATTTTACATGGGTATTACTGACTAATTGCTTTTTCTTTGCACACAAAGCTGAGAATAACTGCTTGCTGGTCTATTAAACTAAACACAGTCATTGTTATTATGCTCTATCACAGAGCTTAACAGCTTTTTTCTACCCTGTTGGAAAAGTGCCTGGAAGCTACAAATAGTCCAGTGGATATGTCACCAGTCGTCAAAGCACAAGGCTGCTTAATTTAGCTTTACTTAAATGTACTACTTGTAGTAAATCTCTTTTTGTTTTACTGGTAGCCGACTACGCCAATTGGTGGTGGTCGGGCAGTGGGATCCAAATTTCAACAGGCTTACAGAGGTTTGTTTAAAATGTGACCACTTTGGAAGCCTCCACAGACACTAACCATACCAAGAAAGGCAAACACAAGGTGCACGGTTTAAAACAATAATTTATTAAAGGTACAGCAACAAATAAAACAGTAGATAAAATGGTGGGATAAAATCCAAAGCATAAAACACTCACTTCAGTGACTAGGGTGTAAAGTAGGAAAATAAAAGAAGCCCCCACTACAATGGCTATGGGAAAAGTACAAAATATCCCCCCCCCCCACTATAATAGCTAAAGTGCAAAGTTGCTGTTCATCTGATCTCCACTTGGGTCCCCAGGAGAAGGAAAACAATGGGCGGCACAAACTTTACCCCATCCCGAATGTATTAACTGGCCCAAAATTAATGAGGCACAGCGTAAGCTGGCACATTTAAAGTTTCGCTGCGCCGGTTTTCTGAAACTGTAGTTCTTCTCCCCAGTTCCACGTTGATCTGTGTCCCGGTCGTTCTCCTTCTCTAGCTCATGTTGTGCTGCTCATATACCTGGTTTGCCTCTCCTATTCCTGCTCAAGACGAATTAGACACAGCAAACAATTTCTAACCAGCACTAGCACCGGATCAAAAACTACATTTCCTAGAATCCAGTGGGAAATGTCTATAAAAGGTGATGATGTCACATGTCTGCCTCTTCCCAGTCACAGTGCTCCATGCAATACAAACAAGGTAACTTAACTTACACAAATAAACAAATGTGTCAATAAAAATAATAAAATCAATAGTGCATGTGTAGGGCAGCAGTGTGGAGTAGTGGTTAGGGCTCTGGACTCTTGACCGGTGGGTTGTGGGGACACTGCTGCTGTACCTTTGAGCAAGGTACTTTACCTACATTGCTCCAGTAAAAACCCAGCTGTATAAATGGGTAATTGTATGTAAAAATAATGTGTAAAAAATTATGTAATTGTATGTAAAAATAAAGTGATATCTTGTAACAATTGTAAGTCGCCCTGGATAAGGGCGTTTGCTAAGAAATAAATAATAATAATAATAATAATAATAAAAGTGTTCAAAAAAATATAAATGATAATTGGAGACTGGGAATAGAACTGTCTTAACCACTGCGCAAAACAGCCAGGCTTGTTAACACATGCAGTTTTTATTTTTTGTTTTATTTTTTGAGAAATTATTTTATCCCTGTTTTTCTCACCAATTTTATTCTCTCATCACAAAAGCAGACGAGACCGGCTCTTCTGCATTGTGGTTAAGACGCTGGCTAGCACTGCCCAGGTTGCTGGTTCGCGCTCAGTCTCCACCCTGTTACATTGGTGCCTTGGCTCAGATCTCATAGATTGGCTGCAGCTGATCCCCAAGGTTAAAGGGGGAAGAGTGTAAGGAATGCTGTTGTGTGACACACTACCTTAAAAGTACTAGGTATAAAAACATTTATGTAAAACCACCTGGTAGCTGAAAAGGCATTAAAGGCATACCTAACTTGAAGAGTTATTGAAATTGAGTCACAGATTGAACTTACAGAATGCTCAAGGCACACCCATGGCAAGTACGGACAGCTTGATTCAGTTGGATTTATCAACTGGAGTGTTTTAGGTGTTTGGCAAAAGCAGGCAGTTCAGTTTGGTGACTGAACAAAATCACTTAGATATCAATTACAAATAATTATAGCTTGCATCTAATTAAGGACACTTCTATGGTATCTCGGATGAACAGATGCCTAATTCCCTACACTTTCCCTCAGCAACAATGCACAGGAGGAAATGATAGTCCAGCTAGGCACCCCTACTGTTTTCTAAGGGGATACAATCTAAATAAAGTCATCAGTACTTTTCCTAACGGACCACGCTTGCATTAAGCCAGCGAGCATAGGTGGGCCGAATGGCCTTTTCTTATGTGTAATGTGTATGCCTGCCTATTTCACTGCTGATTAGTTATGAAACTAGCGTGTTCATGCAAGGTATCAAGTTCATTTGAACATGTGGTAAGCTGTGTGAGGTGTGAGAAGAAGCAGATGTGTCACCATATTCAGGTTAGACTGTGTTAGACGAATGTCTGAGTTTTAGACTAATTAGATGAATGACTAATTGTAAGACCAGTGCATGACCTTTACCTACCAGCCTTGTGTTCTGCACTGTACAGCATACAGTATTTCTATTTTTTTGTTGAAAGTGATGAATTTGGTGGAAACTATCGGCAAGTACTTTGTGGTTTGTTCAGAGTCTCATTAAACTTTAGTTAAGATACTTCTATCAAAATAATATGATTTTGGAACTATTTCTAGTGTACATAGTCTTGAGGTTTAATCTCTTCTATCCAGTAATTGAAAAAGATTCAAATGCAGTAGGCTGATAAAAGCTGGTTATATAAAATGGCACATGCATGTACATGAAATCACTGGATGTATCATTTTTGTGGGCTACACTTGCGCAGTGTCAGATTGGATTGTGCTTGGACAAAGGCAGAGAGGCATGTCAAGAAATTATTGTTTTATTTTGCTTTGCTCGTGGGCCTGTTAAAACAAAGTGTATGCAATAAGCCATTCTCAGTGTGATTTAAGGTTGTCACAGAACACTATAAATATATATTAAAAGCTGTGTCTTCAGCCTTTCTCCAATGCATGACCTTCCTGACCTCTTACTGTCACACAAGTTAAGCAAAATAATTTGATAGAAAGCGGGTGATGTTGAAAGGGGAGAGTCTAAGACTGGAGCCCCTCTATTAACTACAGTGCGAGCTTCCATTTAAACTTCATACAACAGGGATAAAATGCAAACTGGCAAATCACTGCAACTTGGATTTGGTTTGAAGATGAATAATCCATGCTATTGTAAGCCTGCTGTGGGACTAATGAAAAACATTTTTTGCAGGAGTTTTTAAAATTACTCAGACTACAGTATGTGTTACATATTTACATGCTTTACAGCAAGTGTCATATAGATTAATGCAATACATATTTAGACTATAATGCTCTGTGATTCTCATCAGCAACACATCTCATATGTATAAGATTTATTCCAGTATACATATGCTTTATGTTTGAATAAACACAGTTGCTCTCCAAAAAGCTACTATTATTCACCAAATGATGTCAATGTATTAAAAAGACACAGTTCACATTTTCTAAAATACTCTCAACATAAGCACAGGAAAATGAGGAAGGAGACAACGCAATTGAAACATTGTACCTTTGTGTGGCTCTCGTGAGGTATCATGTGATGCCCATGTCATTTTTATGGGGTATCACAGAACCCTCACAAAGCTGTAATGCACTTTCCATGACCAGGAATGCCACATTTACAAGACCAAATCAGAATCTCATAAAAACTTTGGAATTCTACAAGATAAGACCATCAAGAGAGCTACATCTGCCAAGATGAGCATACCATTTTAGATCAATAAATCTGTTCTTTCCAAAATGCATCTTGCCCAAGCTGGAATCCATTAAGAAACATACCTGGGTAATCAAGTATATAACAGTACATTAGTAATAAAAATTGTGTGATCTTTTGTTCCCACACTTTTACCTGTGGGCAGTAATTTAATTAAACTTTAAACATAAATTTGGCTGCCGGGACAAGTTACTCTATCCAAATTAAACTTGAAAAAAAACAGCCTACTTTAATTCACAAATCGTCTCCTCCCCATCTCTGCTACCAAAATGAATGGGTGGTAGCTATTCACCAGTCAGTTCTCCCCCAGCCATGCCGGTTTACATGCAACATGCAACATCAATTCAAAATACTTGTGTTGGTCACACAAGGTGCTGGGGTTAAAAGGTGTCTCTCTCATTCAAAGTAAATATGTTCCGGTGTGGTAGAGTAGAGTCACAGTAAAGGCTGGCCAATGGCAGAAATAGCAGATGCAGAAGCACAACCTGCTCCTCCACAGATTCCCCCTACACTAATCTCCCCAGAATAAAGGTGCTGGCTCTTCATTTAAACCACGTGGCTGTGCTTCATTGAGCCTCAATTAATCAATTAAACTCTTGCCACATTCTGCACATGGATTTGGCAGGGATGAGATTTTAACCCCATCCCTGCCAAACTTAAATTCAAAATACATAAACTTTATGAATACAATTACATTATTTACATGGGCAGGGCTTCTGCCCTGTCACATCCGGGTTTACTGACAGATCAAACCAAGTGGCTGTAAAGGAGGGTTTTATTGTATATCTGTACATCTAACTTTGAAACATGGTGGTGTCATGTATTTCTTGGCCAAAAGAATTTGGCAAAGCCAGCAAAAGTATATTTCCCATTACATCTCAATATTTTCATAAAAGGAATTTAATGCTAACACACTCCCAGTTTCCTACACTTTGAAATGTTCACTTCTATGCTGGGCCAAAAACAGCCGAGACCCTTCTTTAAAACTGAATAACAGACATTTCCTCCACCCCTTCCTTTGAGTCCCAGTCATGATCAACATAGATGTAACTTGTTTACAGGGTTTTATTGTCTTTGCTTATTTTGATTATTGCAGCAATATTAGTACTGACATATTTAAATGATGTAATTGCTGAATCTTACATCTTAAAGTACTACAAGCTTCAATAAAAGAGGTGCAATACACTGTACATACTGCATTGAACACATGTAAACTTTGTTATTTGATTTTTCCCCTCATTCAAACAAAGTAGGTTCAGTGTGATATAGATGTAGGTTAAACAGGTACAAATCCATTAAATAGTGGGTATCTCTGCAAAATATGTTTATAATCAGGAGCGAGAGGAGCTGTTAAATATGATATTCTTCGGAACAGTTGGAAAGGGTTTGAGGTTAACATTTCTGCTAACTCTGAAGACTCTGAATTTCAAAAAAAGTGATTTGCCATTAGAGAAATGGAAACACTACAAAACAACATCAGAATGCTGTTTTCCATCCAATGAGGTGGATTGACAGACTAGTTCACAAATGTGCAGGTTCTCTGTATCAAGTATTCTAGTCATCTTTACCGCTGGCCATTTGACCTCAGTATCAGAATGTAGCTTTTAAGCATTGCCACAGACATGAATTTACATGCTTGTTGGAGAGAAGGGGGTTATTGTCCTGCAGTAACAGTAAGTAGTTGCATTTCAGGATGACAGGATGTATTCACTCATATAAGTAATTGTAAGTATTTTCTGGGTTGTAAATCATTGTTAAATAATTAACATTTATATGTCATCCCGTCTGGCAAATGCTTTAAAGAAACAAAAGGATAATCGGAAGCTTAGACATCATTGTGTTTTTCCACATTGTTTTAAAAAAATTTACTGGCCTGGGCTTGGATGTGACACAGGGATTCAAGAAACATTCCATCTCCAAACATAGTTGGAAATACTTGTGATTTCCATGGGACGTCGCTGGAAATACTTGTGATTTCCATGGGACATCGTTGGAAATACTTGTGATTTCCATGGGACATCGTTGGAAATACTTGTGATTTCCATGGGACATCACTGGAAATACTTGTGATTTCCATGGGACATCACTGGAAATACTTGTGATTTCCATGGGACATCGTTGGAAATACTTGTGATTTCCATGGGACATCACTGGAAATACTTGTGATTTCCATGGGACATCACTGGAAATACTTGTGATTTCCATGGGACATCACTGGAAATACTTGTGATTTCCATGGGACGTCGCTGGAAATACTTGTAATTTCCATGGGACGTCGCTGGAAATACTTGTGATTTCCATGGGACATCGTTGGAAATACTTGTGATTTCCATGGGACATCGTTGGAAATACTTGTGATTTCCATGGGACATCACTGGAAATACTTGTGATTTCCATGGGACATCACTGGAAATACTTGTGATTTCCATGGGACATCGTTGGAAATACTTGTGATTTCCATGGGACATCACTGGAAATACTTGTGATTTCCATGGGACATCACTGGAAATACTTGTGATTTCCATGGGACATCACTGGAAATACTTGTGATTTCCATGGGACGTCACTGGAAATACTTGTGATTTCCATGGGACATCACTGGAAATACTTGTGATTTCCATGGGACATCGCTGGAAATACTTGTGATTTCCATGGGACATCGTTGGAAATACTTGTGATTTCCATGGGACATCGTTGGAAATACTTGTGATTTCCATGGGACGTCACTGGAAATACTTGTGATTTCCATGGGACATCATTGGAAATACTTGTGATTTCCATGGGACATCACTGGAAATACTTGTGATTTCCATGGGACATCACTGGAAATACTTGTGATTTCCATGGGACATCGTTGGAAATACTTGTGATTTCCATGGGACATCACTGGAAATACTTGTGATTTCCATGGGACATCACTGGAAATACTTGTGATTTCCATGGGACATCACTGGAAATACTTGTGATTTCCATGGGACGTCACTGGAAATACTTGTGATTTCCATGGGACATCACTGGAAATACTTGTGATTTCCATGGGACATCACTGGAAATACTTGTGATTTCCATGGGACATCGTTGGAAATACTTGTGATTTCCATGGGACATCGTTGGAAATACTTGTGATTTCCATGGGACGTCACTGGAAATACTTGTGATTTCCATGGGACATCATTGGAAATACTTGTGATTTCCATGGGACATCGCTGGAAATACTTGTGATTTCCATGGGACATCGTTGGAAATACTTGTGATTTCCATGGGACATCACTGGAAATACTTGTGATTTCCATGGGACGTCACTGGAAATACTTGTGATTTCCATGGGACATCACTGGAAATACTTGTGATTTCCATGGGACATCGCTGGAAATACTTGTGATTTCCATGGGACATCACTGGAAATACTTGTGATTTCCATGGGACATCACTGGAAATACTTGTGATTTCCATGGGACGTCACTGGAAATACTTGTGATTTCCATGGGACGTCGCTGGAAATACTTGTGATTTCCATGGGACATCGTTGGAAATACTTGTGATTTCCATGGGACATCGTTGGAAATACTTGTGATTTCCATGGGACATCACTGGAAATACTTGTGATTTCCATGGGACATCGCTGGAAATACTTGTGATTTCCATGGGACATCACTGGAAATACTTGTGATTTCCATGGGACGTCACTGGAAATAAAAGAAAGCCACTTATCGACAGGCCAATATATTATTATTATTATTTATTTCTTATATTTCTTATATATATATATATATATATATATATATATATATATATATATATATATATATATAAGAACATAAGAACATAAAAAAGTTTACAAACGAGAGGAGGCCATTCAGCCCATCTTGCTCGTTTGGTTGTTAGTAGCTTATTAATCCCAGAATCTCATCAAGCAGCTTCTTGAAGGATCCCAGGGTGTCAGCTTCAACAACATTGCTGGGGAGTTGGTTCCAGACCCTCACAATTCTCTGTGGAAAACAGTGCCTCCTATTTTCTGTTCTGAATGCCACGTTGTCTAATCTCCATTTGTGACCCCTGGTCCTTGTTTCTGTTTTGAGGTCAAAGAAGTATATATATATATATATATATATATATATATATATATATATATATATATATATATATATATATAGATAGATAGATAGATAGATAGATAGATAGATAGATATACTCAGAAAACTATGCTGAAGACAAGTGATATATTTCTGCTGGACAAAGCAATACATATATATATATATATATATATATATACAGTATATATTGCTTTGTCCAGCAGAAATATATCACTTGTCTTCAGCATAGTTTTCTGATATGGGACAATGCTATTACCTTAACTTCAGCAAGGAGTTTTGTTGGATGGAAATCATTTCACCCTCTTTGGACTGTAGATCTGTGGATTAGTTTGTACTGCCCATTATGAGTGAGAGAAGGACATCAGATATCTTTTGAAACCCTTTGTACAATTTTGAAGATCTGTGGCATCTGTTACAAATAGCTGTATTAAACATTTGGCTAAATGGGAATTATGTCATATTTAGTTTAAATGTTTGTGGTTATGTTTAGGTCCATCATGCTTAATGATTCAAACATTACTGTACTGTATATACTAACAAGCACACCACAGCCTTTCAGAAGTCTTATCCAATAAATGCCCTGATTTCAGATGGCTGGGGCTTTATATCTGTAAATGTTGATTCCTACAATTATGTTTTTGGTGTACATCAACAAAATGGCTTAGGGCTTTGCATAGGGACCTTTAGTTTGATTTTTTTTTACGAGAGACCAGAGTAGACCTGGAGCCCATGTCGGGCTGTAAATTAGGTAATTCTTTCTTGTAAAATCAAATGATTTTAATGTGAATGCTGTTAAAGTTATTAAGACCACAGGTTGCACATCAAGTGACCTTTTTATTCTTTGGAAAGTATTTAACTGATGAATCATTAGTCACATCAGAGTGCAGAATGTAAATAACAAATGTTCTGTTCAAGGGCTCATAAGGTCCATCTTCTTCGTTGAAAAGAATGGTGTCATGTATTAGAACCGTGTTTCCCTGCTCTGCATTGAACTTGAAGGCTTTATATTTCTGTTTACACATTGCTTATATAGATAAATTATCATCTGTGAATTATGTATGTTTTGGCAGAAAGACCTTTACTCATTATAAGAAGGCAGCACCGCCATGTTTATAGCCCAACAGAGGCATGTGTTGCAAAAATGTAATTTAATAAGACTATGTATTAAAGGAAGCTGCTTACTGGCTGCCATGGTATTATCCTCAAGAAACCTTCATTGGTACAGAAAGTCATATAATATGAAGGGCTTGACAAGCGTACTGCCCTGATTGAAATGTCTAAAACTAATACCTCCAGAAATCTGGTTCTGAAATTAGCCAAATTATGTTTTTCAAAGACAAAAGGGTACTACAATAAAACAGCAACTAAAAGACTGTGTTTTATAGAGCAATCAATAGGGTGTGGTGTGAGGTATACTCTGCTGTCAATCAGATGTGTATACAAAGTATTGAATGGGTACATTCTCTCAGCATTACTATCCATGCTGGCTAGGGTGGCCATTTCCAGCATGAATCCCTTATACATAAAAGAATATAGGTCTATTAAATACTCCACTGGGGCATTCTACTCATCCTACCCTCTGAATAGGGGGCTTCTTCCTCGATGTGAATTTTCCCAAAGTCTACAAACTGAAAACTGCTTATATTTTAACAGCTGTTGCCAGCACAGCTAGGGCCATTTACATAAGTGTGGATCCTTCTGTGCTCAGGTCATCTACACAGGGGGTATAGTTGACAATCTGCACAGGTCTGCTATGTTATGATGTCTAGGCTATGGAACTCATTTTACTTTCAATCTACCTGTATAGGCATATTAATGAAACAGGTTTTGTAAAAAAAAAAACTGGAGCAATCAAACCCAGTTACATTTACATATACTGGGATTAAATTAAATGGACCATGATTGTAACTCAAGTTAATGGCATATGAATAAACAAATACAGCTGTCATGAAGCTTTGTTGCAATCATGCTAATATTCTGATCCAGCCGCGTTTTTTTTTTGTTTTTTTTTACTTATTAACCTCACTAAACAATAAAAAAACAAAACAAAACAAAAAAAGCCCCAAAAAAACAAACAGCACTTAGACTTTGAAACAATTGTAAATGAAGCCCATTTTGTTCAAATGTTTAATTATTCATGTCATTCCAATATTTCAATTATAGCTGTCCGTGTACCAATGCATAGCTTTGGTTGCGTATATGTGCTTTGTTATGTAGGCAATATCAGCCCATTTATTTGAAGACATTTTGATACTTGTTTACATCGTTTCAGTTGTACAGTTTTGTATTTATATGATATACCTGTATATACACAAATTCATTTTCAAATATTTGTTTATTTCATTTTTTATCGTCTTTTGAGGTTGCACGTTATGTAATATGTCTGTATATAAACACATTTCTGTTCAAATGTCCGTTTATTTACAATGTTTCAGTTGTATAGATGCTTTATATGATGTTCCTGAATAAAACTATGACTTATATCCAATGTTTTGTCCTTTCATTATAATATTTATGTTGTTTTTAATACACTGGTCAAATTGACTGGTCATGGTTGTTCTGGATATGCCTGTAAATGAGGTTGTTCTAGTGTTAAGTTCCCCTGGTGTTTATTTTATGCAGTTAACAATGCAGAGCTCAGATAGCCATATTACATATTGGCCTCACAGAGCCTATAACAACCATTAACAATGCTTAAAAATTCAGATTGCCTTTAAAGCTACTTGTCTGTGTAAGATTTCAAGCCAACTGAGTCATAGTTAAATAAAGGAACTGTTTTCCTGGTGGATTCCATCATCATTTATTAAAGAAAGACTATGAGGGTCAAATACAATACTAAACTATCCAGGCCCATTGGACCTGCCAACAGCCAGTTAAATGACAGGAAAATGGGCAACCAGATATTCAAATATTTTGATTTATGAGTAGAAAGGCCCATGTGTGTATTGTTCTCATATGAGTACTAGCAGAACACACCAAGGTTTGAGTAATGGATTTGTTTTTTATAATTTATTCAAGATTATGAAAGGGGTTAAAGCCAATGCAAACTCAATCAATATTTATAACACCATTTGTTGTTATGACAACAGGGTGACATTGGCTCTTTCAGAGACACCTTTTGACATCATTAAAAGAAAGAACAGAAGATCCACTTCCAGCAGTGACTGAGAAAGAAACACATTTTCCAAAAAGAGACGCAGACACAATGTAGAATTCTCTTCAGCCATTTTTTCCGTTTTGATTTTTGCATGTTTTATTATATAGTCATGCAGGCTGAGCTTTGGAAAACTTCAAAATGTATTTGGTTGCAAAATAATTATGAAAATTGGCAGAACTTATCCATTGCAGAGGTAGCGGAGATGAGCTGGAGAAGCAATTAAACCTTGACAGAGACCAAGTATATCCCAGGGCTTCAAAAGAAAAGGCTGGCTGAGGAGTGGTGGGAAGGTGGAAGCAGTTGCTCATCCTACTGAACTTTGCAAAGCGCACGCATTACATATTCAACACAATATGTTTTGTGAGATTTTGCTGAAGAAATGACATACAGAATTGTAAAAAATTGGCCCTGTTTGTGATGATAAAGTGTCATCCCTCTGCAGAATACATTTTTGATTGGATTTTTAATCAGTTGCATTTGCATCTCAAACAGTAGCTGGGACAAGTATTGCTGATGATCAGCGGAATTCCATGTATGGTAATATAGTAATCACATGGTAAATACACAACCTTGTGTGGTAATTACAGTGTAATTAAAAAAGAAAAAAACAATTTGTATTGAAACATGTTGGTGCATTGTAACTATACAACAATGTGTGTAATTAATATGTTATTACAATGTGAATACAGTGTAATTAGTGACAATATTTGGCAGAAACAGTGACGTTTTTGTACTTTTTATTTCAATTATATGCTGTTTTTATTAAACAAGCAAACTAACATAATGTCATTTATACAAACGTTTGATTTATTAATTCATATATTTACTATATTAATTCATATTTTTACAAAGTGATATTGGTTCCAAATGTAGTACAGACTCTAGTATCAATGTGAATTACATAGACGAGAGCGCTAAATGCAGTGATACGATGTTGTATTTCTTGAAAACAAAGAATTTTAGGAAAAATCTTTTCTAGCAAAAGTTTTGCTTTTCTGGATGAGGAAAAAAAAAGTTTATAAAAAATAGATTTTTTTTTGCAAACCTCCAAAAATGCTAATTCAAACATATTTATACCCTTTGATGCTATGATAGTATTGTCTACAAAGTGCTGGAAATTTCCATATGATAATGCAAAACCTAATTCTAGAAAAGTCTGGAAGATGTTGGATTGTAGGTGAACATTCTAGAGAGTATAAAAGGGTTAGGCATAGGATTGCTGTCATTACCAATAAGTCACTAAGGGAAAAAGTAAAGAGCTATCTGAAGACCTTAGGCAGAAAATGATTTATTGTCATAAAGCTGGAGAAGGATACAAGAAGATTTCCAAGAATTTGAGTACCACAATTTCAACTATTGTTTCTATTATCAAGAAGTACAAGACTCATGTCACAATGTACCCTCGGTCTGGAAGAAAGAAGGTTCTTTCACACAGAACAAGTAGAAGAATTGTGAGGAAGTTAATAACAATCTGAGATTGACTGTCAAAGATATTCAAAGTGAATTGGCTGCAAGTGGGACTGGGGTTTCCATTTCAACTATAGGTTGAGTATCGCATGGTGAAGGTCTCAATGGTCACAGGCCAAGGAAAAAAATGCTCTTAGGAAAACATCACAAGGACAACAGCTTAAAATTTGCAAAACAGCTTTTGAATGATGGATATGAGTTCTGGTCAAAGTGCAACTGGACGTTCCAACACAACAACAATCCACACACCAAAATCTACTTCAGAATGGTTAAAGAAGAATAAAATCAAGGTTCTGGATTGGCCTAGTCAAAGTCCAGATCTAAATCCTTTTGAGATTCTTTGGTATGAGTTGCAGAAGGCTGTGCACAAGAGAAGTCCTCGGAATTTGAATGAACTGGAACAATTTTACATTGAAGAATGGTCAAAAATCACTAAAGAATCATGCCAAAAGCTCATTGACAAATATCCGAATCATTTAAAAGAGGTTATTATTGCTAAAGGTGCCTCAACTAGCTATTAATTTCATCACCCTTGTCAGAGTATGAATACTTCTGAATTAGCATTTTTGGAGTGTTGAAAAAAAAATTGCTGAAATAGATCATTGTAGACATTTATTTCTTGTAACTTTTTTTTTTCCTCATCCACAAAGCAAAAATTGCTACAAAAGATTTTTCCTATAATTATTTGTTTTCGAGAAATTACTAAAAATAAAAAAAAATTCCATTGGGGTATGTAAACTTTTGACTACAACTGTGTATGTGTGTTTGTGTGTGTGTGTGTGTGTATGTATATATATACAGTATATACACACACACTACAGTACAGCAATATACATAATATATATTTTCAGTGCTATGATTTGCACTGAAAATGTGAACTGTCTGCTTGACCAAATTCCTCTGCTTTGTTTTGCTCACACTCAGACACCCTGTAAAAATAGAAAAAAAGAGGCAATGTCAGATGGATCTGTTAAAGGTGGACTTTTAGTAGGGTTAGGTTCCTCTGTTCTCTGCAATTTGTGCCAATTGTTGTTTCAGGTGTAAAAGTTTATACTTTGGGTTGTGAAAACCACATTGCAGGAATGAGGTCATGTTCAGATTCAGGAACATTGCATCACTTGGAATCTGTCTCTGTCCTGTGGAAGAATTGGGTGTATCAACCAGGACACTGGAAGTCCCTCACATTCTATGCATTTCTGAGATCACTTATTTTAAGTTGGTTTTGAAAACAGTTATTCCCTACAAGCTGCTCAAATCCTACAGCAGGCCAAATCTTCAGTACTCTCATATGGCTCAGTCAAGCTTTACCTCCCCTCTGAAATAGCCAGAGCTCCAGTAGTATTGATTAGCGACACTGTTCACAGGTTTACTCCTGAAGTGGCGAGGGAGTCACCGCCTTGGAACAGCAAGTCAAGCAGGATCCAGACGTGGTATGAGTCGGCTCCTCCATTCAATCCACCATCTTTACATGCTCTAAGCTCTGCCCCATTACTCTAGCAATAGCCAATCACATCGATTAGATTATTGCTTATTCACTGTACTGATGAGATGGAACCAGGAGCACCTGTATTGCTGCCCTTACCAAGATTTCCACTGCAATGTAGTCCTAGACTTGGGTCCGATCCATCTTGGTAAGGGAAAGAGAAGCTAGGCTCAATAGCACCTCCATCTGTTGGAGGCCAGACTCCACTCCTCCTAATAACCCTCATCCTACCACAAACTGATCCAGTATTTTCTGCAGTCACTCTTGAAAGCCACTAGAGAAGCACTCATACCATATGGTGTATATCTAACCCATATAAAACTTAAGATGGCAGCTGTATATATATATATTTTTACCCATTTACAGTTGTTATTCATTTACAATCTCACTGAGATATATCCTATGTAAAAATCAATATAAATGTGCACACTTTGATGCAGTCTTTCCTGTGTCCAGTACACAATCAAAAATAGATTGATAAGATAAAAAAAAACTTTGAAATGAAATGCTAATGTGGGTGTTGTGTAGGCCTGGACCTTTAGACTTTTGCCAAAACATCCCTTGTAGTTTTTCTTTCCAGCTTTCCTTTATTCTCTGGAGGGATATACATTTGGCACTGTGATGTTATTGGGGGTGGTGCAGGATGCCTCCTTCTTTATCATCGGAGGGTAAACTCTTCTAGATACAGAAGTGCAGCATAAGATCCTTGCTTTGGGCAAGCTGAACCCATGACATGAATTCAATAGTAAAAACCTGGTACAGGGAGCTGAGAAGGCAATCTCCCATGCCTAGAGATATTGCAACACTTGAGACTGCAGTCTCTCACGAATGCATACAGAAGCTGCTGTTGCACAGGATACATATGGAGCTATCTATAGTCTCTTCAGCAACCATTTACCAGCTCCAGTAACCAGTGCACTACACTTCCTTATCCTACCCTGCTGCTCCCGCTCAGAAGAGGCATCAGACACCCAGCTTGACATTCTGCCAACCCCACTGATACTGTGTAGTGATGTCACCCCACACAACCCAGTGAAATGAAACAAGCACATGGGGACTAAATGAATAGAGGCGTTTCAACCCATTATCTTACTACATGCTTGTTTTGACAGCCTCAAATGGCATTTTAGAGCTGCACATTTTTCCATCAGCGACTTAATCTGGACCGTACTTCCTGCCCCGGGGGTGTTGCCTCTTTAATGACCCGTCTGAACACCCCATTGGACGGTACTCTAAAATTGCTACAATAGGTTAACTCCACTGATACAGTACTGTACGTCATCTAGTACAATCTAAAGATGCAAATGGAAAGCATGTTTTATAACAAACAAGCCCGTCATAATGTCAACAACAGTGCCTTCCTGTTTATGCAGATATTGTGAGATTTCTGAAGCTTGATTGTTTTCCTTATAGAGACTTTCATGATACCTTGGAGTAGAGTTTTACAGTTAATAACAAGCCTCTAACCTAAATATTTATGCAATATACCTTTATATACATATATATACAGTATATATACCTCTTTTTTCTAAATAGATTTCCTTCTCGTTAAGTTTTCTGGAAATCAAGTGAGAAACAATGTATGAGAAATTCCATTCTCAAGTCCCAAGAGCTGTTTCAATCATCCCCACAGTCATTTACCATTAGATAGAAATATTAATAATAAAATATTTACTATTCAACTCAAATTTCATAAAACTGAGAGGAAGACTATCCAGATTAACATCCTCTGAGCATTACTTTAGGCATTTATAGACAGAAAGAGAATTAATGAACATGTAGATGTTGCAGGTCTTAGGTGATGTTGTCCACAGCAGAATTACTTTATTATCCAGTATAACAAATGTAAAACAATTAACGGCATTCCCCTTTAAACAGCAAACACATATATAGTGGCATGCTTGCTTGCAAAGTACAATAAACTGACTATGCTTGACCTATAAGTAAATAACTTACTGTAAGTGCCTCCAGGCCTGTTGTAATACATGCAAGCCTCACTGCACTTGCTTATCTAAACAACTTTATCATGGGAACCTTAACTTTAGCAAACAGATGAATAGTTGATTTATTGTTTCATAAACACAATACAATATCACATTTTCTCAGACAAAATGTAATAGTCTAGTAAACACAACATCTTTCCCACATATCTTTAGCAATCAGGCGTAGCTAATTCCAGTGACCAACTCAGGTGGTTAGGTGATTGAGCACATTAGCAGCTTGCCCTTACTTATTCAGGTGAACCCTTCACTTGACCTTACCAAAGATGGAGTGCATACTCCCTATGCCTGCCTATATCGGTAGGGAACATACACTCCATCACACCATATACTACTGCCTTAAATTTTAAGTGAAAGCTCAACCACACAAATACAACACAGTACAGTACCTATAGAAATGCATGCTCAGAATCAATTGGAGAGCAAACATACAGCTTTGACGAAGCCGTTCATTCAGCTGCAAACCTCTATCATCTGAAAAGTCTTCAGTTAGTCTTTGCAAAGTATTATTTCACAGCGGGATACACCAGCTTTTTAGTGCAGCCTCCGTACCTAACATTAGTTGATCTACAGTATGTCCAAACAGGCAAGTAATATCAGCTCTTCCCCGATCATATGGGGCATCTTTGCTTTTGCAATTTGGAGAAAGGCTAAGTAGGATGCTTTAAAGTAGGGCTCTGCAGATACTCAGAGTATTTTTTGGTAAATGAAACCCAAACAGGCCTTATAATTCTAGTTGTATTTCACAACAAGACTAACTGACTTTCTCTGTATTCAATTGGGTACCAATCCATGACAAGGATACATTTTCCCTTGCAGATGTTATTCATTTATGTGCATTAAGGCGTGTCTAGTGTCAAAGTTTTTAATACAGTGGCTCCTTCTGTTGTAAATTACTGTAGCTCAGGTCCATTCATCTACAGGTGTTTTAGATAATGTTGGAAATAAGTTGCAGGTTTTAGGTTTTTGCAAAGCCAAGCCCATTGAAAAGAAACCCTTCAACAAGATCCCAACTTGGTCTCTTAAAAACCCTTTTCCACACACTGGGGCTTTTGTAGTCACAGAACACGCCATTGATGCAATGCATACATTTCCCATAGGGGGCACTGTTGAAAGCACCCCCTTTCAGTAGTCTTAACACATGCTGAATATGGGCACCTTCCATTTCATCAGCAGCCCCCTGGCAAAGGGAATCTTTTTTTCATTGCATCATTATGTTCTCATGGCTTGTTCCGTGCCAGTACGGCTAGATAACTCACAGAATATGAAAATATGTATATATAAATATGACATATTATATATATATATATATATATATATATATATATATATATATATATATATATATGCCCATGTCAGCCCTGTATTTCTGGAAATGCTTTTTTATATGTACAGTATCCATATGGAATGTTTTTTTTACATGTACAGTATCCATCACTAAGAGATCTGGACCGACCATCTTGGTAGCTACAGGTGTGTGCTTGATGCTACCAGGGTGAAGTACTTCTCTGAAATCATAACTATCGGACACGGTAAACACAATGTTCTCTAAGACCATTGACTAAATCCTACATCCAGCCACCGACAGATCCATCTCCCGTTCATCCTCCTCTCTTAGCTGTCATGATTTCTCCTCTTTCTTTCGGAACAAAATTGACAACACTTATTCTACGCTCTACCGCCACAAACCCAGTTTACTACTTTACCATCTTGACACTCCTCCGGTTGCCCCTCCTGCCCTCTCCTCTTTCTCTTCTCTGTCCATTGCTGATGCCTCTGGCTTACTGTTGAAATCAACTACTGCCACATGCCCCCTGGACCCCTGGCTGACTAACCTTGTCCGTCTCTGTGCTTCTGATCTTGCTCCCTCCATTATGCACACTCTCAACCTGTCCCTGGACTCTGGCTCGGTTCATGCTTGCCCGAGTTACGCCGGTACTCAAAAATCTTTCCCTTGACCCGGCTGACTTATTCAATCTCTGTCCCATCTCCAATCTCCCTTTTCTCTCCAAAACTCTCAAAACGGCTGTAGTCAGTAGCATCTCACGGATAACAATCTGCTTGAATCTTTACAGTATGGCCTCCGGCCAAATCACAGTACTGAAACTGCACTGCTCCGGATTGTGAATGATCTCCTTCTTAATGCTGATGCTGGTGCTCCCTCTCTGCATGTCCTCCTTAACCTAACAGCCACTTTTGACACCACAGATCATGGCATTCTTCTTGACTGCCTTCAGAAGTATGCTAGGATCTCTGGAACCTGTCTCTTCTGGATGTCTTCTTAGCTATCCGGACGCATGCAATCTGTTCTATGCTGGATGCAGTGGTGTCGCAAACCAAGTCACTTGTGGTGGCCCCCAAGGATCTGTTCTTGGGCCCCTTCTCTCCAACATCTACATGCTTCCCTTGGGTCATCTCATCCACCAACCCAGTCTCATGTTTCACTCCTATGCTGACGACACCCAGCTCTACTTAAAACTTGACCCTGGAAGCCCCTCTGCCATGGTCCTGCTCTTGGCTTGCATTCAAGACATCGACGCTTGGATGTTTGGCAGTTTACTTCAGCTGAACACTAGCAAATCTGAACTCCTTCTAGTAGGATCTAAAACTCATCTTTTGCTTCCACCGTTACTCGCTTTAAATCAACTCTCAAGACCCACCTGTTCTCTTTTATATACAGTACCCATATGAAATGCTTTATATATATATATATATATATATATATATATATATATATATATATATACGCAGTACCCATCCAAAATGTTTTCTTTACATGTACAGAATCCATATGTAATGGTTTTTAATATATACAGTACCCATTTGAAATGTTTCTTTATATGTACAGTACCCATTTGAAATGTTTTTTTTTATATGTACAGTATCCATATGATTTTTTTTAACATAAAACCATTTGTGCATGAACCATATTATGGCATTTTTCTGGTGTATGAATAAGCAAAATAAAGGAATTAAATTCCTAAAAATGAAAGATTTGGCCATATGTTACTGTTTAACTGTTAACCATGATTTCCACAACCTGTCACTTAGATTTATAGATTCCACTTTGTCTTGAAAATGCATGCAAAACTAAAAAAAAACAACTCAAAACTTTAAAGTTTAGTGAGTGATTGATCTTCACTTTGGGTAAAGGGTAACCAAACCATTCTGTACAACATTAATCAAATTCAGATTACATGTCAAGTTTAGGTTGAAAAATGCAAACAAGGTTAAGATCAAATCTCTTATCAGATAAAGAATAAAACAGGGATAAAATGGAGCAAGTCCCCTTGTGATAGAAGCACAAGCTTCCCTATAGAGCAGCGCTCCCCACTAAAATATTGTGGAGGGCTACATAAGTAACTCTGCGATCACTGGCGGGCCACATAGACATATTATAACCCCCTCATCCCCAAACATTAAAAATGGAATACGTTTTTAACTTACCTTTACTCGTTGGAACTTCGGAAACGAGTGAACTTTCTTGTAGTATCTGATAACGTGGTTCGTAGGAGGTGGTTGCAGCGCACAAACAATGTTGCAGGCGGTCGTGCCTCAGTCTGTTATGGTGCTTGTTCTTTATTGAGTTATTTGCCGAAAAGCTGGCTTTGCACGCATATGTGCTGCCAAACATGGACAGTCCCTTAAAAGCACAAGATACCAATGTGAGGTATTTTTCTTGAGGAACTTTAAACCAGAATTTAGGCACGGAGCATTTCGAATGTCAAAGTCAGTTTGAAGTTCCAAAAGTTCAGAGTCTGAATTGGCAGTTGCTGCCCCGATTTGTGCCAGTTTAGTAGAGGTGTCTCTCACTGGTACAACAAAAGGATTTTGCAAAACATTGAACAAAACCTTCCTATTGCAAAAGTCACCAAATCGTGCTTCAAACCTCTCCCTAAGTTGAGTCATGTACGTCCCAAGTATGTCAGGTCAGTAATGATCCTTCAGCTCAGGTTGTTCGGTGGTGATGCATGCAAGTTTGGGGAAATGGTGTGTGAACTCTGCACTTTGCAAGTCGCTGATCAAAAGCCCCACATTGCTTTGGAAGGAAAGCACACACTGCAGCATGACACTCACCATTTTACATTTTCCTTGCAGGGAGAGATTCAGGGTGTTTGAATTCCCAGTCATATCTGTGAGAAAAGCTAGTTTTAATATCCAGTTAGGGTCGGAAAACTTTGCTTTGTTTTTACCTTGATAGGTTAAAAAATCCCGAACTACTGGAAGCAAAGACAAAAAACGCTCAAGTACACGCCCACGAGACAACCAACAAATCTTACTGTGCAGAATGATGTTGTTATACTCTGCATCGTAGTGACTGAGAAACTCACGGAAGAGGCCATCTCCTGAAACACACTATCTGACTGTTTCGGAAAACGTACCGATACAAGTCGCTGTGCAATATTTCGGACATCGGTTGTTTCATCCAGTGCTATACTGAAGCAAGGCGCCTCGTTCCAGTCAGTTATCAGCTGTTCAAATACATCAGAATCAAAATCTTTGCATCGCCTTGTAGCTGTACCGTCTGATAGCTGCAAGAGGCTGATGTCTTTCAGTATTTTTTCTTTGTTTGGAAAGTTAGCGAAAAGAATTTTAGCAGCATCAATGAAGCACTCCTTTATAATTTCCGCGACACTCAAAGCTTTCTTATGTTTGAGTAAAATCCATATAATTCGAAAAGATGCTTCAGTAAGAACCGATTCCTGCCCAGTTGGAGTTAACAACTGCTCCAGGTAATTGAGGGTTGCTTTCGGTTTCTTTACTTGCTCTTTTCTAATTATAGATCCCATCGGAAAGCAGACTGAATAATTGCTGTGCATTGTTTTAAAATGCCTTTCCAGATTGCTCCATTTCATGACTGACACAGATTTCTGACAAATCAGACAGATGGGTTTATTTTCTAAATCGATAAAGAAAAACTCATCTTCCCAGACAGAGTTAAATTTTCTGTATTTAAGAGAATAATTTTTATTATGCCTACTCCTCACACATGTGTGCCTTACTTGTGTCGGTTGAGTGTGAGGACTTGCTGCCTGGCTTGAAACGTCTTCAGAATCAGAGCGCTGGGGTCTCGCTTGTTGTACTGTGACTGGGAGCAGTTTCGGTGGCTCAGTAGAAAGCTCTTCATTTTCATATCTTGTTTGTTTTTTGCGAATTAAAAAACGCTCCATTTTTTATGGCTGCTTTCAATCACTTTTCAAATTACAAACCTCAGTAGCTATCACCGCTGTACTGATGCCGGCGGGAACTGATGTGCGGTCACGCAGTTCTTGAGCAACAACCAATAAGAAGAGTAGGATTTATGATTTAGATTTTGTGATTGGCTGAATAACAAAAAAAGTAGGCGGGTTAAAGTGACAATGGAGCTGGTGAAAAGGGAATGAAAAACACACAAGTACGTACTAAAAAAAAGTAATGTAATATAATAAAGATGTACGGGTCAGGAACTGCTTTTCGAAAATAACTGAGCTCCAATCACTCCAACTAAGAGCACGGCCGTGTGGTGTGCCGGGTGAGTCATACAGTCAGGGGAAAGCAGGATTGCGTCCTGGCTGTGCGAAGTCGTCAGTCTTTGTTGGGGATTTCGGAGCGTCACGTTGGCTCTTGCGCTCCTGGGTAAAACAGGAAGACTCTCCTCATCACACTACAGTGGACCCTACTGGCCAGGTTATTAGTGAGCTTGGGTGGACACTGCAGGGCTGGCCTTTGCTTGCTGACACCCACTCTTGAGTTCCTGGGTATAGAAGAGGTAGTTGGCCTGGCCGTGCGATCAGTGGACGCCTGCTATACTTTCAGTTCTCCTGAGCTGTGTGAGGAATTGGGGAGAAAATCAGGGGTAAAATAATTGGCACTATACATCTTTAAATATATATATATATATATATATATATATATATATATATATATATATATATATATATATATATATGTTAAGGGCAAAACCCGGTGGTCTGGCAAGTCCAGTTTTGCCCTGGCCTAGTTTCGCCAAGGGCTTCTGGGTGAATCCCGAAGTTACCACTTTTTTTAGCACTAGCAACGCTTGCAATCGGGTCAATCTAGATTGGCCCAGAACTTGAAAAAGATGACTGGGCAAAACCCATTTTTTCAACACTTTTCACTGAATTTGCCTATGCCAATTATTTGGGGCAAGTCTAGTTTTGCATTTCAACACTCTCCCCTGCCAGCTTCCAAGTGCGTGCTGGGGCTTCTGCCTTGCCTCCACTTCTGACAACAATGTAGTGACTGTGTGTTGGGTTTCCAGCGGTGTTGCTGAAAAGGCAGGACACCAGAGCTGGTTTTAATGGCGGTTAAAACCATACTTTTTATTAGCTCTCTCTCCCAAAAAGTTTTGCAACAAGAAAATTGCCCTGTGTTACGAAGGAAGAGATCCTTCTGCGAATTTAGTTAGAATAAGCTTAGATCCTCAGGTTGCGAGGGGTGTGAGAGCATGAGATGCTAAAAGGTTGGATTTGGCCGGGGGTCCCCTCTGACTCACTGAGAGAACCTCCCTTGTGTAGGTAAAGGCAGCGTTGCTTGCACAAAGGTCAGGGAAGTGCGACTCACTAAACCCCCAAAAGGATGGACCCCAGGCTTTCTGCTAAAGATTCTTACAAGTGCAAACAAATAAAATAACTGCCAATGCATTACAAAATATTTAAAAATTAACAGAACAAAGAAGTAACTGGCTCACTACTGACTATGTGAAGACCCTCTGCTCAGTGGAAAGGAAAAAAAAAACCTTTTCTTTTAGGGGGGAAACCTTTGGTAGCCCAGGCGAAGGATCGTCCCCACTCCAGACATGCTAACAATAGACTAATGTATGTATGATTCAACTACTGATGAGGTCGAGCGTCTCATATTTTTAATTAGATGCTTGTTAATCTTTGCTCTTGCTTGTGATACGGCTGCCCGGATGAATGAGGAGTATAGAATTGCGGGGGAAGTCCTGCTGCAGAAACCAATGTGGACAGATGAGATATAAATCCCATAGTGCAGCTTGATAATCACCTTTCCTGATTTACTGAATAAAAATACAACAGTTCGAATATGGACAAGAGCACCATGTTGACTGTTATCCAATTTAAAAAAACTGACACTTCTATATAGGAGGTGCTCAAACTTGTGTCCACTAACCCTTTGCGGTCCATTGTCGGACTGGGTCCGACATTGCAATTATTCCTCACAGGTCCTTTGTCGGACTGGGTCCGACATCATTATAGCAACGCAATAAACGGGTGTTTAGTCGTTTTTTCTCCGGAAAAAGCCGAGAAAACCATTCAATTGCCAAGTGGGAGCGACAGGAGCCGAGACAAGTCGGAAAAAAAAAAAAAAAGGCGTATTTCATGAATAGTCATACATGGTATCAGGTATCAGATAATGGGGCGTTCATAGTAAACAAGCTGGCTGAGTGCGTCAGCGCACTGAGACTATCATGGACATTTGCAGAGCTTTTTTCAGATGTTATAGTAATAAAATAATGACTTGGATCGCATTATTGAGGAGTTTGGTGATAAAACGAGTGATCCGGAGATGATCGATCGGTATGTACGACTATTATTATTATTATTATTATTTATTTCTTACATAGCTGAACGCTATAGCAAACGAAAGGGTGGGGCGGGGCTGGAGATGCCTAGTGTGTGCTTTGTTGATATGCAGGGCCATTTAAACCCGTTTGACTGTGAAAAAAATACTTTTAAACAGCACGTATAAAATTAACTGCGCGTGTGAAAATTAATTAGACCTGGCGTGCCTGACGCGCGATTAATAAATGGACCGCAAAGGGCTAACTGTAGGTCCTCCATAATGCACAAAAATCCATATTTTATTTTATTTAGCATATTAAAAAACCTGCACATTGTTGTTTAGTCAAAATAGGGTTGCCAACCTTTTCATTTTATTTTTACTGACATACAGATTGACAGTGGGCTTTTTTTTTACTGACACTATTTTTTTATTGACATTATTTAAAAAAATATTAACAATAAATAAAATAGATTACAAAATGTGCTAGTTTTGTGTACTTACATTTCTTTAGGTCTTATTTACTTCTTCTGGTCATACATGGACACATTTGCAGACTGGATTGTTGGTCTGAAGCTGGTGCTGTTTTCACAGCCGTCTTGATAGTCAGAATTCCATTCAGAATGCCTGGAGACAATTGATTTCTGACATCTGTTTTTACGAGGTTCATCTGAGAAAAAATGTTGTTCTAATTCTGCAGTGCTGCATGGCAAAGCCAACATATTAATGGCAACCTTGGCAAGTGTAGGAAAACATGGCTCTCCGCTAGTTGTAAACAGGAGCTCAGTTTTGTGCCAGTTTTCCTCAGGTACCAGATCCTGTCTAACATCCTTCAAGTCAGTCATTTTTTACTGCATGAATTCCATCTAGGCTATCCAGTATATTTCCAATAACAAAAAAAACCATTGCAAGCTGGACGATGTCTCCCAAGCTCGCTGTGCTTTGGTTACTTGGTTGAAGAACACGTATATTGATTTCAGCACAGTAGTGTTAATTGGCATTCTTCTTTTGATACTTTTCACTGCTATCACATAAGGTGTACGTATGTCATTCGAGCTGATTGGGAAAGCCGCAAGCAATACAAAATATACCAGATTACTGACTGGCCCTAATGGACAGTTGGCAACCTCCAGTCAAATGCAGTTTAACGTGGCTTACTTCTTTCTCAATCGCCAATACAGCAAAGGCAGTGCGCTTTCCTTGCTTTACTGTTGATCGGAGGTGTTTTTTGACACGCTTCGTTAAAGATAATGCTCTTTCTCCAGGGTCGGGTCGAGATAATGTTTTCTGCGGCACGGGGCTTTCAACACCGATTTGTAAAAATATTCATAATGCCCCTCTTTGCCGCTTGTATTCCACTTCTTCCCATTTTTTATATATATATATATTAGGACTGTCACTTGCTTAAAATTTAATCTGTCCACATTTTTAATAAATGTACCAATCTTATAGCAGTTGTACTGCATAGTAATACTTCTAAATCAATAGAATCTAAAAAAATAAGCCCAATGGGAATTTAGTCTTTTTAAAAGCATTTTTATTATTTTATTTTTTTAGTAAATGTAACAAATGTTCACAGAACAACCGTTCATTCGGGCCACTGTCAGCACATACCTGAAAACACAAAACAGCTTCCTGTACTTCTCCTTTACTGCATCTAGCAAAACCTGAGACACCGTCCTTCTGAATCTTGTTAGAGGTACCCAAGAATACTGTGGCTATTGACCAGTGATTGCTTAACATGCTGTCATAGAAAATATCAGAGAAAGTAATTCCACATAATTACCTCTATATGAGCAATTGGTGCCTTCATCGTGCCCTCTGAAAGCCAGTTCTTGCTTGCTCATTGTGATGTATTGTATCCCTACGCTTCTGCTTATCCATTTGAACATAAATCTAGGGTTGTACAAAAGTTTTGAGAGTAACAGTGGCTCGCATGTGAGTTTGGGAATGCTGAAGTTTTTGTGCTAACTTCGTTAGATAGTCTAGATTGCTGTAGCTCCCTATAGGAAAACATGTGCGGAAGGCACATTTTGGTTTTGTTTTGTTTAATTGTTTAATTGTTTTATTGTTTAATCATTACCTGCACCTGGCTATTATTGAAAATTAGAGCCAGGTGCAGGGTTTATAAGGAGAGCAGTCAGCCCGCTCTGGGCGGCTGCTGAAGAGGGCAGAGGCCCGACTGTGCTGGTGTGTGGGTACAGCTGTAATTTAAAAAAGAAAAAGGTAGAGTGAATCCTTTTTGCTGTTTTGTTTGTTTGTTTTGTTACAGGTAAACAGCTTAGCTGTCCTGTTTTCAGTTTAGGTTCCTGTTTTGTTTTAGTTATTGCTCAAAGAAGAGCTAGGTGTTTGTTTTGTTTATTTTTGTTTTTTGTGTTTCATTAAAAATAGCGCAACCGCGCTTCAAAAATCCATTTCTGTGTGTTGGGTCAGTGTTTTTTAAAGGGGTAACGAACCGCGGTGAGGGTGATTCTATTACTATATATATATATATATATATATATATATTTTACAGTTTAATCATGGGGACTCTGAAGGGAGCGTCACATTGGCTGTGGCATGGGTTATCTGGGTGAAAAAGGAAGTTGGCTCAGTCGTGGGATTGGAGGATGTCTCCTGAGCCGTGTGGGGAGGGGAAAAGCAATTGGGCATTCCTAATTGGGAGAAAAATAATAGTTGTACCCACTAAATTTATAAAAAAAATAAGAATAATTTAAAATGGTTTTGAATAATAATATATTTGTAAAATATTGGCATTGTCGATAAGCAGAGCACTCAAAATTTCAAGTCAAACACAAGTCAAAACAAACAGCAGCTTTGCCAGTATATTGCTCAAGTTTAATTGCTGTGGTCAACAATGAAACCTCTGTATATACTATCAAGGTGCCTTACCAGCAGTTCTATTAAACAAGCCGTGTGATGAAAAATAAAGTTGAATTTAACATGAAATTTAAAAACCATATGCAGGAAACCTTGAGTGAGGCTCACATGGTAGAAATATTGATATCTCAATCCATGGTCTCTGCATACTGCCTACAGATGATTTACATGCACTGGTGATCCATTTTTATCCAATACATCTATGAAGATATGTGTTGAAAAGGAACCATAGTATAATTTTCTTGCATAACTGTAGAATACTGTTTTTTCTAATGTGAAAAATGGAATTGCATTCTACATAGGTTAAATCCATACCATCTGCACAGCTGTCTTTGATATTGTAAGGTACTTCATTTCATAAATAAATAAATAAATAAATAAATAAATAAAAGTTTGGTAATTTCGGTTACGTTTGGATTAATGATTGCCGCTTTTAAATATTTCAAACAAATTCTCGATGTATGTATTTTTTTTATTTGTGTTTCAATCAAAAGTGAGTCATATCCTTGCCACAAGTAAAATGACTTCTGACTCTGCTCCAGTAACTGTTAGATTCATTGCAGTTCTTTCACGAATTATACATAATTCATGTAGTAAATATTAAAACAAGTGGATTAAAGTATGGAGTAATAGGCAGAGCCTTCAAAGGCTGCACAAAGGGCATGCAGTGACCAGTTGTTTAACACAGCATATTGTAACAAGCATGGCAGTTTCTGTGCAGGGGCTGTGTTATACAAAGTCTGTGGGATTTTTTCTAAAAATGGCTCATCTTGTTTACCTTTTGATGTAATATAAATGAATTTGTACCTGATTTAGTTCTAAAGTGTTTGGGAAATAAGCTATGGATATGCAATTGCTTTAGTTTCCCCCAGTGTCACATGGCTGCCATTTGTTTCCAAGAAAAACTAACATATCCTTTGGAAATTCTTTCTACAAGTCAGTTGCTGCAAATTTATTACACTGACCTCCAACCTTAGAATAACCATAGACTAATTTGTACAACAGAGTCTGACCTTTCTACTGTCAAGCATGATGCTTCAGGAATTCTTTGAAAACAAAATGTAAATATAAGTGGCCTAGTTACGGAGGAGACTGTCTGGAGTTTGATGCTTTACCCCCGCTGACAGCACAGGGAAGCCGGAAAGTGTCTTTCGTGAGACACTAATGATGCAGTCTTGCAGATTTGTGCATTACTGTACTATGCAAATAGGTGACTTGTTTTAGAATACAATACATGAAGATTATTCAGTGTGGAAATGGTGAGGTGTCTGCACAATGGAATCTAAACTGAGAGACATTACCTTTGGAGGAGGCCACTTCTTAGAAAGGATGGTCTTTTCTTCTTTGAAACCCCTGCGCTGGCTTCAGTCAAACAATGTATGGGGGAAACATATGGATCTCGGCAGAAAGTTCTGTTTTTAATTTGAGAGTTATTGAAAACATCTCAGCGCGTTTATCCTAATCTGGACGAGAAGGAGCTACACATGAGACCTTACATAGTCTATGGTTTTCATGGAAAGCTTTGTATTTCACATAATCTCTGTTCAAACCAGTTTTAAAGAACTAAAGGAGACAGTTCTGTAATAAAGCAATCCAATAGATTAAAAGAAATGAAACTTCTGAAAATGACTACACTTTCCATTTCACAACTGTACATGGTGGAAGGAGCATTTTTTAGGGCTGCATGTTGTTTAATTTTGGTGTAAGGTTTCAAAAGCCATTTTTCTCTAAAGTTTCTTAACAATCCCACAATACTGCAACCGTTAAACACGGGCATTTATTTGTAAAAGCCTCAGGACAACATCAAGCTTTGTTGTTAGAAACAAATATAAGTCACAAAACAAGAATTTGGTCTTGGCTCGGTGTATCCCAGTCCGGGGAGGTCATTCCACTCTAGGTTTAATAGGTAAAATTAAATAATTACTGACTTTGGGACCTGGATGCAGGATAAATTGGGCCAATTAAACAATTAAGAACATTGTTGGAACAATGTTGGAACAATCTCAACAATCTCATTGTTGGAACAATCTCTAATTACTGTGTATTTACATAACAGTTATTTAGTAAATATGTGGACACTTACACATAATTACAATGCTATTATGCATAGTTACAATGTACTTAATGTGTAACCTTGTTTGGACAATATAACCATAATCCTAACCCTGTCCCTAACTCTAACCCTAACTGTGACAGGGTAGCGTCACTGGCAAGGCTTGTTACCATCAGGGAGAGAGAGACTCAGACACGCTTATAACAAACACACACAATAACAAACAAACAAGCTTTTATTTTGGCACACAAAAAACATAGCACAGCACAGCACAGCACAGCACACATCTCACAACACCTTCACCAACCTTAACAGCAGCATTAACATTAACACCACAGATTGTTCCCTTTTTATACACCTGTGGCTGGAGCCGAATTAATCATCAATTATTCCATTATGGCCCCAGCCACATTCCGATGTGTGTTCAGGCCAGGAGGAATTTAACCCCCATCCTGCCAACCCAATATCCTCCCCCCTCCCCCCCACACATTACACTAACCATAAACCTAAACCCTCTAACCCTCCCTAAGTCTATCCCTAACCATAACCCTAACCCAGCCCTAACCCTAAACCCTCTAACCCTCCCTAACTCTATCCCTAACCCTAACCCTAAACCTAAACCCTCTAACCTTCCCTAACTCTATCCCTAACCCTAAGCCCTCTAACCCTCCCTAACTTTATCCCTAACCCTAAGCCCCCTAACCCTAACCGTAACCCTAACTCTATCCCTAACCCTAAGGGCCTCATTTACTAAGCGGAGGTAATTTGGCCTGAATTGCGGGAGGAAAATTGAGATGACTGAGCTTGGTATTTCCCAAAGTGTCACACCCTATTTACTAACTAATTAGAAGCAAAAATACCGGTTAATTCACTGTTAGTTTTCTTTCTTTTTTTCTTGCTAATAAATATGAGGTCATATTAAAATAAGATGAATGTGTTCTCTGTACACATTACATTATGTAAAAATATATATATATATTTACAAGGTTTAAACAGTACATTAGTAAATTCAAATTAATAACTAGTAGACTTTTTTTTGTCTATCCTACATGCAATACAAAATAAATCATGCGGATGCGTTGTAGGTTTCACATTGTTTTAGGGCGCATAGATAATAAAATATTATTTCAAATTGAAGCTAAATTATTTCAGCCTTCATTCTTTTTATCTTAGTCTACTTACAATTAGCCCAGACTAAATCATAGTGTCGCTGTAACAGGGCCAGGAGCCCTGTACATGAAAAGGGGGCAGGGCAAAAGCCCTGCCATTAAATGTATTGTTTTGTTTTTATTTTGTAAACAGCTTTTGCTGCCTATGCTCTCCGCTTTGCAGCAGCATTCAGTCAACTGAATTTTTGGGTCATTTTTGCCTGCGCAAAATCCTTGTCAGAGCTTTGTGAATAGAATATATATAGCTCATGAATATATGGCAGCTCATTATCTGTGTTTAACATACTGCTTTGCATATGTAAACATCATTAATTCAATGCAAAATGAGGCCGCGTCTCTATTCCGCCCCTTTCATTTTGCATCCTCTAAATCCTTGTTTTCCACGTGGAAATTGGAATAGTAAATAGGACGAGGACAGAACTAAGCACGGTAATCGTATTTTGCGTACGGTAAACGCTTTGTAAATGAGGCCCTAAGTTTTTTTTTGATACAATTGTGTACTTACATCGTGCAAAAAGATTTACACATTAAGTACATTTTAACTATACATATGTAAATACACAGTAATTAGAAACACTTCATTTAAATTGTTGTTGTTATTATTATTATTATTATTATTATTATTATTATTATTATTATTATTATTATTATTATTATTTATTTCATAGCAGACACCCTTATCCAGGGAGACTTACAATTGTTACAAGATATCACATTATTTTTTGCATACAATTACATAATTTTTTACATACAATTACCCATTTATACAGTTGGGTTTTTACTGGAGCAATCTAGGTAAAGTACCTTGCTCAAGGGTACAGCAGCAGTGTCCCCCACCTGGGACTGAACCCACACCCTCCAGTCAAGAGTCCAGAGCCCTAACCACTACTCCACACTGCTGCCCAAAATTGTTACCACAAAGGCTTGGATTAAAAAAAGCAATATTTGCCTATCATTGCTTTAACTGTCCCAGTCTGTTTCTGGGGATGAATTATATCATAAGGGCCACAATGTTCTGTTGTTTTAGGCAGCTCCAAATGTGTTTATTTAGATTCCTTTTTCTCCAATGTCACATTCACATCTGGGGACTGCATAAAAAACATTCAGCCATTTTCAAGCAAAGAACTAGTGCATTAGTTTGAAATGCTCTATCAAGTTCATAGGCAGGGCTGAAACGTTTAGAGGGAAACTCGCTGGTGAGTACTTGCGTGTGTCCTCAGCTTCATTAAATATCCCCTCAAAAACATTTTGTAATTGTTCAGTGTCTTTTGGGAACAGCTTTGATTGGTTTGATGGATGAAGCATTTTTGAATAATGACTTGTTTTCTTTTTTCTTTTTTTTTAATTCTGGCTGTTCCTCAGTTCCTCTAGTGCATTACCAGAAGCAGACCTGGCTGTCACCATGTATATGGATTGTCTCAGGTTCTGTGATAGCCCGCCAACCACTATGGTCCATGTAAAACATGGCACATTACCAATTCTGAACAGATGTTTTTTTTTCCATTATTAAAATGCAACTGATTCTATTGACCCATCAGCCCTCTGAGGAAAGTGGAAGATGAACTTTGCAGGCACTGCAGGAAGTTGCAGCCAGCTATACAGTTTAAACTGGCAATTATTTTGTTTAGAAAAACACATCACTTATGGGTGACCATTACTAACACACTACTGGATACAAATTCTAGTATTCTACTTTTGGGGGGGGGGGGAGCAATTTCCATGGAAAACTAAATATAAGTCTAATCTTTTTCTCACTTTATTTTGGCAATGCTTTCGGGTAGCATTTGTTTCCAGGGGCGTGCACAAGGAGGGGCAAGCAGGGGCACTGGCACCTCCAATAATCATCTGCAAAATATTGATTTCTGCTTATCAATGTATTGCGTTTGCCCTTTGTCTCATTGACATTCACAAACTGAATGTATTTCCGCAAAACGTGAAGTTAAGGACGCGCGTGGACTCAGTCCAGCTGCAGTAGTAGAATTAGTGGAAAAACCGCACATTTTTTAAATGATGTTATTTTATGCTAAACTGAAAACTGTTAATATACTAAAGGGAAAGCACTTGTGAAGCTTAATCAAGAATTTAAATGCAGAGTTCCTGAAATGCAGTGCGATTTATTTGTACACCACACTGAGCCTGTTTTAACGCTCGGGAATCAGACAATGCGATATCTTTGCCAGAACTCATGAAGGTCTGTAAAGAACACGACCTGGATCTTCTGTATCCTGATGTATACCACCTACTGGTGCTTTTGGCCATGCTACCTGTTACAGTTACAACTGCAGAAAGATGTTTCAGTGTTAAAAAGCTCAACAGAGAAATGGCAAGTGTAATGCTATTTATTTATATAACCAAATCAACACACGCACACACACACACACACACACTCACACGGAAGCAAGTGGAAGCGAGAACCAGAACAAGCAAGAGCGAGGGGGGATGAACAAGGCTACGAGAATGAGCAAGAGCAAGGGGGTGGAACAGGGCTATGAGAATGAGCGAGAGCAAGGGGGTGGAACAGGGCTACGAGAATGAGCGAGAGTAAGGGGGTGGAACAGGGCTATGAGAATGAGCGAGAGCAATGTAAAAGAAAGGTCAACATGCAGTGCCAGGTTTGCAGAATGTGGACTTCTCTAGATAACCCCATCCAGGGGGAATACACCTATAAACGATGCCAGCTGGTCTCTGACCTTGAGGCTAGGGTGGCAGGCCTTGAGCCAAGGCTGGCTGGACTGCACAGCATGATAGAAGTCGCAGATTTTATAGAAGAGTCTTTTAGAGAGGTATGGATTCAAATAGAGGGGGGGGGGGGGGAGTGAAGAACAGTCAGTAAGTACCAAGTAGATACTGGGTTACAGTGGGACGGAATAGCTGCTGCAGAGCTGAGTGTTTCGAACAGGTTTGCTAACTTTGGAAAGACGGCCTTACCGGACACAGCAAGCACAGTGGAGGTTGTGGAGAGGAGCCAGGGCACCACTGTGCCGCAGCCCCCCAGGGGAAATTCAAACAGGGTAGCAATAGTCATAGGGGACTCAATCATTAGGAACATCGCTAGTCAGATGTGCAGCCGTGATCCTGAGTTGCGGATGGTGTGTTGCCTAGCCGGCGCCCAGGTGTACGATATCACCACACAAGGCTCTTGGCCTGGGCCGTGGAGGACCCAGGTGTTGTTGTTCACGTAGGAACAAACAACATAGGTAAAACATAATCAGGAGGCTTCAAAATAAATGTATAGAGCTAGGACAAAGGATTAAAAGTAGAGCATCAAACATGGTAGACTTCAACTGGGACCACATGATCTCAGACAACAGTTCAGACATGGGAATGATAGAATTAATGCAAGATTGTTTCTTCCCACAAATGGTGAATGCCCCGACTAGATACAATCCATGTCTAGATTTGGTATTAACAAACAATGAAGCAACGATACACAACTTACAGGTAATAGAATGTAAGAATGTAAGATTTAATAGGTTTGTTTATTTCTCAAAAATGATAAGGTGAGCTTGATGAAAGAGGGTCCAGAGTACAGAAATACATAGGTTTAAATAGAAGACATAACCAGCCCCCCTCCAAGCCAAAGCCTGACACCTTGTCTGTGGGAACCTCTCTGTCGGGTAACACCTATGTGTAACAACACTTAGTAACAAAAGGGTCCTTTGAACTACAAAGGAGCCAGACCTTATCCTGCTTCCCATGATGGACCTTTTGAGATTAAAGAGCTATTTAATGATCTGCCTTTAATGATATCTAAAGAGAATTGTAAAAATGTAATGGTGATTTCTAAAGCAATAAAACTCAAAATTACAACTCCCTTAAACTGATAATCTCAATATGTGTTTTATATAGACATTCCCAATTTCCTTTGCGTATAAATCAGTAGCAGTGTGGAATATAAATTCCATCCTTCAAGAATCCAATATTCTAAACCATCTCAACCTTATAATGTACCTCAGATGAATTAAAAAGAAAAACTAATGACAAAAAATAAAAAATAAACTATATATTGGTTAGACCCATATTCAATATTACAGGATATCATTCAAAGTTCACATGATTTCCAAAATGAATGTCCAGTATAGCTAACAGTGCTTTCCCTTGGAATATTAGGAATAAGACAGTGGGCCTTCAGTGACCCTCCAATGCTTCATAACACCTGCTGTGTTGGACTGAGTTCAAAGAAACCTTCCTTTGGAGATGCCTTAGAGATTCTGCTTGGCACGGCTTACTGTATGTTGTGTTTCATTTTCACAGCGTTCCTTTTAACAGTTCAGTTCTTGTACAAAGCTTCTTTTACTATCTGTTGATGGATAAATTTGGCTCTAAAACAACTCATTCAGGCTCCAAGAATCCAGACTCAAAGGGGGAGAAGCTGACATAGGACTCACAGACCCTGAACTGAACTGAAACCAGACAACATCTGTAATGACACTTGAGCATATACTTCAAATTTAGCAGGTACAGGCTATACTCAGGAGAATAGTTTAAACAAAAAATCTGTCATACAAAGAGGATAACTACTATTTTGCAGCTGGTATTTGAAACCCACCAAGATTGTCTTCATTATCGACTCCCAAGCAGTGGGGAGCAGGGATGTGTCATTACATTTGCACAGGATAAAATAAATCTATTTATCACATAAACTGGGGCATTGTGAGACAGACTGAAGGGGAGGAGGTTTTATTTATTTCCTGACTGTCTTCACAGTACATGCTTTTTTGGCCTTAGAATAATAGCCTCCAGCTCCCAGTCTAAATTCCCACTGGAGCTCCATATCTCAGATATCTGAAAATTCCTGTGCTTTCTCAAAGCAACTTTTTCCAAGTGCAATGGTCTAAAGAATTGGAAATTATGGCAAAACACAACAATTATTTTCCATAAACGTTTACTTTCTTTTTTTGCAGCTAGACAAAAGCAATGACAATAATGTCCTTGACTTTTATTTGTAATATGAAGAGTAACATTTAACCACAGATAAGGCTTACACAGTGTATGACATCATTGCAGTTTTGAGGAACAAAATTATTTATCTTTGCATCCTCAAGGCAAGATAGTTTGAACTCGCATGAGATGCAGTTTAGATTTCTAAAACAGCCAATGCGATTAATAAAAAGAAATCCAATTAGCTATTTTTAGATAATTTGTTGACTACACGAGTTGGAAAATACTGTAGCTGTAAAACAACCACATATTTCAGCAGTTTACTGAAGTGAAGTAGATTATTCCTAATTATTCATAACGGTAACCTTTTATGGTAACACTTTACATTAAGTGTCTCTAATTACTATATATTTCCTCAGTAGTTACATAATAAATACATGTATACTACACATAATTACAACGTTATTATGCATAGTTACAATGTACCTAATGTGTGATGTTTTTTGCATGATATAACCCTAATCCTAACCCTGTCCCTAACTCTAAACCTAACTGTGACAGGGTAGCGTCACTGGTAAGAAGAACATAAGAACATAAGAAAGTTTACAAACGAGAGGAGGCCATTCAGCCCATCTTGCTCGTTTTGTTAGTAGCTTATTGATACCCAGAATCTCATCAAGCAGCTTCTTGAAGGATCCCAGGGTGTCAGCTTCAACAACATTACTGGGGAGTTGGTTCCAGACCCTCACAATTCTCTGTGTAAAAAAGTGCCTCCTATTTTCTGTTCTGAATGCCCCTTTATCTAATCTCCATTTGTGACCCCTGGTCCTTGTTTCTTTTTTCAGGTCAAAGAAGTCCCCTGGGTTGACATTGTCTATACCTTTTAGGATTTTGAATGTTTGAATCAGATCACCGCGTAGTCTTCTTCGTTCAAGACTGAATAGATTCGATTCTTTTAGCCTGTCTGCATACGACATGCCTTTTAAACCCAGGATAATTCTGGTTGCTCTTCTTTGCACTCTTTCTAGAGCAGCAATATCCTTTTTGTAACGAGGTGACCAGAACTGAACACAGTATTCTAGGTGAGGTCTTACTAATGCATTGTAGAGTTTTAACATTACTTCCCTTGATTTAAATTCAACACTTCTCACAATATATCCGAGCATCTTGTTACTATTGCTTGTTACTATTAGGGAAAGAGACACAAGAGACTGCAGTTTAAAAGCTTATAACAACAAAAACATACTAACAAAGTTAACATATAAATCATTTTGCTCGATATATGTAAGTACTCAGTTGTATCAGAAAAGGGTTAGGGTTAGGTTTAGAGTTAGGTTTAGAGTTAGGATTAGGGTGAGGGTTAGCATTAGGGTTATATCATGCAAAAAAAAAAATACACATCAAGTGCATTGTAACTATGCATACTACCATTGTGATGATGTGTAAGTAAACATGTGTTTACTAAGTAACTACTTTGTAAATACACAGTAATTAGTGTTACCCCTTTTTAATCTATTGGCAAGTATCTATTCACATACAGAAGAAAAAAAAAGTGTTACGCTTGCATGATGTCACTTTGAAACTAAAAAATATGTATGTTTAATACCAAAAAAATTGTGACAAGCAGGGGACCAATTTGATGTCTAGGCGATTGAAGTCAACAAAAAGCGCACCTAATGCCCCACTCCCTTTTTTTGCCAAAAGGTCCCTCTCCTACCAGCCTTTACAATTTCCAGTAGCTGTGTGTCCTATGAATAACATGATTACTTGATTCCAAGGCAGCAGGAAAACAGAGATATACACACATTCATTATATATATATATATATATATATATATATATATATATATATATATATATATATATATATAAAATAATCAAATGCAGGATTCCCACAGTGAGTTTTTTTTCCCCACAACAGCTAAGACACTGCATTTCAATGTAAGGTTTACTAAAGTAATAGCTGTAAAACCAACGGCAGCAGCAGTTGTTGATGTAAGTCGCTTTGGATAAAAGTTTCTGTTAAATGACTAAATAATAATAATAATAATAATAATAATAATAATTCATTGGTGATTGCACCCACACCCATAGATTGGTAATTCTAACTTACAATAGGATCGCGTTTGTTTTACGTCTCATCCGAACTTGCTCAGGGTCACACACAGTGAGTGAGTCAGTGGCTGAGCCGGGATTTGAACCGGGAACCTAGTCTTTTTTGCATCAATCTGTCATACAAAGAGTGCAAAAGGAAACACACAATATTTCTACCAGCCTTTTATTCAATATAATGGCAGCCAACACATACAATATTTAACAAAGCACCATTTCATGCATGCAATTACATGTTCTTCACAATTGATTTAGATATTTAATCTCATTCCAATGACTTAATTCTGTGAAACTCATCTACCAATGGCACCAATCTCCAGTTCAACCTCCATGAGATTATGACCATTGAGTAGTTTATCGGCCTTTGAATCCTGCTTTACTACAATTACTTTGCATTAAATTTCAGTGAGTCTTTGGATGGTGAATGCCTTACAGTCTAACATGGATTTAAAACAGAAGTCTTGTGGTCAACCTCTGGTTTAAAGATGATCTAACTGTGACGCCACTAGGAAGATTCCAAATCTGTGCATTCTTCAATAGTTCGGAGAAGCCAAAATGAGCTTCAAGTAAAGCATTACAGTAGCTTATATCATGCAATATTCTAAAGCTTTTACTTCACTGTCTCCCCCCTATGGTGAACTATAATCACCAACCCAATGTATAAAATCTGCAGTCTCATAAAACAGAGCTTTAGATGTGTGTCTGCATAGAAATCTTTTTTTTTTTTTTTTTTGCAAAAGCAACAATAACCTCAAATACGTTGTTTTATACACACCAGCCTCTGTGCATGGTATTACATTTTGAATACCCCTTTAGGTCTTTAGCTGGGTCTGAGTTTGCTTAATCACACAGTATAAGCACACGTAACCTTTCTTTTCTAAATGGTAGCGCACCCAAACTCCCTCACCCCCTACAAAGCATTTCTGGCCCCTTTTATATATGTGGCCACTCCCCAATTAGCACCAATTACCCAACTGGGGAATGGCCACACCTGTGATTGCTGGCAGGGTCAGATTTAACCCCATCCCTGCCAACCTTACATTCCCCCACACACATTTACAGAGGGTTCCCTGGTTTGTACATTATCAACACCATTAAGGATTTGCTTAGGTTTCAGATGTCCCATGGATTCAAAAGTTTTGGTAAGGGTACTGTGGATGTCATTTACAACTAAGAGGTAGTCTTGCTTTACAAGACTAACTCTCAGCCATGTCAGCTATTATCGAGCATATTGTTTTCAATCAGTGACCCATTGCATGGCCTGGAAATTTCAGTAACTGCGGAATTAAATAATATAACCTCACACTTCTCAAACTCCCATCTCAGCTCCAGGCTGACATGTCAATCAATAATCCCATCATTAATCTTACAAGAGAGTTTCAAGAGATGAGAAACCTCAAAGCCTTCTTTTTTAAATTTGAAATTCTAGAAAGCACAAGAAAATGTATTTTTTGAACAGAGCTGGTATTTTTACATGTTCAGCTGATCATGCAAGAATAAAGAAATGGTTAAGAGAGGGATAAGCAGATAGAAGTAAAAAACTAAACAAAACCATCCAAATTGTAGTTTTGTGCACAGATTTCATTTACTCAGAGTTCTGCCCCTTGCCCTCTGTTAGAAATGAAGTTAGTGTGTAGTAGTATGGTACATACACAACAGTAAGCTGACATGTTCAAGCAGGGATCCAGGGGTAATATGAGTGGCAATGGATTACAGCAGGGGTTTCCAACCGGGGGTACGCATACACATAGGAGGCTGTGTGGTCCAGTGGTTAAAGAAAAGGGCTTGTAACCAGGAGGTCCCCGGTTCAAATCCCACCTCAGCCGCTGACTCATTGTGTGATCCTGAGCAAGTCACTTAACCTCCTTCTCCTCCATCTTTCGGGTGAGATGTAGTTGTAAGTGACTCTGCAGCTGATGCATAGTTCACACACCCTTGTCTCTGTGAGTCGCCTTGGATAAAGGCATCTGCTAAATAAACAAATAATAATACCCCTAGTGGTACTTCTAAAGGTCATAATGGGTACACACAAATAAAAGTAAAAGACAACAATGCTTTTTTAAATGTATTATATATTCTCTAAAACACTGTGTATACTTATTTATTCTTTGTTTAGCTGCTCAAAGTGAACCGATTGTGCCAATGGAGAGCGCTCTTACTTGTGGTATCAGTGAAGCACAGTGTTTCTGGTTTTTTTAGTATAAATGCTCCGGTAAACAGGAATAGTAGGCTAATCACAATACTCATACTTTGACGGTTTTTGTTTTATTTATTACCACGGCTGCATTTTAGTCACAGCTATTGTCAGTGTTTGAAATGGATGCATTTCTTACTTGCATAACAAAAACGAAGGAAGAAAACACAGAAAGTGCAAAGAAAGTGCAAAGCGACAGAAAGTTATATAGAGTCCCTTTAGATAATTATGCTGGCTTTAATAAAAAAATAAAGTGTATCATTGTTAGGTATTATAGTTTTATCTTGGGGTTATGTTTTTGATGTTTTAAACATTCTACATGGCACACATAGCTATGCTTTATAGTGCAGACTAGTTTGTATTAGTATGATGATTTGCAGAATAGAAAGTGAATACGAGTGTTTCCAAAGAGATTCCTAAATATTGTCTTTTAATTCTTTGCATCCAAAGACATATAAAAGGGGCTCAGGGTCGATGTTGAGAGAGACATGTTTCTCTGTGATGCCACTCAAGCATGCATGTTTATTAGATATTTACAGGTATTTACAGGTTTCTCAATTACAATTTCACCAGCCATCTCAAGGATACCATCCATGGTAGCGCTGAGTAGGGTATGTCTTCACACAGCCTACAGAGCTCCAAAACACACAACAAATAGTTAAAAAATCTTAAGAAACAAAATTTGTCGTCATAGACTGCACAGCACATATGCTATCCTCCTAGGGAAGAGTCCCCCATCAGGAAACTGCTCTATATAACTAAACACCTTTGTTCGGTTGTCTTGAAAACCCAATACACTCTCTCTTATTCTAAGTTTAGCAAATACAGAAGTAGCATTGGAGACCAAGGGTCGCTCAGCTGTCCACAGCCTACTAATTATGACCTCTCTATACCTTTTCCCATAAAACAATTGAAGATTAAAAAAAAAAACTAAAGACAAAACCTGCAAATGAACACTACACAGCCTACTAAACCTGGCAAATGAACACCATGCAGCTACTAAACCTGCAAATGAACACTATGCAGCTACTAAACCTGCAAATGAACACTATGCAGCTAGTAAACCTGGCAAATGAACACTACGCAGCTACTAAACCTGGCAAATGAACACTACACAGCTACTAAACCTGCAAATGAACACTATGCAGCTAGTAAACCTGGCAAATGAACAGTTATGCAGCTACTAAACCTGGCAAATGAACGCTACAAAGCTACTAGACCTGACAAATTAACACTAAACAGCTACTAAACCGGGCAAATGAGCACTACACAGCTACTAAACCTGGAAAATGAACACCACGCAGCTACTAAACCTGGCAAAGGAACACTACGCAGCTACTAAAACTGGCAAATGAACACTACAAAGCAACTAAACCTGGCAAATGAGCACTACACAGCTACTAAAACTGGCAAATGAACACTACACAGCTACTAAACCTGGCAAAGGAACACTACGCAGCTACTAAAACTGGCAAATGAACACTACAAAGCAACTAAACCTGGCAAATGAACACTACACAGCTACTAAACCTAGCAAATGAACACTACACAGCTACTAAACCTGGCAAATGAACACTACACAGCTACTAAACCTGGCAAATGAACACTACGCAGCTACTAAAACTGGCAAATGAACACTTCACAGCCTTCTAAACCTGGCAGTGACCCTGATTCTCATAGCCTTCAACCACATGAAGAAGAAGGGGGAAAAGTTTCAATGGAGGAGGTCATTTGTAGTTCCACAGTTAAACAAAAACTGTTAGCTAGGCTTGATGTCTTTAAAATTATAGAGGCTAAACTTTGTAATATTATGAACTATCAGGTATATTTTAGAGTAAAACCAAACCTACAGCTTTAAATAATCATTTTAAAAAATAAGCAATTAAAAGACCTCTTTGGTTGTATTATGTGCAAAAAAACAAAACAACCTCCCCCCACCCCCACCTCCCAGCTATTTTGAAGTCATTAAATCTCTTCCATCAACTGATGTCATGCTCAAGGATCTTGGACATGGCATGTGTTGTTTTTCTACTGTGCCAATGACAGTTCTAGCAGATTTTATGGATGGTCTCTGGCACGTCAACACTTCTTCTAATGTTACCACCTCTAGCATGGTCCAGTTTACTACATTCTGCGTTTCTTTTTGTTTAGGTTCCCATAGATCACCAGAGGTCAAAGCACTGACAAGTCAAGTGTCATTATAAAGTCTAGTAAAAGCTAGCACACAATATAACTAAAAGATTTAAAAAGAAGAAGAAACCATGGAAAATATCAGCAGGAGAGATTTAATCTTGAAGTTAACCACAGCGCTTTTGCAGGTACATTTCGATCAGAAAACTGCAAAGCAGCAGGCTGCTGCAGCTCAACCTGGATTCAGTGCTGCACCGAGTGACACACGCAAAGAGAAAACATGTTACTTCCATTTTAAATTAAAAACTACTTTGTTTTTACAGTTTTGTATGTACATATACCTGTTTACACCTATTTATACACTAGTTTCTTTTGAAATGTTTATTTTATTATAGTTTTTCATTTTTTGAAGTAGTGCTTTATATGTGGCAAGGTCAAAAATAAACCCTTTTATGTTTAATTGTTCATTTAAATACAGCGTTTCGGCTGTGCAGATGTTTGATATGATGTGCGTGAATAAAACTTTTGAAAACTTTATCCTGGTAAAGCTGGAAGAGTTCTGAGTGGGAAGATGCTGGTTTAACCGGATTGAACAGGATTATTATTAGTCGTGAAATTGGTTTGATTACGAGGTGCCTGCGACGATAGTCTAACGCTCCATCTTTGCATGGAAATTCTGTGGCGTCGTCCAAATCGACCAGTCTCTTGACACAGGGGTTGTACCAACAGACTGGTGAATTGCAAACATAATACCGATCCACAAAAAGGGAGACAAAACCGAACCAGGTAACTACAGACCAATAAGCCTGATTTCTATTATACGTAAACTTATGGAAACTATAATAAGATCCAAAATGGAAACTTACCTATATGATAACAATATCCTGGGAGACAGTCAGCATGGTTTTAGGAAAGGGAGATCATGATTAACTAACCTGCTTGATTATTTTGAGGATGCAACATCGACAATGGATAACTGCAAAGCATACGACATGGTTTATTTAGATTTCCAGAAAGCTTTTGACAAAGTCCTGCAAAGATTAATTCTCAAACTGAACGGATTCAACTGAAGGGATTCAAGGGAATGCATACACATGGATTAGGGAGTGGTTAACATGTAGAAAACAGAAAGTACTGATTAGAGGGGAAACCTCATAATGGAGCGAGGTAACCAGTGGTGTACCACAGGGATCAGTATTAGGTCCTCTGCTATTCCTAATCTACATCAGTGATTTAGATTCTGGTAACGTAAGCAAACTTGGTAAATTTGCAGACAACACAAAAACAGGAGGAGTGGCAAACACTGTTGCAGCAGCAAAGGTCATTCAAAATGATCTAGACATCATTCAGAACTGGGCAGACATATGGCAAATGACATTTAATAGAGAAAAGTGTAAGGTACTGCATGCAGGCAATAAAAATGTGCATTATAAATATCACATGGGAGATACTGAAATTGAAGAAGGACTCTATGAAAAAGACCTAGGAGTTTATGTTGACTCAGAAATGTCTTCATCTAGACAATGTGGGGAAGCTATAAAAAAAGGCCAACAAGATGCTTGGATATATTGTGAAAAGTGATGAATTTAAATCAAGGGAAGTAATGTTAAAACTTTACAATGCATCAGTAAGACCTCATCTAGAATATTGTGTTCAGTTCTGGTCACCTTGTTACAAAAAGGATATTGCTGCTCTAGAAAGAGTGCAAAGAAGAGTGACCAGAATTATCCAAGGTTTAAAAGGCATGTTGTATGCCGACAGACTAAAATAATTGAATCTATTCAATTTTGAACAAAGAAGACTATGCGGTGATCTGATTCAAGCATTCAAAATTCTAAAAGGTATTGACAATGTCGACCCAGGGGACTTTTTCGACCTGAAAAAAGAAACAAGGACCAGGGGTCACAAATGGAGATTAGATAAAGGGGCATTCAGGACAGAAAATAGGAGGCACTTTTTTACACAGAGAATTGTGAGGGTCTGGAACCAACTCCCCAGTAACGTTGTTGAAGCTGACACCCTGGGATCCTTCAAGAAGCTGCTTGATGAGATTCTAGGATCGATAAGCTACTAACAACCAAACAAGCAAGATGGGCTGAATGGCCTCCTCTCGTTTGTAAACTTTCTTATGTTCTTAAATGGAAGAATCCAGGTAATTCATGCAAAAGATATCTTTCCTCATCTTTAGATTCATCTTTATGTTTGATGGAGTGGAATACGCACTGTATCTGCTGCCAGAGGACAAACTAACTCACAGCAGGGAGGTAATGGATCAGGTAAGATTTAAACCCCTTCCCTGACAGTCATTGGACAAGTAAGTATGTGTTAGTGATAAGGTACTGCTATTTCGATTGACAATTGTCTGGTCATTTAACACTTAATAAGCTTGATTTGGTTGACTGATTAAAAGTGAATTCCCTGCCTGAACCACCGCTTTGCTTCATTTTTGGCTACCATGCAAACAGAATTCATCAATTAAATGAATTGTCCTAATAATCATTGTCCAAAAATACATATTTAAATTGTCAACATCTGAAAAGGATATTTTATCTTTAATATAACTGTTTTTGTTGACATTCTTTGTAAGGAGAGGACTCTGGTCATGATGGAAGTGAATGAAAAGCACAGTTAGTCTGTCAGAGCTAATTACATTGGATTCTGCCCAGCATCTTGACGAAAGGCTTGACTTCACACTTGGCCTCTTTTGATTCACAAACAAAAGCTCTTCTCCGCTTTCACTGACTTCAAGGAGAAAGAATGTCGTATTACGTCTGGTACGACGGCAGACATTCCAGTTGAGAGGTGATAATCCTTTCCTAGATGTGACATCATGCATTGGTAAGATACATACTTGAATACTAAGCTTTTTTGCATGACCTAATTATTCAGATCAGTTGAAGCTAAAACATATGGTCTAAGTATTTAAGTGTTCCTGTAATACTCATATACACAGGGTGCACGTTATACACATGACAGTACACAACAGCAGCCATGCAGGTGTTATTGCTTCTTCGACTACAATAACAATGCATATGCTCTGGGTTCCAAGGGTTTGCACCTGGTGTTATTTAAAGAGAACATGGATTAGAGGGCCAGGATTGACAGCTGTAGGTGCTGTGTTCAGTTTGTGTCAAGGTTAAAAGTTTAGACATCCCCAATGGCTTTAAACTTACCTGACCAAGCCCAGGTGCTGCAAATTATATTACATGGTGAACTGATTCTTAAAAAGGTTACCGTATTCCTTTGATTTTAAGACACGCTTTTTTATCAATTTTTTGCTTCTCAAAAATAGCCTACGTCTTAAATTTGAGTGCAGTATAGTGATGTGTGTATTAAAATCAAACAGCAACGTGACTCCAGAGAAAAAACAAACCAAGCTTCCTGAGGAATTCCAAGAGAAACATTTACAATTTCAGCATTTCTAACAAACAGTACCAGCTTGGACAGAAATGCTGATCAGACCCCCGTATTTTTCGACATGCCAAGCAATACCACAGTTCAATGCTGTTGTGGTTACATGTTGCCTGATGCCGTGGAGTGTTGTGTCATGGTTGCTGTTGCCAGGATGTGTGATCCCGTAAGTGAGTGGTGGTATGTGTACGACAGAGACGCCATCTTAAGTATTATACAGTGTGCAGCATGATAAACAAGCTCCGTGGTTAATCTACAACAACACTGTTTCGTGTCAGTTTTGTACGAGACAACAGCGTGATTGAGGTTGTATCTTTGTAATTGCATATTTATTGGGAGTTTTATTTTTTCCTCATATTGAGGGTGGTATAATTGAGCTGTGTCTTAAATTCAAGGGCGTCTTAAATTCGAAGGAATACGGTATGTATAATGGCATTTTTTTTCCCTATGTGGAATACAAAAGGAAAATACGATGATTACACCACCGTTTTTAAGCATGGCAGAATGGTAGTTTGGCTTTAGGTCTGAAAGTCAATCAACATCACAGAAGGTTATTATGAACAGCTTCCTGCAAGGGATGGAGTCATTGATTTAATCAATTTCTTAAGGAAAATCATATGTTATTTTTGCAGTGATCTGGAGAAGAGCGTATAATGTTCCCAACAATTACTAACCTTTTCAGTCACTGTTGTCTTTCACGCTATATTATTAAATGCAGTATTTTCATGGCAGCTTTAGTTCTGTAACACGTGGAATTTATTTAAAATGCAATGAAAGTAGTACAAATAAATTTTTTTATGCTTGCTAATAGACGTTTCTATTGCCACCAAACTTTCCAAATAGTTTAGTTTGCATTGGTTAGTAATGTATTTGGGAAGTTTGGTCCCCAGAAATTACTAAGATTCCCTCAGATGCAAAATCAAGCTCTGAAGCAATTCAATGTAACCTATCTACCTATATAAATACCCATGTAACTCACCCTTCTCTTGCGTTTGATTAATTTGCATCTCTCCACCTCCCCCATCTCCACCCCAGTAGCTTCTCTAGGTATAATCTATTATGGGGTCTGCTGCCTTGTCCAGATGGCCAGGTGGTGGATCCTCAAACCACCAAGTTTGATTCCAAATTACAGACGTGCTCAAATTTGTTGGTACCCCTTCACAAAAAACGAAGAATGCACAATTTTCTCTGAAATAACTTGAAACTGACAAAAGTAATTAGCATCCACCATTGTTTATTCCATATTTAATAGAAATCAGACTTTGCTTTTGATTTTTTATTCAACATAATATTGTAAATAATAAAACAAATGAAAATGGCATGGACAAAAATGATGGGACCCCTAACCTAATATTTTGTTGCACAACCTTTAGAGGCAATCACTGCAATCAAACGTTTTCTGTAGCTCTCAATGAGACTTCTTCACCTGTTAACAAGTAGTTTGGCCCACTCTTCCTGAGCAAACTGCTCCAGCTGTCTCAGGTTTGATGGGTGCCTTCTCCAGACTGCAAGTTTCAGCTCTTTCCATAGATGTTCGATAGGATTCAGATCAGGACTCATAGAAGGCCACTTCAGAATAGTCGAATGTTTTGTTCTTATCCATTCTTGGGCACTTTTAGCTGTGTGTTTTGGGTCATTATCCTGTTGGAGAACCCATGACCTGCGACTGAGACAGAGCTTTCTGACACTGGGCAGTACGCTTCGCTCCAGAATTCCTTGATAGTCTTGAGATTTAATTGTGCCCTGCACAGATTCAAGGCACCCTGTGCCAGGCGCAGCAAAGCAGCCCCAAAACATAACCGAGCCTCCTCCATGTTTCACTGTAGGTATGGTGTTCTTTTCTTTGAAAGCTTCATTTTTTCGTCTGTGAACATAGAGCTGATGTGACTTGCCAAAACGCTCCAGTTTTGACTCATCTGTCCAAAGGACATTCTCCCAGAAGGATTGTGGCTTGTCAATATGCATTTTAGCAAATTCCAGTCTGGCTTTTTTATGTTTTTCTGTCAAAAGTGGAGTCCTCCTGGGTCTTCTTCCATGGCGCCCACTTTCGCTCAAAAAGCGACGGATGGTGCGATCAGAAACTGACGTACCTTCACCTTGGAGTTCAACGTGTATCTCTTTGGCAGTTATCCTTGGTTCTTTTTCTACCATTTGCACTATCCTTCTGTTCAATCTGGGGTCGATTTTCCTCTTGCGGCCGCGCCCAGGGAGGTTGGCTACAGTTCCATGGACCTTAAACTTCGTAATAATATTTGCAACTGTTGTCACAGGAACATCAAGCTGCTTGGAGATGGTCTTGTAGCCTTTACCTTTACCATGCTTGTCTATTATTTTCTTTCTGATCTCCTCAGACAACTCTCTCCTTTGCTTTCTCTGGTCCATGTTCAGTGTGGTGCACACAATGATACCAAACAGCACAGTGACTACTTTTCTCCATTTAAATAGGCTGAATGACTGATTACAAGATTGGAGACATGTGTGATACTAATTAAAGAAACTAATTAGTTTGAAATATCACTATAATCCAATTATTTATGATCTTTTCTAAGTGGTACCAACAAATGTGTCCAGGCCATTTTAGAATATCTTTGTAGAATAAGCAATAATTCATCTATTTTCACAGCTTCTTTGCTTTATTCTATAACATACCAAAGGCATGCAAGTATACATGATAAAATAGCTTTTAATTTCATCACTTTTCAGGAGGAATGAAGCATTATTTCAGTGAGCTGTAAGGGTACCAACAAATTTGAGCACGTCTGTATTTCTTCCATACATTTCTGTGTTGTGGGGTTTGTCCTGAACTGCTGAAACAGGTTTAGGCATATACATCTGTCCATTGGAACTAGTACTACTGGAACACATTTCTTTGTAATTATTTTATGCTGGAATAGGATCATATTATTGTTGAATGTTTGTGGCCCCCTCCACCCATTTGACCCATGGTTATTTAATTTTGTATTCATCACAATAGTAATACCCCCCCCCCCGCCCCCCTAAATTTAAGGTCCTTGGGACAATAACAACAAAGGTAATTTTAAAACCTAGTACTATTATCACCCTATTATCTTTGGAATTAGAACCATATGTTAGCTATATAAATACAATAAACTTTACAAATATATGAACAGCACAAGCACAGGGCCCTAAATTGGCAACAACATGGGCAAGGCCGAAATGTCCTTGTGGCAAAGTGCCCACCCCTTTGTATTTATTTATGTATGTTTTGTATTATTATTATTATTATTATTATTATTATTATTATTATTATTATTATTATTATCATTATTATCATTATTATTATTTAATAAACGCACTGAGCACCGTTTACACTTCAGTTTTGCCCAGCCCTTCTTTTTTATGTGTTACTCCTTCCTGGTTTTTGAAGTTACTGCAACCACTCTGCCACAGTCCTTCAGTTAAATGTGTAGAGGACGCAGTACTTATGTTAGTACTCACTTGTTTGTTGCCTTATTATGTTGAATAGGTAATCTATGCAGCTGATGACTGCAATGAACTCTGCATTTCATATTTGAGATATTTTGCAAGTGTTGTGTAGGGCATTGGAGATTGCACCTTTAATTGTGTCCAGTTGTTTGTGAAATGGCATGCTGCAGCTTGCATGCTCAGTGCAGTGGAGTCCTGGTCTGAGAGCATGTAACACAGCCAGCTCTTATGTTTTGTACTGTACATGTAACCATTTATTGCTTCAGCAAAAGAAAAAGTTTCAGTGAGTTTGTTCTGTTATTTACAATGTTAAATACACCACAGTAAACACAGTATCATATATTTTAGATATTTCTATTATTTTTCATAATTACAATCTGAAAGCTAAGTTTAATGAATGGCAGTTTTTCTACTGCAATTAAGTAAGCTTCAGTAATTTTTTTTTTCTTTCTCGGAGTACACTTCCTAATTAAGTATGTTTATGCGCTTTGCTGTCATCGTTCTTAATGGTCCGTTTGAGAAATGAACTTCTTGCAGCAGCTGACCTTGCTTTAGTACAAAACTCACGCTACATTTACTGTTTTTCATTATGGTAACATCTTAAATTACCCTGCCTGCTTCTTTGTAACCGAATATATCTGAGATAGATGCTAAAGAAGATACATACAATCTGCTTGTGTTAACTCCAAACTTTATTTTGGAACATACGATTTTAGAGCGAGACACCAGACCTATCGGGCGCTGGACGACACCACTGCCAGGAATTACACCCAAATAAAGCAGGCTATACTCTGGCACTATAATATCACTGAAGAAGCCTACCACCGCAAGTTCTGAGACTATCAAAGGCCTTTGAACACCGGTCCCCCGCGTGGTAGGGCAACAACTGCTGGACCAGGCCGATCAGTGGCTCTGCCTCACATTGAAAATTACAAAGGAAGTTGCTGAGCTGGTTACAACTGAGCAGTTTTCGAACATGATGGGAGCAGAGACCCGGTCCTGGATTACAAAACGTCGGCCCACCATGCTGGAGGCAACGATTGACCTCACGGAGGCTTTTCAAGACGCAGTGCCGCCCTCTCCGACAGCAACCCCTCCCTCCAAGAGTCGGGTCCAGCTCCCCAACCCACCCCCATCTTCACGGAAACCAACACTGACTCCCGTTCCGGCACGTGCCTTGATGGGCAACCTCCCTCCCAAACAATGGAGGCCGAGGTTGGCCCCTAGCTGGGGTAAAGTAGAGAGTCCTCCCCCACTTGCTCTAGGCAGCAGGACAGTTCAGCTCCCTTAGCGTTCTCGCCCTCAGTCTGCTGGCGTTGCCACAAGCCGTGTCACTTCGCCAGATTCTGCCCTGCGTCCATGGAGTGTGACGTGGTTTCTCACTACCCGGCTCTCGAAGCAGGTAAGTCCTGGGGAAAGGGTCGGGAGGGGCCTTGTGTCACTGATGTAAAGATTGGCAATAAGAGTACCCACGCATTCGTGGACTCAGGGTGTGGGCAAACTATGATTCGGTCTGCTCTCATGGAGGGTACATCCTGGCAGCCACATGCAAATGTGTATCCAAGGTGTATCCGACCACTAAATTATATGTGACTGGAGGAAGTCGGACAGACTGCTTCCGGCCCAGATAAACAAAATGAGAGCAACGGGTCAAGAAGTTGGAGGGGATGGCGACGAGACGAGGGTGGGGCTTGATTGGGGAAACTTCTGTTTCCCGTTATTCCCACTAGCCTTGATGGGAGATGGGAGTGAATCGCAATGGACATAGTTGGCCCATTGATTCCCTCTGACTCAGGATATATGCATATTTTAGTAGTGGTGGACTACGCAACGCAATATCCTGAGGCAGTACCTTTGAGGTCCACTAGTGCAATAGCAGTAGCAACAGAATTAGTTAAGATTATGTCTAGAGTAGGGATCCCGAAGGAGATTTTGACGGATCATGGAACTAATTTTATGTCTAAATATCTTGTTCATGTGTACAAATTGTTGCAAATCCGCTCCATTCGCACGTCAGTTTACCATCCGCAGACTGACGACTTGCTGCACCACTGCCAGTTCACCTAAACCCTGGAGCATCAATCAAACAAGCATGACACATATGTTGATTTTCTATTAATAACCTTTTGTGTCCTGGAATATTGTAATTTAAATTGTGAGTTGGTATATGCTTGTGAAGTCTGATATCTTTATTGATTGTCTGTGCTAACAGTCACTTCAGGCTTACATTTTAAGGCCTCCTACTTTTTGTCCCATAATTCAAGTACTGCATGTAATTATTATTATTATTATTATTTGTTTATTTAGCAGACTCCTTTATCCAAAGCGACTTAAAGAGACTAGGGTGTGTGAACTATGCATCAACTGCAGAGTCACTTACAATTACGTCTCACCCGAAAGACGGAGCACAAGGAGATTAAGTGACTTGCTCAGGGTCACACAATGAATCAGTGGCTGAGGTGGGATTTGAACCAGGGACCGCCTGGTTACAAGCCCTTTTCTTTAACCACTGGACCACACAGTAATACATTCTAGTTTGTGTAAGGAAAGGTATAGTTAAATTCTCACCATGGTTATTACCATACCAATGTGCCAATGTAATTATCCTTTTATAGATTTAACGCTGATTCTTGTTATTATAACCGCTGCGATAAATGAGGCTATTTATTCTATTTGTTTGCCCTACTATAATTGTCTGCAAATGTATCCTTTTTAACTGCATATAATCATTTTCCATATCATTAAAACTGCCTGATTCTTGTCTAGACGTTTGTTCTTTCACATTGTTGGAACTATGGCATGCCTGATGAGTTTTTATAAATATTAACTGAATGGAAAAAGTCACAAACTATTAAACAAAATGATAATAAAAAATGAGCTGTAGTACAATGTATCTTGATTTGGAAACCCACCCCTCCCCACTATACTGGTGCCAGCAAGTACTTTGAAAATATGATAGACATAACAGGAAAAGAAAACACTGCTCTTATTGTCCTCGTCCACTTGATCAATCCCATGATTAATCCATACCAAACTTCTGCTTAACTAGATGTAGAAATGAACTTCCACAGTACAAATCCTTATTGGCTAATACGAAGTACTATGACAATATGTTTATTACAACAGGAATAGAGGAAGTTTAATTTGCTGAGGTGTTTGTAATTAATGCTGGGATGTGGGCCAGAGTTACTCGTACATTTTCTGCTTTCTTGGTCCTTTAAGATTGGGTTGGGTTTCAGATTACTACAGCACAGTGCTACCAACACACGTCAGCGCTACTGTGTTTACTGCGTCAATATTATGTAAATTCCAGAATACCATTTTAGCATCATATACTGTAGTCTTGCATGATAAAGAATGCAAATACGCAAGTCGCTAACTAAATTTAGTTAGTGCATAACAAACAATAAGTAATTTACTGTTTGTCCACTTCTGAAGTTATTTTTTAAACTTCCTGGTAGAATCATATCATATTTGTTCATTCTTTTTGGGAAATATAGATGTTAAGCAAATTGTTGTTTGTTACTTAAGTTTAAGGCACATTTTTCCACATGTTTTAAATTGCATATGCAGCAACTAGTATGTAAGCATATTAATAAATACACATTTTAAAAAAAGGAAAGAATAGGAGCATGTTTAAAGCCATGTTTAAAGGTTCTTTGACACATGAGTAGCACATACTCATTAAAACGTTACAGCATTATTCCAATGGATTAGTTAATTGCTTGGAAAAAAGCCACAGGAAACAAAATCCTTCTAATTGGGCACTTATGTTTCACAGGAGTTAATTCAATAATAATGAGTCACAGCTTCCCAGAATGGGATTCTGTAATTGTATGTTTTTTGTCACAATTGACTTGACTTCAACTTTCTACCAAAGTATCATTTCGTCACATTATAAAAATGTGATTGTGTTATTGTTCGTTTTCTTTTCTGCACTGTTTCAGAACTGTAGCTTTCCTCTGCCACTTTATCCTCCAATCTCGAGTCTCCAGTATCATCCATGAAGTCCCTTCAGGGAATAACAAACATGCTGGTACTGTTCCAGAGAACTGTAGTTTGAAGACTTGTCTGTCTGGGGCGTTTCAAGCACTTTTCCAAAGGTTTTAATGGTGAAGCAAAGCAAGTAGCAAGTACATCACATACAACTGGAATGGTAGGCCACTCTGGAATTTACAGTAAACGCACAAAATGCCAGATGCTAGTTTATGCATGAATACTTTCCTACCACATGAGGAATTCAAATGTTTCTGATCTTTCATTACATAAAAAATAAAAATATACAGAGCTTTGGGAATAAGGCAAATTATACATTATTAGAACAAAAACTGGAAAAGTAAATTACTATTTCCAGTATTTTCCTCAATCTTTGCCATCTCAACATATTCCAATGTTAGGATAGGAACCTCATACGAGATACATCTGTATTCCTCAAACATGACGTAGTTAACCAGGGATGAGTTAAGAGTCATATAGCTACAGTTCTACTCCTATAATTGGACCACTTAAACAAATCTTTGTTATTTATTTATTTTTTCTATAAATTTAGTGATTGCCAATTATTTTTAATTATTTTCTCCCAATTTGGAATGGCCAATTATTTATTACGGTCGGCTCACCACTACCACCCCTGCGCTGACTCGGGAGGGTGAAGATGAACACACGCTGTCCTCCGAAGCGTGTGCCGTCAAGCCGACCGCTTTTTTTCACGCTGCAGACTCACCATGCAGCCACCCAAGAGCTACAGCGTCAGAGGACAACGCAGCTCTCGGGCAGCTACAGGCAAGCCCGCAGGCGCCCGGCCCTGACCGACCTAACCCCCCCCCCCCGAGCAACGCTCGGCCAATTGTGCGCCGCCCCTTGGGAGCTCCCATCCTCGATCGGCAAAGGAATAGCCTGGATTCGAACTCGCGACTTGCAGGCTATAGAGCGCATCCTGCACTCACGTGGAGCGCCTTTACTGGATGCGCCACTCGGGAGCCCCGGTAAATCTTTGTTATTTTGATGCAATATTCATTGGAAGATCTACCTTTTAAAGTCTGTCAAGTTTGTTTGTTAATATTTTATCTATCTATCTATCTGTCTTGCATTTAAATAGCTTCCTTCATGTGCTCACATCACAAAGCACTTCACATAAAAAGAACACGGGACACTTCTGACAGTTTAAGGCAGCTATGAACAGATGGATTTTCAGTAGTTGACCCAAGGAAAGAGTTGAGTCTGCATGTCGGATTTCGTCTGAGAGGGTGATTTAGGGTTTTGGGGCATAGCAACAGAAAGCTCTGGAGCCGAATGTTTTGAGATTAGCTCGAGGGATTTGTAGCATTCCAATGCTAGACGAGTGCAAAGTGCACGTTGGCGCATGAGGGACAATTTGGTCGGACAGATGGGTTGGGGTCAGATCATGCAATGATTTATACACCAGTAGGAGAATTTTATAGTCGGAAATGCAGAACTTCACAGGAAGCCAGTGTAGAGACTTCAGGACAGAGGGGTGGTGGGCTCAGTTGATTTTGTCCTTGTAAGAACTCTAGCTGCAGAGTTTTGAAGCAGTTGAAGTTTTTTCAAGGTGCAGTCGCTAACACCAGTAAAGAGAGAATTGCAATAATCCACTCTTGACATGATGAATGCATGGGTGAGTATTTCAACATCTCCTTGTGACAGCATTGGCTATATTTCTAAGATGGTAATAGGACATTTTTACAGTACTTTTTCATTAACCTTTTTCATTAATCCCAGTAACAGTTTAACATTTAGTTCACATTTAGTAGTTCATTATGAACTAACATGATCTCACAATTTTAATTTAGCAGTAGAACCCTGACAATATTAGCTTACAGTTCAATATTTTTTTTTCGAGCTTGAACTAAGCAGCTGGGAATATGCACATCTTTTTTGTTTATAGTTTTAAGGTGCAATTGGTTCCATTCCTATTTTCTATTGTATTAACATCATAATGGGCAGATTGTATTATTATTATTTGTTTATTTGGAGCCACTTAAAACAACGTCTCATCTGAAAGACGGAGCACAAGGAGGTAAGTGACTTGCTCAGGGTCACTCAGTGGGTCAGTGGTTGAGCCAGGATTTGAACTGGGGACCTCCTGATTACAAGCCCTTTTCTTTAACCACTGGACCACACCTCCTCCTATATCATATATTGCTTGTTTTATTAAACACTGTAGTCAATGTTACTTATTTCTTCAATTGATTTGCTCCTGCCCTGGTAGTAGCCCTGTTTGACAGGGGTCTAGAGACAACTGTGCCATTTCTAACTGCTAATAAAACGTTCAGTTTTTACACATTTATTTGTACTTCCCTAAAGCCAGCAGAATGTCTCATAAACCCAGAGTGAGCTTGGAAGTGATGCTTTAGTGGCATTTCTGCAAAGAAATTTGATTGACTTGGAAGTCCGGTTTTCATGGTCAAAGTTGCTTCAAAAACATTAAAAACCATGATAACGCACATTTAGAAAGCATTGTAATGAGTGTGGAGTTCCTATAGAAACAGATGTATTCTCCTACAATTTCTATAGCCAGTTCATATCGTGCAAACAAACGAACAAATTAATTTCTCAAGGGACTTTCCTTCACTGTCCCCATTGTTTTTATACACGGAAAGGTACAGTACATTATGTTCCTGGGATGGAAAGCAACATTCTGATATCTGTATTCTGTATAAAATCAAATATGGAGTGCCTTGTGTAGAACTTAAACTGCAGCTACCAGAGATAATATGACTGTTATTGTGTAGGGTTTTATTCCTTTTTCTTTTCTCTGCAAATTATAGCAGCCGCCCAGCTCCACTAGCTGCTTAATCTGTGACTAAAATAAACTTATTTGACATTGCATTAAATTGCAGCAATGTGGGTAGATGCCTCATTATAAATGCTTTGGGATGTTTCATTGATACAAAGCAGTAAAACCAGCTGCCATCTCTTCTCTTCACCATTTACAGCAACAAAACAAATACTAAAAAAAATGGTTTATTGTTTATTTATTTTCTTTCACTGCACACATTATCCTGTAAAATCCTTATATGAAAAGCTATTCAAATGTATATGTATTAAAAAAAAAAAACAGTTAAGTCATTTGTCATTTCAGTTAAACTAAGATTCAGTTAAACTAAAACTTTATAGTCTAGTAGACAAATGTTTGGATGGAAACGTATGTGGCTATCAATGTCAATGTGAATTCGACAGCATTGTTCCTAGTTACCTAGTTACTCAGTGTTCCTGTGCATTCTCTGACCTGCAGGGCATTACACAACAATGTCCACATAAATTAAAATATTGATATTTCATGGTTTCTCTAGTAATTACAAATAAAAATAGTAATAAATGTACCTACAATTTCTAAGTGAGATATGAATGTGGTTCCAATTAGGATATTCTTATTGTAATATTTCTGCACTATGAGCATGGCTCTGCCAGGTTTCAGCAGATGTCTTTGGTTTCTGTAGCTATTTTTCCCTCTGGGCTTTTCATGCACAACACTGCCGATTAGAACGAAAATGCACAACTGGGCCTCACAGCATTTCCACATCTGTTTTCATTTATGTCGGCAGGACTATCTAATTATCATTGTTCTTTCAGACTGCCTCTACAATGGGAAATATGAAATAATTAAATCTCTCCTGAACTTTAAAGGTAGATTACTGACTGCTAATCCACTGCTTCCTTTTAGCACAATGGTCCACAAAGCCTCAGCTTGTACTGGCTCAGGCCCAGCAGCTAGTATAATAAACAGCACAATTTAGTAGGATTATATTTTATGGATTCCAGAACTTATCCTTGCACCTCCACCCACCCCCCAAAACTGATCTTAGAAATTGGTGGACATTCAAAAGACTTTTCATTTAGTGTCTGGAGCCACAGTAAGATGTTTATTTCAGTACATCTTTCAACATTTTGTAGACTTTGCTGTATATGTTCATGTGATAGCACGATCGGTTTCTCATTGGGTTTCAGGTCTCCTTCTTTTTCCTAATAAATTGTCTGTATTGTTGCTCACCAGCTGCTCTGCTAAGTGGGTGGCAATAACTGTAATCTATAATGAACAACTGGCCTGCCAAGGAAAACTGAAAAGGGAAAGGAAGGCTACTATAAAGACAGAGTCACTGTGGCCATCTCAGATACTGAGGCACCATAACAAAGATCCACTCTGGATGCGTCTCAGATACTGAGGTACCATAACAAAGATTCACTATGAATGCTTCCTTCAGATACTGAGACACTGTAACAAAGATTCACTATGAATGCTTCCTTCAGATACTGATACATCGTAACAAAGATTCACTCAGAATGCTTCTCAGATACTGAGGCACTGTAACAAAGATGCACTCTGAATGCTTCCTTTAGATACTGAGACATTGTAACAAAGATTCACTGAATGCTTCTCAGATACTGATACATTGTAACAAAGATTCATTCTGAATGGTTCTCAGATACTGAGACACTGTGTCACGGATAGCTTGTGTGGTGATGTCAAACCAGGAACTAGAGGACACAGTAGGGTGAGTGATGAAGCGCTACTGCACAGATTTATTAAACAAAACACTGTGACAAAACAAACGGCGCGATGGCCAAAATAAATAGACAAACAAAACACTATGACAAAACAAATGGCGTGATGGCCAAAATAAATAGACAAACAAAACACTATGACAAAACAAATGACGCAATGGCCAAAATAAATAGACAAACAAAACACTGTGACAAAACAAATGACGCAATGGCCAAAATAAATAGACAAACAAAACACTATGACAAAACAAATGGCGCAATGGCCAAAATAAATAGACAAACAAAACAAATGGCACAATGACCAAAATAAATAGACAAACAAAACACTGACTTAACAAGTAGCAAGTAGCACGAGTAGCAATTGTTATTTATTTTAGTTTCTCCCGCCTCTCGCTCCCCTTCTCTCCTCACTGAACACCCCAACCCCAAGTGAGAAATTCGTGACTCTTAAATACAGCTGTGCCGAGACTCAATTGCTAATCATTCAATCTGGCCCCGGCACAGCCTGCACGTGAACTAATTGTGACATCCCCGTGCCCACATACCAACATACATTTTAAATCACCCCTGCTACATAACCCATACTATACACAATACACCAAAATACACCCAGGGGCGGGGGTGACCCCGTCACATATCTCCCCCCTTGTGCGCAGCACACATGGCCTCAAAGGCCACCTCCCCCCTTAAAATCCCAGACGTCCCGATCATAATCCTGGGCCAAGAACGGAGGCCTCACTGGGCCTGTGGGCAGAAATGGTGACAGCGGTAATGCTGTCAGTGGAAATGCTGACAGTGCACAGGCTGGCTCCTCCAGCTGGGGCGATCCTGGCAGCAAAAATGACAATGCTGCCAGTGACAACGCTGGCAGCGGGGTGAGGTCCTCCTCCAACGGTACCACTGGCAGCGGAAAGGTTGACAGCAGGTTGACACACTCCGGCAGTGAAAATTCTGCTATGGGCAACGCTGACAGAGGAAATGCTGACAGTGGCAATGCCGTCAGCGGAATTGCTGACAGCACCAAGGCTGGCTCCTCCAGCATAGGCAGTTCTGGCAACGGAAATGCTGCCAGTGGCAACGCTGGCAGCTGCAATGCTGACAGTGGTAAGGCTGGCTCCTCCAGCACAGACCCAAACAAATATGTTTTTAAACAGGATTTAAAAGATTAAATTGTGCAAACATTCCTGATATGAAACAGGCAAGAAAAAGAATATTAAGAAAATATATGTAGTTAAAAAAATATCCCATTAACAATACAAGGCTGTGGTTTTAGTTTGTGTTTGGTCAAGTGGTTTACCTAATGTCTTACCTAATACTTCGCTGTGGTTTAATCTCCTGGCTCCTCATCTCAATTCTTACCACAAGACCAAGGTTGCCTAATAAAAAAAGCAGTTTTCGTATGCTCTTTGGAGAAAGGCAATACTCGGCATATCCTGTGGTTTTTAGTATCTCCCAGGTCTGTCATATATTACATCACCACTGTCCTCCCACATCGCCTTCAAGACTCCATCAGAATGGCAAACAGAGCTAGATTTCAAGGCATTGAATAAACAAATAAAACGCTGTTTAAAAAGAAAATAAGCTTGTATATGTTTACAGAAACATCATTCCCCACATATCTAGATTAGATCTGCTTTCAAGTCTATTGAAGGCTTCCCAGCGACAGCGTGTAGAAGCGACATCATGTGAGAAGTACGAGTGGACAAGCACAATGCAGTTAGAAGCAGTTTGAATGCAGGTTGACAGTTGCAGAAGCTACACTAAACTAAAAAAAAAAAAAAAAAAAAAAAAGGTCTTCAAGCCAGTAATCTGTGACAACTGCATGATGTGGGAAATCCGAGAAAACCCAACAGAGCTCAACCAAGTTTGTGTAAAGTGCTGCACGATCCAGGACTTGCTTCAGCGATTAAGCCTGCTAGAAAAGGAGCTGGAGGAAATGAGACAGCAACAGGAGCTTGAGGAGCTGACACACCCACAATTCATGGAAGTCTGCACCCCTAGCAGACTGAAAGCCACCAGGGAGATGGAAGAGAGTCAAAACAGCTGGGTTCAAATAGGCAGAAGCAGGGAAAAAAAGAAACTTCGTCAAACACAACCACCTGAAATCCAGACAGCCAACAAATTTGAGCCACTTCAACATTTAGATGACCAAAACCAACATCAAGAGAATGAAAAAAACAACACCCAGGACCCTATAAACAGTGCTGGCCAGGCAGCAAAAAGAAGGGAGGTCATGATTGTTGGGGACTCCATACTGAGAAACACAGCAAGTTCAGTTCGCAGTTTGGACCCCCTTACTACAACAGTGTGCTGCCTTCCAGGAGCCTCAGTCAAGCACATCACTGAGAATGTGGACAGGCTCCTAGAACGAACAGGAGACGACCCGGTAGTAGTCGTCCACATTGGTACAAACAACATTGGTAGAGACAGGCCAAGATCCCTGCAAAACAAATTCAGAGAGCTAGGAAGGAAATTAAAAGACAAGACCAAAACTGTGGTATTTTCTGGGATACTGCCGGCGCCTTGCAAAGGACCATATGGACAGCTGGAAATACAAAATCAAAATGCATGGCTGAAATCGTGGTGCACACAGGAAGGCTTCACCTTTTTTGAACATTGGAGCACTTTCTACAACAAGGACTATCTATACAGGTGGGACGGACTGCACTTAAACAGAAAGGGAACCAATCTATTTGGAGAAAGGATCCTTCAGGCGGTCCAGAAGCATTTAAACTAGAAAGGAAGGGGGGAGAAAACAAAAAAACAGAAGGGAGACCACATCAAAACAAGGGCAACAACTCAGGTAAGACCACTATTAAATGTATTTATCTTAATGCTAGAAGTCTCAGAAACAAAATGTTAGAACTTGAAGCTACTGCACTAACAAGTAACTACGATGTGATAGGTGTTACAGAAACTTGGTTGTCTGAGAGTGATGGAGACAAATATAATATTAGTGGGTACACACTATATAGGAAAGACAGGCAGGACAGAAGAGGTGGAAGGGTAGCGCTATACATAAGAAATAGTCTTGAAGCCCAGGTGTTAAATCAGGACAAAGAAAACAATGCAGAATCAATATGGGTCAGAATAATGGACAAAAATTCAAAGGGCATAATAATAGGAGCATGCTATAGACCGCCAAATTCAGACGCTGAGCAAAATAATCTGACATTCGAAATGCCTGTAGAAAAGGAGAAGCCATACTAATGGGGGATTTCAACTTCCCCTGTATAAAATGGGAAAACCCGATGGGGGGCACGACGGACGAAATTGAAATGGTGGAAATGACAAATGACTGCTTCCTAATGCAATTTGTCAAGGCACCGACTAGAGGGGAGGCATGCCTTCTTAGTCTTTTCAAATAATGAAGACAGAATAACTAAAACAGAGAGCCATTGGCAAACTCAGACCACAACATGGTCTCATTTGAAATATTTTTTAAAACCCCAAAAGTAATGACTAAAGCTAAGGTTTACAATTTTAGAAAAGCAAACTACGAAGGTATGAAACAGGGACTAATAGAAGTAGATTGGAGTAAAATAGAGAAAACATCCACAGAAAAAGGATGGCTGTTTTTTAAAAATGTAGTACTAGAGGCACAAAACAATTACATCCCAAAAGTAGACAAATCTAAATCTAAAACAAAATGGCCAAAATGGTTTAATAGATCAATTAAAAGAAATATTCAGCGAAAAAAGGCACTTTACAGAGCGTTTAAAAGGGACCAAAAACAAAGCACACAGAAAGAGTACTTGGAACTGCAAACACAAGTCAAAAAGGAAGTTAGAAAGGCCAAGAGAGAGATAGAAATCAATATTGCTAAGGGGGCTAAAACCAATTCCAAAATGTTTTTCCAAAATTATAACAGCAAGAGAACATTCAAAGAGGAGGTTAAATGTCTAAGAGACACAAATGGCAAAATCATAGATGAAGAAAAAAAAATAGCAAATATATTAAATGATTACTTTTCACAGGTTTTTACAAAGGAGGACACGGACAACATGCCCCACATGTCGACCTGTTCCTATCCAATTTTAAATAACTTTAGCATAACAGAGGCAGAAGTGTTAAAGGGACTAGGAGCTCTTAAAATAAACAAATCCCCAAGGCCAGATGAGATCCTCCCAATAGTACTCAAAGAAATGAAAGAAGTTATTTACAAACCGCTAACCAAGATCATGCAACAGTCTCTTGACACAGGGGTTGTACCGACAGACTGGAAAATAGCAAACGTAATACCGATCCACAAAAAGGGAGACAAAACCGAACCAGGTAACTACAGACCAGTAAGCCTGACTTCTATTATATGTAAACTTATGGAAACTATAATAAGATCCAAAATGGAAAATTACCTATATGGTAACAATATCCTGGGAGACAGCCAGCATGGTTTTAGGAAAGGGAGATCATGTCTAACTAACCTACTTTACTTTTTTGAGGATGCAACATTGAAAATGGATAATTGCAAAGCATACGACATGGTCTATTTAGATTTCCAGAAAGCTTTTGACAAAGTCCCGCATAAAAGATTAATTCTCAAACTGAACGCAGTAGGGATTCAAGGAAATGCATGCACATGGATTAGGGAGTGGTTAACAGGTAGAAAACAGAAAGTACTGATTAGAGGAGAAACCTCAAAATGGAGTGAGGTAACCAGTGGTGTACCACAGGGATCAGTATTAGGTCCTCTGCTATTCCTAATCTACATTAATGATTTAGATTCTGGTATAGTAAGCAAACTCGTTAAATTTGCAGACGACACAAAAATAGGAGGAGTGGCAAACACTTTTGAAGCAGCAAAGGTCATTCAAAATGATCTAGACAGCATTCAGAATTGGGCAGACACATGGCAAATGAAATTTAATAGAGAAAAGTGTAAAGTATTGCATGCGGGCAATAAAAATGTGCATTATAAATATCATATGGGAGATAGTGAAATTGAAGAAGGGAACTATGAAAAAGACCTAGGAGTTTATGTTGACTCAGAAATGTCTTCATCTAGACAATGTGGGGAAGCTATAAAAAAGGCTAACAAGATGCTCGGATATATTGTGATAAGTGTTGAATTTAAATCAAGGGAAGTATTGTTAAAACTCTACAATGCATTAGTAAGACCTCACCTAGAATATTGTGTTCAGTTCTGGTCACCTCGTTACAAAAAGGATATTGCTGCTCTAGAAAGAGTGCAAAGAAGAGCAACCAGAATTATACCGGGTTTAAAAGGCATGTCGTATGCAGACAGGCTAAAAGAATTGAATCTATTCAGTCTTGAACAAAGAAGACTACGCGGCGATCTGATTCAAGCATTCAAAATTCTAAAAGGTATTGACAATGTCAACCCGGGGGACTTCTTTGACTTGAAAAAAGAAAAAAGGACCAGGGGTCATAAATGGAGATTAGATAAAGGGGCATTCAGAACAGAAAATAGGAGGCACTTTTTTACACAGAGAATTGTGAGGGTCTGGAACCAACTCCCCAGTAATGTTGTTGAAGCTGACACCCTGGGATCCTTCAAGAAGCTGCTTGATGAGATTCTGGGATCAATAAGCTACTAACAACCAAACGAGCAAGATGGGCTGAATGGCCTCCTCTCGTTTGTAAACTTTCTTATGTTCTTAAGTCATTGCTATTGGTGTAATAAAAGCTAAGAAGAAATCAAAATGTAAATGTAAGAAGTAAGGCTTCCAAAGCCTCGAAAGGTTCTCTTTTGTTCAATATGTACCTGTGTTTGAACTCTTCTAATATGTACTGCGTTACATTTTACACACAAGTGGGCTTATAAACATTTACAGTACCGGTATATTATTATAAATGAGTAAGTATATCTTTCTGGAGTAGGATGGCTACAGAATCCTTGCTTCAAGTGTCATGAGTCTTGTAAAGTATACATCATTTCTATGGACATCTCAACCAAGAAATCAGTATGGCACACCAGCTATTAATTTCAACACTCTTAACAGTTTATAAGAAAATGGACAGAAGATTTCCTTTAACCTGGTCAATATGGGGTCTCTAGTCTCTAGTAAAGTAACTTGAATGTTATCCTTCAAACTATGTTTAATCTCAGTTCCAAATCAATCCACCAGAAAATATGTGAATATTCATGTTTGTAATTTACCTTTTTTTCTGCTTGATGAAAGAAAATCTCCATTTTAGTACACGCTCCCTGAATGCTCCTCTTTCAAATGATGTGGACTAAAGGCTGCTTACTCTGTGTGCCATACATGTAATCTATGTGCTTAAACTGAGTTTAGGAAGTAAAGTTAGAAAACAAAATGGAAAGTAGTGTTGGTGACTCAGCGGTGTGACAGTAACCACAACAGCAACAGAAACTAATCTCTGGTTTGGATGACAATAGAAAGCAAATTAGGATGTACTGCAGAAACTAAACAACTTGATGCAGACTGATTACTTTCAGGAACTTTATTACTGCACATCATAGCAGTACATCATTGTTCTGTAACAAACAAGGCTTTGAATAAACTTCATGATCACACTGTGAACAAGTTACTGAACAAATTACTGAACACAATCAGCATTGACAGATGTAGGCTACTAGATACTTTAAATTACAGACGTGTTGGTACCCTTACAGCTCACTGAAATAATGCTTCATTCCTCCTGAAAAGTGATGAAATTAAAAGCTATTTTATCATGTATACTTGCATGCCTTTGGTATGTCATAGAATAAAGCAAAGAAGCTGTGAAAAGAGATGAATTATTGCTTATTCTACAAAGATATTCTAAAATGGCCTGGACACATTTGTTGGTACCCCTTAGAAAAGATAATAAATAATTGGATTATAGTGATATTTCAAACTAATTTGTTTCTTTAATTAGTATCACACATGTCTCCAATCTTGTAATGAGTCATTCAGCCTATTTAAATGGAGAAAAGTAGTCACTGTGGTGTTTGGTATCATTGTGTGCACCACACTGAACATGGACCAGAGAAAGCAAAGGAGAGAGTTGTCTGAGGAGATCAGAAAGAAAATAATAGACAAGCATGGTAAAGGTAAAGGCTACAAGACCATCTCCAAGCAGCTTGATGTTCCTGTGACAACAGTTGCAAATATTATTAAGAAGTTTAAGGTCCATGGAACTGTAGCCAACCTCCCTGGGCGCGGCCGCAAGAGGAAAATCGACCCCAGATTGAACAGAAGGATAGTGCGAATGGTAGAAAAAGAACCAAGGATAACTGCCAAAGAGATACAAGCTGAACTCCAAGGTGAAGGTACGTCAGTTTCTGATCGCACCATCCGTCGCTTTTTGAGCGAAAGTGGGCTCCATGGAAGAAGACCCAGGAGGACTCCACTTTTGAAAGAAAAACATAAAAAAGCCAGACTGGAATTTGCGAAAATGCATATTGACAAGCCACAATCCTTCTGGGAGAATGTCCTTTGGACAGATGAGTCAAAACTGGAGCTTTTTGGCAAGTCACATCAGCTCTATGTTCACAGACGAAAAAATGAAGCTTTCAAAGAAAAGAACACCATACCTACAGTGAAACATGGAGGAGGCTTGGTTATGTTTTGGGGCTGCTTTGCTGCGCCTGGCACAGGGTGCCTTGAATCTGTGCAGGACACAGTGAAATCTCAAGACTATCAAGGCATTCTGGAGCGAAACGTACTGCCCAGTGTCAGAAAGCTCTGTCTCAGTCGCAGGTCATGGGTCCTCCAACAGGATAATGACCCAAAACACACAGCTAAAAGCACCCAAGAATGGATAAGAACAAAACATTGGACTATTCTGAAGTGGCCTTCTATGAGTCCTGATCTGAATCCTATCAAACATCTATGGAAAGAGCTGAAACTTGCAGTCTGGAGAAGGCACCCATCAAACCTGAGACAGCTGGAGCAGTTTGCTCAGGAAGAGTGGGCCAAACTACCTGTTAACAGGTGCAGAAGTCTCATTGAGAGCTACAGAAAACATTTGATTGCAGTGATTGCCTCTAAAGGTTGTGCAACAAAATATTAGGTTAGCGGTCCCATCATTTTTGTCCATGCCATTTTCATTTGTTTTCTTATTTACAATATTATGTTGAATAAAAAATCAAAAGCAAAGTCTGATTTCTATTAAATATGGACTAAACAATGGTGGATGCCAATTACTTTTGTCAGTTTCAAGTTATTTCAGAGAAAATTGTGCATTCTTCGTTTTTTGTGGAGGGGTACCAACAAATTTGAGCACGTCTGTATATATATATATATATATACCGTTGTAGTTAAAGCCCCATAGAAGGATATTACCACCTCCATGCTTGACAGTAGGTATGGTGTTCTTTTCTTTGTACGCCTCACCAGACTTTCTCCAAACATAACGACTATCAACGTGACCAAATAGCTCGATTTTTGTTTCATCACTCCACAAAACCTTTGACCAGAACTCATATCCATCATTCAAATGTCATTTTGAAAACTGTAAGCGATTGCTCTTGTGACATTTTCCGAAGAGTGTCTTTTTCCTTGGCCTGCGACCATTGAGACCTTCACCATGCAATACTCGACCTATGGTTGAAATGCCAACCCCAGTCCCACTTGCAGTCAATTCACTTTGAATATCTTTGGCAGTCAATCTCGGCTTGTTAATTCACCTTCCTCACAATTATTCTACTTATTCTTGGTGAAAGAACCTTCTTTCTTCCAGACCAAGGGTACTACTTGATAATAGAAACAATAGTTGAAATTGTATCCTTTTCCACTTTTATCACAATAAATATTTTTGTCTTCAGATAGCTCTTTACTTTTTGGCGTATTGGTAATGACAGCAATCATACTATGCATAGGAGGCCGTGAGGTCCAGTGGTTAAAGAAACAGGCTTATAACCAGGAGGTCCCTGGTTCAAATCCCATCTCAGTCACTGACTCATTGTGTGACCCTGAGCAAGTCACTTAATCTCCTTGTGCTCTGTCTTTCGGGTGAGTTGTAATTGTAAGTGATTCTGCAGCTGATGCATAGTTTACACACCCTAGTCTCTGTAAATCGCCTTGGATAAAGGTGTCTGCTAAATAAATAAATAATAATAATATGCCTAACCCTTTTATACTCTCTAAGAATGTTCACCTACAATCCAGCATTTTCTACTTTTCTAGAATTAGGTTCTGCATTATCATATTGAAATTTCTAGCACCTTGTAGACAATACTATCATAGCATCAAAGGGTATGAATACCTTTGAATTAGCATTTTTGGAGTTCTGCAACAAAATTGCTGAAATAAATATTTAATATAAAATAATAAAGATTTTTCCTATAATTATTTGTTTTCGAGAAATCTCTAGAAATTATAAATTTCCATTGGGGTATATACACTTTTGACTACAACTGTATATATTGCTACTAATTTTGTATTCATACCTAACAGTACCTTAAGTACTAAAACCTGCACTCAAATCAGATTTAAAAATTATAAACGCAAGAAAAAAATAGCAAAAAACTCAGTTTGAATATTGTAAAGGCCTCGAATATACCATTTCTAACTGGGATAATGAAGGCATGGAAGTTAGAGGAAACCGCATTACTCGCCCTCAGCTCGGGACATTTAATGACACCAGACAGTAAAGCCCTTTTTTCTTGCGTTAAATAACTACCTTTATTATAATACAAAATCTCATCGATTTCCAAAAACACTGAACCCAACAATGGGTGGAGAAAAATAAGTAGAGTGAAAATAGTTGGAGCACAGCCTCAAAAATAGTCGGAGCATCCCAGTGCCGCCTGCTAAAAAACAAACAATTAAATAATAAATCTATGTGATGTGCTTATCAAACAAATAACAAAACATTTTAGGCAGAGGAGTATCGTATACCCCCCCCCCCCCTCTCTGGATGTCGCTGGGAGTGAGGAGGTGGTGGTTGGGGAGGAGGTGGTAATTCGAAAGCATGGCAGCACTGAGTTTACGAGGTAGGTTTATATACCTTATAGGTTGATGGGAACTTGCCGGTAATAGGCTTGTAGATTGACCAATGAATGCACTAGGCACTTGCACCACTTGTACCATAGATTTCCTGCCTGGAAACCTCACCAGCTTTATATTCCAAACTGTCATTCATCTTTTCTAGGGCAGCAGTGTGGAGTAGTAGGGCAGCAGTGTGGAGTAGCGGTTAGGGCCCTGGACTCTTGACCGGAGGGTCGTGGGTTCAATCCCCGGTGGGGGACACTGCTGCTGTACCCTTGAGCAAGGTACTTTGCCTAAATTGCTCCAGTAAAAACCCAATTGTATAAATGGGTAATTGTATGTAAAAATAATGTGATATCTTGTAACAATTGTAAGTCGCCTTGGATAAGGGAGTCTGCTAAGAAATAAATAATTATGACTTCACCTTGTTACAACTAGACCCTAAAGTATGCAGTTCACTGCATTCTAGGCACCTGTGTTTAAATTTAACTATTTCCGTCTGTTTTTCACTGTTTTCATTTGGACAACTGAAGACAACTATTTACAATTTTACATGCTCAGGCCATGTCCCCTGACTTTCTGTGCCACTCTGTAAAACAGTTTCTGTCTGGCACAAACACAATGGATAAAACTCTCTCTCTCTCACTCTCACACTGTTTCTCTCTCTGGTCTGTAGCTTCTCTAAGCTTTCCAACGATACTGATACTGGCTAGGAGTACCGCATACACACACTGAATACGTCATTGGAAAGCGGCGGGTCTGTACTTTTAAACAGACCACGTAGGTGGCTTTTATGCTGCCTGAGTAATATGCAGCTTACAAAGGTACCACAAAATGCATGACTGCAGTATAGGATACTGACCTTAAGGTTAGGGTTTCGGTATAGGGAGAGGATTATTCATTGCTTTATTAACAATAATATGATAGCCAATCAGAATGCAGTGTCCTGACAAAAGAATTTCGTGTTACCTTTGTAAGGACAGCATGCGCCGACGCATTGAAATTAATTGGGCTGAGTTTACAGAGTTAATGGCTTTTAATATCCCTTTTCACGTTCACATATGGCCCAGTAATGTTTTTCCAATTGACCAACCTTAAGCGAATTAATATAGCTCTTTGGAAAAAAAATAAATCTTGAAGATCAGAGGGAAAGAGAATCATGCTATACATAACAGGGCCTGTACTCTGTAACATTGACATGTCTGTTTTCTCTTGACCACTGAGTAGATTAAAGAAATATTTGAAATTATGTTAAAATGAATGAGCATATGCCACTGTTCCTTTCACTGGAAAATAAAACAGATCATAAATACTTTTTGCTTGAGCTACTGCAGTCAGAGGAAATCAGTACTTTATAAGAGACTTATCCTGCTAGTTTCAAAGAGCAACACAGCCTATTTGTTCATATGTATTTAAGTCTGGTTTTCAGTAATGGGGATTTGCACTGTTTCTGAAACTGAAGATACACAGTGTTGGTCTGCATGGTCAGGTTTGCTTTCATCTAATGGTACTGGTAATGTTGTTTATAGTTACCTACCTGACAGGAAGTGATTAGGATACTAGGGAGAAATAGTTTTATTTATTTATTGATGTATTTTTAAATTTTTTTAAATCAACAGCGTTGTAGTTGAGAAACCTGAATATTCAAAAACAAGAACATGGAAACCAGTAATAATGCTGCTACTGCTAATAAGAGGTAAGAAATTAATTTTTAATTAATTTATTACATTTTATATTTCATTCAAAACATTTTCCTCCCAAAAAACAGTCCTAGGAGCACTTCACAGTACATGTTGGAAACTACACTTATGCAAGGATTTTTATGTGGCAAACTAATAGTTTTTATTAATACTGTTGTGCTTCCCAAAATGTGTAATGCTTTTATTTTTATATTTTTTTACACTTTTACACATCCTTAAAGACATTATTATAGTTTTACATTCATCATACATTTTAAATGCAAGTCTTAAACTGGCAAAAAGTTCAAATACTTGCTTATAAGATTTTCCATCCCAGTAAAGCTTATATTAAGAAACCCGAAAAAAGCAGAGCCATGAGCATGTGTTTGGCACAGCGCTTCCTCACTGAGCACAGAAAGCCAGGCCGCAGTGCAGATGCTTTAATCATTAGCGCCTGGAATATAACCTCAGGAATGAAGGAGGATTTCCTTGGTCCCGGAGCCTGGCTTGTGCATCCACCAAAGACCTTTATTCCTGTCCACAACAGACAGAGGCTCTTCGATCTGCAATGGAAATATACGCCCTAATGTGTTTGCTAATGTGCAAATCACCACCGTTTAAAGACTGTATTATATACTTTGTATTCTAAAGAAATGTGCTTCGAGACTCTAAAGTAACATATATTGGACTGTTATGTCACGTGCTAGTATGCACTGATCCAGTCGAGAGACAACCAGGTGACTTTTAGATTCTGTGCCTCTCATCCTGACCCCCAGATGATAACCCAAAGGACCACAAACCAGGCAAGTAAAACTCAAATTTCTTTATTACACCATTATGTACACACATACATCTTACAGTTGGATAGATAGCTACTGAGAAAATGACACACGAAAATCTCTACACGTCAACTCTTATATAAGGATAGTATGCTATGTGCACGCCATTAATTCTTTCCACGAATTGCAGGGTCACATGTACCACATAATTCAAGCTTCCAGTTAGAAGTATAATACACGTAAACAAATGACTAGTTAGCAGCGCATTAATCTGTCATATAGTACACCTACTATAGGTAAACAAAACAACTAGTTAGCAGCACAGTAATCAATCATATAATATGCCTAATATATGTAAACAAAACGTCTAGTTAGTAACTCAGTAATCACTCATATAGTATGTTTGATATATATAGTTGGCAGCACAGTAATCAATCATATAGTATACCTAATATATGTGAACAAGAATGACTAGTTAACAGCATGGTAAGCTCCCAAGGCCAAGACAGTCCCAAATGTTCACTCACGCTCCTCAGTGAAACCCCCATCCAGGGTCGAAACGGACCCACTTCCTGTCAGCCGGCAAGACTCGCAGGTACTCGTTATAGGTGAGCAGATAACCTGGGGAAAAGGGTTTATTTAAGGACTTCAATAGACTCATTGGCCACATGGCTACAAGATGTATCATTTTAAAGCAAAATTTCTCCAAGATTAGCCCTGCTGTGCCACTGTGGTACCGTTTTTGTAAAAATTGGTTTAAACAATAAAACTATGCTTGGAAAACATGAAAATTGTGGAAATTACAAAAAATCTCTGAATTTACAATTGAATCCTTTAAATGCCTTGCTCATGAAAATATTCAGCTTTTCACCCCAAAAAAGGTCATTTTGACTATAAAATTAGCAATGTGTGGCAATTGTTAGTCTTGTATTGAAAAAAAATGCTTAATTCAATGTATAAAACTAAATACACAAGTCTTCCTGATCATATGAAAGTCAAGCTGGGCATATCAGAGTTTCCTTTAATGTTTTAAGTACATTTGCCATTTTGCTCCCCAACATTCTGCCCTTCCAGAAGTATGTTCCACTGTACTTAATGCTGCAGATTTCCAAAACACAAGCACATTGAAAGAAAGTATGAATAACAAAAATGATCTTCAAAGTTAAAGCTTTCTGACCCTGTGTTTTACATTACCATTGTATGCTTTTTACAGAAACTTAATCTAAAACAATAAAATATGAAGAATTATATTATAGATATTACCAAACCACAAAAAGTGATTAATCTTGAATAGAGTGTTTCTACGCAGAGCCGGATTTTGGTATCATGAACCCATGGACAAGAAACCACAACAGACACCCCCCTCCCTCCCCTCCCCTCCCCTCCCCTCCCCTCCCCAGACCTTACACCAGATTCATATAACCACTCCATTGTTTTAACGTGAATACCAAACGTGCAATACATTCACGAAACAATTAGCTATAAAGACTTGGCATTACACAGCGCCATCTAGTGACAAATACACAACTTTTAATAACTGGATTAATATGAAAAGAACCTTTAAAAGACAATATCAGGAATATTAAAATGTTAGTAAGTGCTCAATACCACAATCTATCTTAAAACTAAACCGCATGTTACTTAAAATTTCCTAATCACCTCTGTTCTAAGTAAACCATACATTGCAGAGTAATTAAATAAGACTTACCTTAAATTAATCTTCTTGATTTCATCTGTGCAAAGTCTTTAATAATGTCAGTAAAAATCAGTTTTCTGAGTATGTCACATTCCGTGGACAGGATGGCAAGGCTGTTTAGGTGATCCTGGTTCATGGTGGCTCTCAGTTCATTCTAAATGAGTCTGCAAGAGAATGATGGTTCTCCAGAACCGTTAGTGCACATTAAGGATAGGTAAATGTGCAGAGCAGGGGTGACATTCAGAAACATGGAAATCACCTGAGAATTCAGGATAAGTTGAAGGTGGTCAAACACTGTTCTCTTGTCCTTGCCAGAAACAAATTTAGTAAACTGGAGCATTTCTGATGGGAAATATTCATCCAGATCTGAAGGATAGGTTTGCATGAGTGTAGCAGCTTTGTTTTTGATGTCATATTCTGACATGTTCTGAAAGTCGGCAAGGAAGCCAAACAGTGTGGAGTAGTGGTTAGGGAGCTGGACTCTTGACCGGAGGGTTGTGGGTTCAATCCCTGGTGGGGACACTGCTGCTGTACCCTTGAGCAAGGTACTTTACCTAGATTGCTCCAGTAAAAACCCAACTGTAAATGGGCAATTGTATGTAAAAAATAATGTGATATCTTGTAATAATTGTAAGTTGCCCTGGATAAGGGCGTCTGCTAAGAAATAAATAATAATAATAATAATAAAGTTATGCACAGTAACATACGCTTTTGATCGGTGCAAGCAATCTGTTGAGAGTATCCAGAATCTTTAGGAAATATGGACACGAAATCTGTCTGTGCCCTGTAGTAAAACATAAGTTACACTAGGGGCAGCAGTGTGGAGTAGTGGTTAGGGCTCTGGGCTCTTGACCGGAGGGTCGTGGGTTCAATCCCAGGTGGGGGACACTGCTGCTGTACCCTTGAACAAGGTACTTTACCTAGATTGCTCCAGTTAAAAAAACCCAACTGTATAAATGGGTAATTGTATGTAAAAATAACGTGATATCTTTTAACAATTGTAAGTCGCCCTGGATAAGGGCATCTGCTAACAAATAAATAACTGGGGCAATCGTGATCCTGCAGAGCACTGTGCATTTGTGTCTGCCGTCGCTCTTTGTCTAGATATTTCTTCAGCACTGAAGTTTTCAAAACGATCACTAATCTCATCCAGAAATGTTTTCAGAGATTCAAGTGATTCAACTACCACTGACAGTTCAATGTTGTGTGCTTGAATGGATTTACTAGTTTTGTCGAATCTCTCCAAAATGTTTTTCCACAAGTCTGTGGGTTAAAGCGAAAGGCAGATTGAAGTTACCTTGATAGTTGTACTACATTCTAATTCTTCAGGCCCATTATTTGGAACAGTAGCGCCAGCAAAACTCTCGTTGACCAGTTGTTCAGGTTCATTTGTTGTTGTTACTTCATTTTTATAGGATTTAAAACCAAAATTTGATAGTCTAGGAATGTTTTCCAGCAGGCATTTTTCACTAGCTTGTTTTTGTTTTTCCATAATTTCTGTATTAGTCTCTCTCTCTCTCTCTCTCTCTCTCTCTCTCTCTCTCTCTCTCTCTCTCTCTCTCTCTCTCTCTCTCTCTCTCTCACCGTCCTCCAGCATGCACGTGACCAGTAACAGACACAAGTGTTTAGCTAGTGCAATCACGGGGCAAGTTGATTGGAGTTTAAACTGCAAAAATAGCAATTTTTATTTATGTATTTATTTTAACCAGGCTGCGGGCCCCCTCAGCAGCCCAGGGCCCTGGACAAATGTCCCGGTTTCCCCCCCTTAAATCCAGCCCTGTTTGTACAATACACTTTATGAAAGAAAATGTATTGGTTCTAACATAGGGACCTTTTATGAAGTCTATTAATTTAGTATGTAATGATGTAATTAAATATATATTAATCAAAATATACTGGGATCTTCAAATAGTATTTCTCAGTCTCTACTCAGATCAGTACAGTGAGCTGGATATCTAAGAGTTATTTTTCTTGATCTTTTAAACAGCATATATTTTATGTCATTTGACTAATAAATATATTTTTTTCAATGATTTAGTGTTCCAAGCTAAATATTAAAATATAATTGTAATTATAACACATTAGTGTCAGGTTATATTTTTTCCCTGAATTCTTAAATTGAAAATCACTCAGATTTTATTGCTGCAAGTACAAGGCATGCCTGTTAAGGCATGTTTTGTTTCAGGAAAAAATATAAAAAATTATATTACAAGATACTGAATATAAATTGATTTGACAACAGAGCACAATTAAGAAAAAAATATTTAAATGTGTAGAATTTTTTAGAAATTATAAATTTAGACATTCAATGTTCAAAGTAAGTTGCAATATTGTAATTTTTAATACAGTAATTGTCAGTGTCAAGTTGACTAACTGTTATGGGAGTATAGCATCCCTCCTATCCCTGGCATGTGCACATTTCAATACATTGCAGATTTTGCTGGCAACAAATACATCTTGTTAAAGAACAACAGAGACTGCCAGTACTGCAAGAGCTAACTAGATCCTGTAAAAGCTCAGAAGATGTAGGGCCCTGTGGCAAGGATGGATTTGTGGTGACGTCCGACCAGGAAGAGAGACACGGTTCTGCGAGGTATGAAGCGCTGCTGCGCGTGTTTCTTAATTAAATAAAAGGTTTGAATACAAAACACTGAACACAAAAACAAAATGGCACGGTGGCCAAAACAGACAGACACACAAAACCATGAACCAAACAAGTAACGTGCTGGTTTAAAGCCAGCATGAGTAGCAATTGTTTAACGTTTCTGTTTTCACTCCCGTTTCTCGTTCTTACTCCTTGAACACCCAACCCCGAGGGAGCAATCTGTGCCTCTTATGCAGCTGTGCCAGGACTCGATTCCTTGTTATTCATTCAATCGAGTCCAGGCACAGTCTGTGCAGTGTACCCTGCCACAGGCCCAGAAAAACCACTGGCACTATGCCAGCATCCTCCATTCTCCTCCCATGGTCTAGTGGAGATCCTGAATTAGGCTTGGCTACATGGGATGCCATCCAAATTTTAGTTTGCCATGATGCTCGCTTCATATGTGGTTTGAAACTGTCTTCACATGGTGGTAACTTCAAGGCCAGTATACTTTTTTTGTTGACAGTTTACCTCGCATTAGAACCAAGTGGCTGATATACCACTCATTGAAATTTGTCCCTTTGTACAATCGTCTCGAAGTCCTTTTGGTTACCCCACAAAACCCTCGGCCCGGGTACCTGCGGAAACAATCGCCCAAGACGACAAAGAATGGGATTTTAATATGCAGACCTGAACATAGGCTGCTGACTCTCTTTTGTTATTACAATATTTTCAAAGGTCCTTGAACAAAACAGTTCTCCCGTTCCCAAAAAGTATACAGAAGAGGTCCCACTGGACTTAACTGCACCATCTTTTATTCTATACTGTCTTATTTCCAATATCTATAGCCCTCATTTAAGGTGGTTCATTTAATCAGATTACACTTCCCCATAAGCCATTTGTTTAAGTCTAGCAGACATAGCACTGTTTTAAGCACAGCAAAAACATATGTAACTACAATTTCTTCCACAAATTGTTTGTAACATGAAAAACTTCCAAAGACACGAGTACTTCCCATACATCATGTATTTTTCCGGTTCTCCATTCATAGGTCCTTCTTTTCATCTCCTGTCTGCTCTTGGCCGGTTCCAGAACCTTTGCTGCAGTTCCTGGATCACCACAGCAGTTCCTTCCTGTGGCTTCCCATGTTTCTGTGTCCTGGTGTACCGAAGTAGCAGTTTATATAGGGTAGGTAAGGCTGTTAATAGCTGGATGAATTTCAGCTGTGGATGGTCTGTCAGTTAGTGGCCAATTTAAGTCCCTGTGTCGTAATACAAACAAAACAAAAACCGCCACTCCAAACGGTGTGCTGCTTCTCCCTAATAAACCAAAAGAACCAATAAAAACAAAATCAATCAAACACAATTCAAACTAGTGAAACAGAATAATAAGTGCAATAAACAATTACTACAAACAAAATGTTTCCCCATAACTAAATCTGGTCACTTGTGACAGTTATTTGGTTGGCTTTTGAACACTTTGCTTTTCCATTTACAAATCAAGGTTTACTGCAATATTGCTAAACCGTTATAATGCGGTTGTCGGAGTCCATAGTTATTTGTGTTTCACCTTAAAACGAATATTGGCATTTTCGTTCATGAAATGATTTAAAATGCCCACAAGCCACATTTATATTGTAGCGTACAGTGGAAAATGAGGAAGGAGATACACACAATTTGCAGGTAATCAAATCCATGGTTTATTGGGGCGATTATTGTGGGCACCCCCGTATATGCTCTCATGTCCCCTGTTGACGTTCCTGCAGAAACCAAATGAATAAGTCTAGTTCATTGTTTTTGGCACTGCACTTTTTTTTTCCCAGAGCAGCCCTCTTTGTAGTCAATCTTATCAAGAAAGCCTCATAGCTTTTCTTTGTCTTTTAGCCATCCATGCAATGTAGATTCTGCAACATTTATATCTTTTGAAACTGCCGCTTGAGTCTCAACTTTTCTTACTCTGTCCACCGCTTCATTTTAACAGAGAAACATTTTCATTTTTTGTATATCTGGAATGTTCACCCAACGTTTGCGAATAAATGAGGTAATGCAGTTCTTAACAGCTCTTGCGAGTCAGACTGGCTTTTTGTACGGTGGTTTAGATCTGGTGCTGAAGAGTGCAAGGTAACAGGTTAGCACCCTGCTTCCATTGGGATTCCATAGCCTGTCAATCTGTCCCAGAAATCAACAACACCCTGCAACACAATGATTTAACATAGATACCTTCTACACCTACCATTTAAGACTGTGGTGACTTTAGATGACATGTTCCTTCATAGTTGGTTTAAATTAATTCTATTATAATCATCTATTTAACAAGAGATACGCATTGCACAGAACAACTTAAAATAAATGGTTCTTCATATTCTAAATATTACAAAAATGTATGTTGTGCTACTCAAAATGCCATTGTGTTCAAGGAACCACTATAAAAAATACATCATCATGTAAAAGTATATTGGCACTGGTGTACCCCACACCTGGAACAGCATGCTCCATTTGCAGGTTCTCATCCAGAGGGCAACCACACACTTCTGCTATCCTTGCTAAAAGACTGCACCCACTGGAAGGAATTACAGGGAAGGTCAGCATCCTTAAAATAATAAACAGATAGTGACAGTGTTTAAATTCCTAAGTGACATCTGTCTGCTCTGCAAGGAATCCCATCTCTTTCATCTGAGCAGACAACTCACTGGAGACCACAATTCAATCTTTAGCAATGTACTTGTAAGTCTAGCAGGATTTCCACAATATGTCAGAAGAATAAAACTTCATATTCAAATAAAACTTTGCTGTTTCTATGTCACAATTTAAAAAAAATAAAAATAAATACAAATGTTGTATGATGGAGATGCAGCATACTATTTTATACAAACTTTTCACTCTGTTTATTAGATTAAGAAAGCAATTAGAAACAGCCTTAGGCTTCAATTTGCTCAACATGTGTATACATGCTGATTTGTAGATTTAAAATCTTTTGTATAAATAGCAATAAAAGTAAAACAACTCGCAACTAGAAAAACATATGCTTTTAATTTATTTTTTTAATCAGGCACATGAGTGCCATGAATGTCAAAGTCCTGGACAGAAGAAGCGTTTGGGTTACTGAAGGTACGGTAGCTAAAAAGGAAACAGTAAAAGAGAAACGCAAAGCCAAATTTAAAAAAAAAAGAAAAAGGAAAAAGGAAACTAGGTCACCCTGACAGAACAGTTTTTTTTTTTTGTAATTTCATATTTGTCAGCAGCAACTGATTAAAAAAAAAAAAAAACATCATTCATTCCTGACTCAGTCATTGTGATATGAGTAAGAGCTATATTTTCCAAACGTCTAGACAGTCAGTCCAGTGTTACTTCATTCAAACTCAGAGGTTGAAATCCACATGCTGCACATTGCTGAAATGACCTCAATTAAGTTCTGTTTATACTGGTAGAAGCCTTGCTATCCTTCCCTGAGGTATAGACTATCAGATAACTGGTTATCTGTTTGTGTATTTTCAATCACAGCCATTTCATTTTACAACATACTGTTTTATCGTGTCAGTGAATGCAAGATGAAAAACGTAATTCTTGATCACAGCGATACACATGAGTGATCCCCAACCTTTCTACACCCTGGGGTCAAACAGCACTAATGTTGGCCAGCAAGGAGTGGTAAAGGGCCAATAAACAGCAGATGTTAGTGATTTCCAGCCTAGCAAGAAGCTGAACCACCCTGAGTAAGAAGTGATAAACTAAAGGTATTCCCTTTTGCCAAGACTGTTGGCATGCAGCAGCTGCCCAAAAGCTGTGCAGCTCTCTTCATTGAAAGGACTATCATAAGCAACCAGTGAAAACTGAAGGCATCTACAGCTATGGCCATCACATAAAATTTTAGGATTGAGACAATTAAAAAAAAAAAACTATATGAACATAACTTAGATAATGTAATCAAAGAAACTACAAAATACTATCACAAAAGTCTACCAGAAGCCATAATAGTAATACAATATTTCATGTTAGATTTTGAAATGTCACATTTTTCTATTTTTCGTAAAGTATATGGAAAACTACAATACAGTATGTAACTCAATATGTTAACGTAACATTATTGAGCAGGTTTCATTCGACTTTATGAAGCAAAATTAGTTAATTTTATAGGGTGATGCAAAACTTTTGGCCACAGTTGTAGTGAACTGATCTGAAAAGCAGTGGAGTATTAAAATGGTGCTCTTTGCTATTTTGTGTGATGGAGGCCCCATATTTCTATTCATTTTTATCGACAGTGGTACTTCAATCCACTGTTGTCAGGATGACAGTATCAAAGGCTTGAAGTTTGAAACATTGTGTTACTTAGCGGAATGCACACTGTTTTACATTTTATTAAGACCATGCCATTTGCTTCCTACCAGCTTTGAAGTTATTATTTTGTTTGCCATTTCCATTCTTGCTGCGTGGGTAGCGTTTCTTTCAACAATGCGCTTGGTTTCACAAGCAAATCTTGTTTTGAGAATTTATAATTTATTTTATATTTGCAAAATTGTGGACAGTAGTGCAGAATCGCCAGCTATTTTCAGCACTAAACAATTCCTCGTCAGCTCTTTAGAGTAGGTGTTATAATGTCTTGCACCGGTCACCTAAACACAGTCTATTGCTACGAATAAAGTGTGGCCTAGTTAGCTTGCACAGAGTAGGTAAAGTACCTTGCTCAAGGGTACAACAGCACTGTCCCCCACCTGGGATTGAACCCACAACCCTCCGGTCAAGAGTCCAGAGCCCTGACCACTACTCCACACTGCTGCCCACTGCTGTTTCTAGTATATTATTTATATATTATGCTTGTAGTAATACAGAAGCCTCCTGACAAAATAAAATGTGACGTTCCAGAAAAAAAGCCCAGCAGGAACCCATAACTAGGATGTTGAAGAAGAAGAATTTACCAGGCTCTGTCCCAGTACAGAAGTGATGTCACTTCTATAACAGTGCAGTTTATTTGAAATGCCTCTTAAATGTGAACATGATGCTAATGTGGGTACCCACACTGCACACCACATCTCTTTCCACACTTTGATAGACATGGAGAATTTTCCACTGTTCTATAATCAGAAAGTCTACAACAAGGTTACACAACACACATTGCCAGCTGGTTATGAGGTAAGAAAACATAACACTGCAAGATTTAAATGATTAAGAAACACCGATTATTGATATGGATAATTCAGGTCAAGTAAATATTCCACAGGGTCAGTCTTGAAGTGTGGCTTTAAAATAAAATAAAATAAACAAACAAACAAACTGGAAGCTTTGGAAAGAAATTCAGTTTAATTGCTAAGTGGACGTGGGATGCAGAAAATGTTCTGCTGTTTTATGATCTGCTAAAATATAAGGTTTACTGGGTGAGACAGAGCTTTTCAATGCACTGGCTGACTCAAAATGAAAGGGTTGTTTGTAAAAGTAGTTTAGTGTTAACATTAATGTAAACAGTGGTCAGATGGATTGGCCAGCGGATATCCTTATTATCTTAACAGCTAAAAGCACAGGGTTAGAGCTCAAACCTAACTCCTGCCATAGGAGGGTACTCCAGACAAGAACACAGCCGAACATTGCAGTGTTCAAAACAACATTCACCAGGCAATTATGACCTCCACTTTCTCATTTAACACTTTCTGTACTGGCAATTACTTAACTTTGCTCCATCACCATAATTAATTTTTAGCTCATGATTGTGTGTGATTATATAGGCATTTCATATTTCATGGCAGACTTCCGAGTTCTCTCACACTTTTATTCTGTTTATATGTATATATAATATCAAATATAATATATAATCTGGACAGACAGATCTCCAAACTGTTGCTGATAATACCACTTAAATCTCAGGAGCAAGCCAAACTCTCACTGTAGCTCAATCAATAAACCCATAGTATTGTGCCACTGTTAGAAAGTATTTTTTTATATACAAAAGTACTTTTTATAAAAATGATAGTAGTTCTAGCCTTTCCTTAAAAAGTGTATTTGTTTGCACTGGGGGTGTGCAGACCCTAAGAAATCGTCTCTGTACACCTTCTAGTGGTCCTGAGGGGGTAGGGGTGATTGGTCACACTGGTCTCCATAGTGGAGCTATACGACTACGTCACCCCCTTAGTGTATAGGAGGGGGACTCCTATACCCTTCAATTAAAATGAAAGAACAAAGGCAGTTACAGTTTGAACAATTTATTTATAAACTGGGAACAACCCCAAAAGTAGTTTAGACAGGGGAACTGTTTCTAAAAGCTTTTGCAAAACAGACTGTGTAGTTAAACCGATAGCAAATATACCAGAAATAAAAAGACTAGTGAAGGCAGCCCACCACCAATAACCAGGAGAGCGACAGCGCCACCACATGGATAATAACAATTCAAATAAAAACATACCAGTGTCATAAAATAAACAAAAAAAGTGCCAAACGTAGGTGAAATTGTAATTTAATCAAAAGTGACCAAAATAATAAAAATATCATACAGTGCTCATCCAATATTCAAATCCAAACAAAACACCCCGTAACTCTGTCACTGTCCAAGAGATTGGAAGTGAACCGCCTCCAACAAATCGTGACTGCATTTAAACATGAATCAGCGAAAATTTAAAATAATGGTCACTAACAGTGAAAGTGAAAATCTTTGGTCTTTTCATTCTATCACAATGCATACAACTTCAGAGTAGCAGTGCTATTAGATCAGTCACAGCCACTGCTTAGATCAATTGAATACACCCAGTGTGCTTACTGTACTAAAATGCATGGAGGTGCAATAGACAATACATTCCAGATGAAAGTACGTGTCTGTTTTATATGTGTATATTGGTGTCAATGACAGGGTCTATGATGTGTGCATTTGTATTACTGGATGTGAGCATTTCTATAACTTGAGACCGCAGTGAAGTTGGTTGGTCAAACTGACACCTGACCATTCAACTTTACAATCTGATCCAAGAATATTGTTGCAAATTCCATCTTTTGCATACAGTTGGCAACAGCCAGTTAGCCATTCAAATAGCTTGGTCATGCAATTTAGCTAGATATTTGTGCTGTTTTTATATGAAGCAATAAACATAAACAATATTAAGGTATTAGTTAAAAATGTTTGTCCAGTTGTCTAAGTTGTACCTACTGTATGCTGTGTAAAAACAAAACAGCTTCCCTAAAATAGCTGTATGAACAAGCTACAATGTATGAATTAATAGAATGTGGCATATGATACAAAAAACAGAAATTCAAATGAACATAACCAATACAAACAAGTGAAACACATTACAAAAATAATTTAGGAGCATCATCCAAAAACATATTTACTACATATTTACATGTTTTGTTTAAATTCCTTTTGCGATATTAAAACATTGAGTTTCAGTTCTACCTAAAGTTTATTTCAAGACCACGGAGCTAGAAGACTAAATGCCTTTTTGACAAATTCTGTACGAATTGTAGGAACTGTGAAATTTAGATCAGCCTGAGATCCAAGATTAGACAGTAAGTACTACTAGAGACAATTAACAATTTATTACGTTCATTTGATATTTTGCCAAGGATAGCCTTATATACAATTATGTGCCAGTGTTTCAATGTTCACGAAGATACATAAGTCAGAACAGCCCATCTATATAAAAAGAGCAACCCAGGTTGGTTATAAACCTCAATGCAGAATGGAAAAAAGGATCCAGTTTTCTTAAAACTGTGGTAGCAGATACAAGTACAAGTGCATCAAGAGGACTACTAACTGAATCAGACAGTTGTACGGGAGTTGTCAATCGTGTGACTAAGCTTGCCTCTTGTACGAGTTCTGGCTTGACTACACCACTGCTGCCTATAGAATATAGTACCCAAAAGGCGTTCTGGCGCATTCCGGCTCAATTACACTGCCTGTTGGGCAGGCAGAAGCACAAAATAGTGAAATGATGTGCCCTGAGGTCATGCATTATGTCTGTACAGGAGGTGAACTTGGATTTTAAATCAGGATCTTCAGGATCACAGTCTCCATCTCTAACCATTATACCACAAAGCCCCTAAGAGTCGAAGCAGATGACAGATAAAAACAATTTAAAATCATTACGCTACTATGAGTTATTTAGAGTAAACTTGACATAAAATAATAAATGCGTTGCTATACAACTTTTTTTTTTTTTTTTTGTCTATAGACTTCGCCTGCTGTATGTGCGAATAATAAATGCTCATGCAGAAACAAGCAGAAACAAGCCTTGGGGAAAGGCTGTTTCTTTGTCCATATTCACAATAATAGGGTAGAATTCTTGCAGCAAAGTTCCAATATTGACCATTCTAGGCACAGATTTAGAGTCCAAGAGGAGGTCCAACAGGAGGTCCATGTGATCTGGAAACCTGGTCTCATCCTCCCAGCTTGCTGCTTGATTCAGAACAAGCATGTCAAGAGACAGTCCTGGGCTGTTAAGGTGGGATGGTCCTGGTTTCCAAGCAGAGCTTTAGTATTGAGTTCTGTAGTTTTAATAGTAAAACAAATCATCCATGTGTCAATTGAATTTATGAGCAAATTCATTTAGAGCAGGGGTGGGCAATCCTGGTTCTGGAGGGCTGGTGTCCCTCCTGGTTTTTGTTCCAACGGTACCCTAAATTACTTAATTGGACCAATTAAGTGCTTATTAGAAGCTTAATTGGTCCAATTAATTAATTTAGGGTAAGGTTGGAACAAAAACCAGGAGGGACACCAGCCCTCCAGGACCAGGATTGGAGACCATTATTTAAATTAAATACAATACAGTAATTACTTCAAATACTTCTAACTGAAGGGTCTCCAACGCTGGTCCTGGAGAGACGATTATTGGCTTAATTACTGTAGCCCAAATTAACATGTGTTCCAGATCTTTAGCCATTGATGATGTAAAGACACCTATAAAAGCTGCAGGATTGGGGCTCTCCAGGACCAGGGGTGGAGACCCCTGCTCTAACTTGTACAATTAACTTTTTGGCAGTCAAATATATCAAATAACATTTATTAGAATTCAATTGACATATGAACATAATATTTTACATGTTCTTTTTTGAAATGTTTATCTCCATAGCAGCAGCCGTGTCTCCTGAAGTAAACAGGCTCAGCAAGTTCTCACTCATAAAAATAATAATAAAAACGGCCTTTGACAGTTTTATAAAGCACTCAAATTTCTATCGTTTTAAAACCTATTTTTAACCTTTCAGAAATCCAAACAGCAAAAAAAAAAAAAAGCCTTTAAAAGGATTTCCAGACAGTGGGCAAAATGAAGTTGGATATTACTTACTGTCAAATCACCCAGCCAGCCAGGAGCTTTCAAACATTCAAGCTTCTTTTACAAGGATTCCAGCTGATTAAAATACAGGGGCAAACTCTTTTCAGTAACATATTTTTGCATTTAAAGTGCACATGATGTCAGTGGAAACAGTTACGTTATATTTTTATGAATAGACTCTATTCTGAATTTTTTTTTATTTTTTATTGAGATCACAACCGGTTTAATGCAGTAAAAAATATGTTTTTTTCAAATGCATTATTTACATGAAGCTCATGTATACAATAGCTGAGGTGTACTGTTTGTGCTTGGGCTTGAAAATAAATACTATTTTTAACAAAATCTGAAACTCATTTAACTATTCCCTGGAGGAAAAAAAAAAAAAAAAAAAAACTAGATAAAGCTGCTATGAAGATGTAGAACATTACATGTATACCAGAAGTGGTCTGCTCAGAGCTGAATAACAATCCTGCAAGTCGTTTGTCAACACTTGCTATGGAATAAGAACACACAGGCATAAATGAAACAATTCCCCTTTGCTTTGGGCTGTTTATTTCTAGTGTGTCATATGAGCTGGAAAATGACTAGTATCCACTGTTTATGAGTAGTAGTAACTGTGCTGTTGCTCGTTCAGGGTATATGTACATCAGTGATACTGCTCTAATTGCCATTAAAGCAAAACATCCAAAATTATAAAAGCTCTTGTAAGGTAACATTACTTTAGTGAATACGAGTACCACATCTCTTAAAGCAGTTTCAAGCAACATTATTTATTCAATTTCACAGCCCCATTTTTAAATCTGAAAAAATGCATGTGTTAGCTGGTGTCCCTCAGGGTTCTGTTCTGGCTCTCTCCTTTTCAGTATTTACATTTTACCTGTTTCTCAGATGATTTGTCGTCATGGAATACATTCTCATTGTTATGCTGATGACATATCTGCAGGCTAAACCTGGGGCAGGACTGGATGTTTCTCTTCTACATGTTTGTCGGAAATTAAAATATGGATGCAACAAAATTTCTTGCAGCTAAATTGTGATACAACTGAGGGGATGTCAATTGGCTCCTCAAAACAGCTTCGCAAAGACAATATTGTCAGTTTGTTAATTGATGGTGTGGAAATAAATTCTAATTCTACTGCAAAAAATCTTGGTGTCATTTTTGACTTTGCATTGTCTTTTGAGTCTCATGTTAAAAACATCACGAAAATGTCATTCTTCCATTTGCGTAATATTGCATGTTTAAGACCGTCTCTGTCCATCTCAGATGCAGGGTCCTTCAGAATTCAGCAGCTCGGGTTTTAACTAGAACTGATGGATCTGAGCATATAACTCCAGTCCTGGCCTCCCTCCGTTGGCTGCCAGGGAGGTTCAGGATCGATTTTAAGATTTTAGTTCTTACCTACAGGCAACTTAATGATTTGGCTCCTAAATATCTACATGTTTCTGCCCCCTCTCGTGCCCTGCGATCAGCTGATCTAAATCTTCTCGTGGTTCCTAAAGCTAGGCTGCGGTCGATGGGTGACCAGGATTTTTCTTGCTATGCCCCGCGCCTGTGGAACTCACTGCCACTCATTGTAAGGGAGGCCCCTTCTCTTGATTTTAAATCTCGCATGAAGACGTACTTGTATACTAAAGGTTTTTAATTTTTTTTATTGTATAGGTGTTGATTTTATTTTGTTTTGCTGGGTTTGTATTATTATTATTATTATTATTATTATTATTATTATTATTATTATTATCTCCAGCCACTGCTCCTCCATCAGACGTAGTGCCCATACTTCCCGCAGGCACAGCACCCCTGCGGGGCATCCCAAATGCTCCAGTAGTCTTTCCAGCCACCCTTCCCCCGTGCAGCTGGCAGGGGTGTGGGGTATTCCAGCAGTGGCAGCACCTCCCTCTCCGGCACTCATGCAGGCAGCACCTCCATCTCTGACACTGTAGATGGTAGCGGCTCCCTTGCTTGCCTCCGAGAACAGCTGCCCCTCCGCTTTCGTTTCTGGGCAGGCAGTACCTCCTTGTGCCCGAACTCCCCGCAGGGAAGGCACAAGCTATGATCCTCCAGGTCTCCTCCAGGTCCTCCCATTCGCCATCCCACCGGATCTGTGACAGGCCGGGGTTCCAGCGGCTCCACTGGTCCATCTCCTCTCTCCTAACTGCTCGTGCTTGATGCTTGTGGATTCGCAGGAGGTAGAAAACAGAGACATGCTGGTTCCCTTTTCAAAATTCTTTGTCTTTATTTATTTCCCTGGATGCTCTCTCAGCACCCAGACCAGAGACAATACAGGATTCACATGCAGGAACACAGCAACCATGGCAACCAGCACAACATCAGATCCCAGACCTTCTTATAGGCTTAGCCCGCCCCCTTATGCTAATAGATTACCAGGCTCCAGACACATCCCATTGGCCCTCAGCCACACACCAGGACTAATGTGCACAGACAGACAAACAACAAGCAAAGAGTACGCACAGATAACAACCAACGAGAATAGACCAGGGCAGACAAACAAACAGCGGTTCACATGGAACATGAACACACAAACAAAGGTAAACAAGCAATGGCAGAATACAGCGGGGAGGGAATAGCACAAACAGACAGCAGTGAATACGGTACAAAACACAAATGCATGATCGCTACAATATATAGTACTACATAAAGTTAGTAGAATCTCTGCTTGCGAGCCTTGCTTTTTGTGAAATTGTACCCCCCCATTCCACACCTTCTTTCCTTTCATTAAACAAATAGCTGCTTCCCCAATTGACTGACATATTTGCAGCTGGTGACATACTTTGACTCAGAAGACTGCTGAGGTGAAATGATTTAGAACAGTGATTCATAGGAAAACAAAACAAAAATAACCTCCTCGCACTGTCAAGACCCTAATTTCACAATGCAAATCATCTTCAGGAGAACGTAGCACCTGCCGCTGTATTACACTTCACACATTGTATCAGGTGTGGCTTAAAGTGTGGCTAGTTGCAGAGTGTGGCGTGATTTAGTCTGGTGACTGAGTCACGTCACACGCTGTAACTCGCCGCACGTTAGAAGCAACTCCACGTGGTAAGTATGCAGCAATGCATCACTGACTAAAAACAGGGTATTTGAAGGTAAGGTAAGGGAGTGAAAATTAAGCAAATGGCAGTATCAAGTGAAACCCTACAACAGAAACAGACTAAATGCAAAATGCAGAAGTACAGCGATACATACTTGGAAATGGGATTTCCTTGGACCGGTAGTGAAAAGGAGCCGTGACCGCTGTGTGTTGTATGTTACGAGGTGTTGTCGAACGGAAGTTTGAAGCCAGCTAATCTTTGAAGCCACTTAGAAACGAACCACAGTGACCCCGACTCCAAAAACGAGTTGATTAAAAACCCATTTGTGAACGTTGACAGTGATCTTGACATGAAAGGAAGAAGACAATCTAACAAAGCTTTCATGTGACAGCTCTTTAAAGTTAGTCTTCACGCAATTAACTCTGATTGACTGACAAGGCAGTAAAGTACCTGATGTCGTTTGCCACCATACACTTTTGTGAAAGTTACTTTCATTTCAATTTAGTTTTTGATCAAGCTAGTAGTTACTAATTGTGAAGTGACAGAGAACCACGTTTGAACGTTATTTGATCCTCTGATGTCTAAACGTCTGCTGTATCCTAGGGTACAGTGTAGGGCTACTTATTACAATTTCAGAGTCAAAATAAAACAGCATTTTAATCAAAATATTGTGTATTTACTAGAAAATAGTACCAGGAAAATATTGAATAATAGAAAAAAATCAGGTATAAATCAGTAAAAACCGATGTCCAGTTTTTAAAAAATCCAGTAATTTTTCAGTAAAATTTGGAATAAACTGCAAACACGGAACACTAATTATTATTATTAATTATAATTATTACAGAAAATAGCACTTTTTTACACAGAGAATTGTGAGGGTCTGGAACCAACTCCTCAGTGATGTTGTTGAAGCTGACACCCTGGGATCCTTCAAGAAGCTGCTTGATGAGATTTTGGGATCAATAAACTACTAACAACCAAACAAGCAAGATGGGCTGAATGGCCTCCTCGTTTGTAAACTTTCTTATGTTCTTATGTTCTTATTTAAAGACATTTTTTATCATTTTAAGTAAGAACAAAAAAGTTATGCAAAAAAAAAAAAAAAAAAAATCGACGTAAAAATCCAGTAATTTTGCGGTAAAATTTGGAATAAACTGCAAACTCGGAACACTAATTACACCGTGTAACAATTTTTTTTTTTTTTGGTTCCTGGGTAGTAAGTGTTATTTCCTAATTGTTTATGCCTCAAAAGTATAGAAAATGGCTATTATTCCCCACAAACTTTGCTTTTGTGACCAGGACAGTGATATTTTGAAATTTACCTATTTCCAATGAAAAAACGGGCAAATTTGTGTCTTTTCGTTCACATAAAGTCAGAAAAAAACAACATATGAATCCAAATTAACATGTATTTATACTAAAGTAATACAAAAATGACTACAAAAGATTTAGAAGTGAGTAGTTTTTCGAGATTTACGATTATACTGTAAATCACTTTCACGAATCAGCCCCAAATGTAGTCTCCCATCATGTTCTTGTTATACTGTCTTTGGTAGCGGCGTTCAAAGTCCAGTATATCCTGGTGGAAGCGCTCGCCTTGCTCCTCCGAGTATGCTCCCATGTTCTCCTTGAATTTATCAAGATAAGCATCAGGGATATGGACTTTGAGGGACATCCTACAGCCCATTGTGCCGTAGTTCTTCACCAGAGTCTCAACCAGCTCCACATAGTTTTCGGCTTTGTGATTGCCCAGGGAGCCCCGAACCACTGCGACAAAGCTGTTCCAAGCCGCTTTCTCCTTACTAGTGAGCTTCTTGGGGAATTCATTGCACTCCAGGATCTTCTTTATCTGTGGTTTGACAAAGACACCGGCTTTGACCTTTGCCTCAGACAGCTTAGGGAAGAAGTCTTGAAGGTACTTGAAGGCTGCTGACTCCTTATCTAGAGCTCTGACAAATTGTTTCATAAGGCCCAATTTGATGTGCAGTGGTGGCATCAGCACCTTCCGGGGGTCCACCAGTGGCTCCCACTTGACGTTGTTCCTCCCCACAGAGAACTCGGTCCGCTGTGGCCAGTCCCGCTTGTGGTAGTGCGCCTTGGTGTCCCTGCTGTCCCAAAGGCAAAGATAGCAGGAAAACTTGGTAAAACCGCCTTGGAGACCCATCAGGAATGCCACCATTTTGAAGTCTCCTATGACCTTGATGCCATCTCAGAAAAATGCAGATATGTATCCATTTAGGCAGCTGGAACTAAACTGAACTGGTGGGTTTAAGGCCCCTGTATTTATACTACTATTTATATTACTGGAAAGTTCTAGAAAGTTCTAGAAGTTACTCCAAGTTTACTCAGCACTGAATCTATCTGGAATGTTCTGGAAAACAGGTACATTTCAAAATACCACTGTCCTGGTCACAAAAGCAAAGTTTGTGGGGAATAATAGCCATTTTCTATACTTTTGAGGCATAAGCAATTAGGAAATAACACTTACTACCCAGGAACAAAAATTGTGTTACATAGTGTTATTATTGCTGTATCGTTGCTGCTATATACATACTTTGCTGCTACCGATGTTTATTGGTGTAATAAGCTAAGCACTTTCAACTCATAGACTACTTTCAAATTACTACGTCTTCAACTTGCACTTTCATTACTTGCTGTTAGATCTATTTGCTGCTAGATCTGTCTGTTAGAGGTACTTGCTGCTTTGATATACTTGATATACTTGTTGCTGATTTGAGTAAATTAGGAGGGGGTATTCTATTTTAATTATAGCGATCTTATTTTTAGTAATTGGAATGACTTGTGTTTAACTTATTTGCAATCTATGTGAATAGAGGGGAGGCTATTGTTTTATGTTTTAGAATATAGTACACAGATATAACAGGTATAAACTAACAGAGAAATGATTGCATTGGAGCTGGAAGTGTATTATCTAATGGCTTTGAATCTGAGGTGGAGGTCCAGCTCTAATAGAACACTGACTGAATCACCCCCCCCCCCCCCCCCCATTGAACCCAATCCAGTCTGCGGGAGTGACCATTGATCGGGCTGCCTGCTGGGGAAATAAGATTGAGAGGGCTCAGAGCTATTTTGTCGGTTGGCTTGGACCCGGTGGTGGAGGGGCGCCCCCTGCTGAGGAAAGGGTAATTGATTATCCTAAATTTGGGTGGCAGGAGACTGGAGCCACGTCCTTCACCGGAGATCCAGCCAGGGCAAGTGCAATATCTAGCTGTGATTTGTTTTCTATGTTTTAATTAAAAAAAAAAATATATATATTATATTTACTGTTGTCCTCCTTGCTGTGGTTTGAGTGCTGGTTGTTGTTCCCCTCTATTGATGCCTCGAACCTGTGTGCTATAATAGGAATAAAATATAATTGAATAGAATTCCTTTAAACAAAGTGGCGTAGGCTGGCTATATTTTTTATACAGGGTATTTGAAGTAAGTTTCACCCGCCCCCCCCCCCCCCCCCCCCCCCCCGACATAGAGTATTGACTTTTAAATTTAGATACAAACATTTGGAAATTCAGCCAGGTAAATTAAACCTACAGAAATTCTGTGGCAGATTCAAGGACTCCTGTGAGTGTCACTGAGAAAGGTCTGGTGGAATTGTAGAATCTCACATCCACAAAGCTAGCCATTACAGGCACTATGGCCCATTTCTAATCAAGACTGTGAAAATTAGATGAGAATGTGCTAATGAGAAATTAGATGAGAATGTGCTGTAATTAAAAATTGGTTCTGTGAAGGAGTTTCTTCAGTAAGCCCCTGCATATTTAGGATGAACATTTTATTTACTGTACGTTAATGGCAAGCAACTGTATTACTTTACATTCCTTCTGTGGCACCACCAAATAGGCAAGTCATCATAGGAGCCCATTTACAATATGCTCAATTCTTTAGTATAAACTGCAAAACTATACTATAACATACGTGGTTTAGTGTAGGCTATAGGGGTTGGGTAGCCATGCGTCTGACCCTCGAGATTATTATTATTATTTATTTCTTAGCAGACGCCCTTATCCAGGGCGACTTACAATCGCAAGCAAATACAAATACATTCAAGTGTTACAATACAAGTAATACAATAAGAGATGAGGGTCTCTTGAGTTGTCTGATCTAGTTTTTATTCTCCTCTTTACAACACTGTACACACACACTCAGTAAGTTATATAAAAAGGTGTTTTTATGCACTCAAAGGAAGAACTTGTTATAGTAGCTGATTTCTGCCTATCTACAGTATCACAGTGGGTTATTGTTATTATATGACCTAATCTTAAATTAATGTACCAATTCTACTGGGGAAGAATCTGAAAAAAGGTCTAAAACTGTAACTCTAAGCTATTTATAAATGGTCAGCTTCAGGAATTCAGGAGTTTCAGATTTTTTTTTTCAGGATACTGCACTTTAATAGTATTATCTTATCAATTTGAAAATATAAGGTTACCACCTGAATTCTAAAAGAAAGATGTTTTTCAGGCCCACCCACACATCTACCTTGTCACTCTCATGTCAGTTTCCTACCCTGAGGCTGCACTCTACAAAATCTGGACTTGTTTAAATTTTCACACTGTTAGAAACTTCAGTCAAAGTTTATCTTTCCATCAGTATTGCCAGATAAGACTTGTTATCTAAAACCATGCATGAACAAGCCAACATCTCTTTAATTATAGGAAAACTGATGGAAAATATGTGGATCATGAACATTGAAATTCCAACCATCTGTCTGTATCAAAATAGGAGCCTTCTGCAGAGAGAAGAAAAATAGGAAAAGCATTTATCAAACGTACCCAGCTGAAGCTGCAGTTCAACAAACGACAATACATGTGTAATTCGACTGCATTTTGAAAATATTAGCGTTTCCATTATTCTGAGCTTTTGTTTTCGAATTAGATCCTTTTAAATTAATCCAACTTGTCACTGCAAGTGAGATATAGGCTGTTCTACTGTAGTGTGTCGTAACACCATGGCAATTGCACTGTCCATCGAGCAGCTTGAACAAACAGAACCTCTGTTTCAAGTTGATTAATTTCCCTTACATAAATACTGAACAATTCCATTGACTTTACGAGATATGGATCAAGGCTTCTTGTGTATTTTGGATATTAATAAAGGGAGACCTATTAGTCCTGCAATGACCCATGTATGTGTTGATATTTAATGCTCTGGCTGTCAGTGTAGTGCTGGGTTAATGATCCTTGCTGATGTGGCTGCTGGTTGCCACCCAGAGGAAATTAAAAACTACATATTATCACTTTACTGGATGTTAACTGGGTTCAAATAATGTTTTTTTTTTTTTAACAGTTACGGCTCTGTTCATACTTTTCACAACTCACTATAATCATTATACCTCATTTTCCAATAATAACTTTCCTTTTTGTTGTTATTGTAAAAGCCATTTGAAACATGAATTTTTTTTTTTATGTGTGTGATTCCTAGAAATGTGGAAATAACATAAGCATTGCTTTGAAAGCAAAGCGTTGCCACTTATCATTTGCCTTTAATAGTGATGCCAAATGTATTCCACCTCATGTGAGGATTGCATAAATAAAATAGCCCAACACTGACTATTAAAAGAATGTTTTTCTAGAGCTGAGATACCAGGGAATCATAAAGTGATAGGTGTTTGGGGGATCTCTTTGTATCACTTGCCTAGATTCTAAAAGCAAAACTGGATTTATGAATGCAATGAGTCAAAATGGCCATGGTCCAGGAATCTATTTGATGATGCTATTTGAAGATAAGCAAAGTTTGTTTTCTTTTTATGCATGAGAGAAAGAGAACATATAATTGTACACTAATCAGACAGGAAGCAGTAAATCAAACAGAATGAAATGTATCATACATATTAAACTAAAGCAGTTTTTTGTATTAACATTTAAATCATCCTTTACATGGCGAATTTGTTACACAATTACTGAATATGGATGGAATTCCTTTTTTTCCCTCTGCCTAAAAAACAATGGGTGGTTCTTATTGTACCCGTTGTAATAAAATCTACTGTAGAATCATATCCGCATGTCCGAAGTGGTAATAATATCAACATGAATTAGAGCATTTGTATTGAAAAGACTGAAGAGTGCCACTACTTTTGCAAATAGGAAAGCACTTGACATCGACATGGGGTGTTAAGTTAATTTATCTAGTCTGCCTCTCAGTATTTTAATTTCTTCAGAGTAGGGGGATTTAATATAAAGTACAAAAGTACTAGGCAGACAGCAACAATGTCTCATTCTTAATTTAGTTCTTAGTCCTAATCACAGGTCTGTCAATGCTGTATAGCAAAACAAAACCCTTACTATATTGCAGTTGTATACTGTAGCATTCAACAGGAAAGCACTTGCATTTCTTAAAGGTATTTCAACTCCAGTAAAATAATCCTATTTTTGAGACTCCACTACCACAATTATAACTACCTGATATAAGAACATAAGAGCATAAGAAAGTTTACAAACGAGAGGAGGCCATTCAGCCCATCTTGCTTGTTTGGTTGTTAGTAGCTTATTGATCCCAGAATCTCATCAAGCAGCTTCTTGAAGGATCCCAGGGTGTCAGCTTCAACAACATTACTGGGGAGTTGGTTCCAGACCCTCACAATTCTCTGTGTAAAAAAGTGCCTCCTATTTTCTGTTCTGAATGCCCCTTTATCTAATCTCCATTTGTGACCCCTGGCCCTTGTTTCTTTTTTCAGGTCAAAAAAGTCCTCTGGGTCGACATTGTCTATACCTTTTAGGACTTTGAATGCTTGAATCAGATCACCGCGTAGCCTTCTTTGTTCAAGACTGAATAGATTCATTTCTTTTAGCCTGTCTGCATACGACATGCCTTTTAAACCTGGGATAATTCTGGTTGCTCTTCTTTGCACTCTTTCTAGAGCAGCAATATCATTTTTGTAACGAGGTGACCAGAACTGAACACAATATTCTAGGTGAGGTCTTACTAATCCATTGTAAAGTTTTAACACTACTTCCCTTGATTTAAATTCAACACTTCTCACAATATATCTAAGCATCTTGTTGGCCTTTTTTATAGCTTCCCCACATTGTCTAGATGAAGACATTTCCGAGTCAATAAGTTTATACTAAAGTACAATTTCAACATTTTTTGTGTGAAAGAAAAATGTAATGTTACATACTGTAATGTTTAGATGTTTCTTTCAAGAACAGCAGTGCAAATTGCACATTAGCACAAAGACCTTGCTAAATGTGATAGTTAAAATCATTGTCTGCTAAGGTAACTAGCCTGCACTTAAAAATTTTAATTGTGTTATCCAAACTGTGCTGGGCTGTGTTGAATTGTGAGGTTGATGAGAATATCGTGTTAAGTATGTGGCTCTAGGCCTACAGGATAGTATAACTTGGCAAACAGTGTCTTAGAACACCAGCCGTTCTAAGCGCCAGCTGTCGAAGGGCCACATGTCCAAGGGCAATCTGAGCTGGGGTAGTCAGAGCGAAGACAGGTGGAGCAAGGACTTAACCAAACCTCTCCCAGTGGACTAAAGGCCTCATTTCTACACCAAATATCTGGATCCCCTGGACAAAGCGTGCTCACTCTCTTTCCCATTCTAGAATGAACACTAGCAAGTATTTGCTTCAGATACCGCTACTAACTCCCTCTCTCCCTGTACTGCCTGCTACAAACTGTAAATTCTCCTTCCTAAATTGCCGTTCTTTGACTAACAAATCTCTGCTTCTCAACAAACTTATAACTGATGCTAATCTTGATCTCATCTGTCTAGCAGAAACCTGGCAGTCTGTAAATGATAAGTACTCACTACATCTATCCACCCCAAATGGCAACTCGCTCTTTGACAAGCCACACCTCACTGGTAGAGGTGAGGGCACTGCTGTTATTGCTAACTCTGTGCTTGCTGCCTCAACTCTCTCTATGCCAGCCTTCTCTTCATTTTAGTATCTCGCTATCAAGCTCCCCTTTCTCATGTCCCTCACCCTTGCTGTTATCTATCGTCCACCAAAGAATAACTCTGCTTTTATTGCTGCGTTCTCGCAATTCCTCTCCATAATCTGCACTTCAACTGACAAAATTCTACTCCTAGGTGATTTCAACATCGATGTCGATTTGCCTTCTTCCCCTCTAGTGACCGACTTTGTCACGCTCCTGGACTGTCTTGGGCTCTCTAAATCTGTCAACGTTCCCACTCACACCCGTGGACACACCCTGGATCTGCTCATCACCAGGGGTCTTGATCTCCAATCTCTCAGTCACAGATATCTCTCTCTCTGACCATTTCTTAATCACTGCCAATATTAATCTTCCTGCACCTTCAGCTACTAATGATACTCTTATTTCCTTCCATCCCAAGAATCTGCTAAATCCTACAATACTCTCAGAATGTGTCTCTTCTTCCCCTCTGACTGGTACGCTTCCATATTCGGTCTTTGATGCGGTGTCCCTCTACAACACCACACTTACTCAGATCATCGACACAGTTGCCCCACTTACAACCAAAATAGTGAAGAAACATTGCAACTGTCCATGGTATACCCTCGAACTTCGACTGCTTAAGTCTGCCTGCCGCAAGTCTGAGCACAAATGGAGGTCATCCTGACTAACAGTTCACAGAGAGATTTGGACCAATCACCTCAGTAGCTACAGGCATGAGCTCGCTGCTGCCAGGGTGAAGTACTTCTCAGAAATCATATCTATGGGACACGATAAACCAAATATTTTCTTCAAAATCATTGAACAAATCCTGTATCCAGCCATTGATAAATCCACCTCCCATTCATCCTTCTCTCTTACCTGCCATGATTTCTCCTCTTTCTTTCAGAACAAAATCGACACCATTTATTCTACGCTCTCCTGCCACAAACCCAGTATAGTACTTGACCACCTTGACTCACCTCCGATTGCCCCGCCTGCTCTCTCTTCCTTCTCTCCTCTCTCCATTACTGATGTCTCCAGCCTATTGTTTAAATCAACTACTGCCATGTGCCCCTTGGACCCCTGACCAACAAATCTCATCCGTCTCTGTGCTTCTGAACTTGCTCCTTCCATTATGCACACTCTCAACCTGTCCCTGGTTTCAGGCCTGGTTCCTTCTGCCCTGAAGACTGCCAGAGTAATGTCAGTGCTCAAAAAACCCTCCCTTGACCCGGCTGTCTTATCTAACTTTGGTCCCATATCCAATCTTCCTTTTCTCTCCAAAACTCTTGAAAGGGCTGTAGATAGCCAAATGATGAAACATCTCGCAGATAACAATCTGCTTGAATCTCTTCAGTCTGACTTCTGGCCGCATCACAGTACCAAAACTGCTCTGCTCCAGATTGTAAATGATCTTCTGCTTAATGCTGATGCTGTGGTTCCCTCTGTCCTTGTCCTCCTTGACCTAACTGCTGCTTTTGATACCATAGATCATAGCATTCTTCTTGACCACATTCAGAAGTTTGCTGGGATCTCTGGAACCTGTCTCTCCTGGCGGTCCTCTTACCTATCTGAACACATGCAGCCTGTTTTCTATGATCGAAGCTTTGCTGACACAAACCAGGTCACTTGCGATGTCCCTCACAGATCTGTTCTTGGGCCTCTTCTCTTCAACATCTACATTCTTCCCTTGGGTCACCTCATCCGCCAACATAGCCTCCTGTTTCACTTCTATGCAGATGACACCCAGCTGTACCTAAAACTAGACCCTTTATGTCCCTCTGCCATGGTCTGGCTCTCAGCTTGCATCCAAGACATCAGGACCTGGATGTCTGCCAATTTTCTTCAACACTAACAAATTAGAACTTCTTCTAGTAGGATCGAAAACTCAACTCAATAATCTCAATATTGCTTCCTTGAACCTTGGAAACTGTCTGCTGCTGCCTTCCCCCACTGTACGAAGCCTTGATGTACTTCTGGATAGTAACCTATCCTTTGATACCCAAATCTCCTTTGTAGTCAAATTCTACCTTCTACCACCTCCGAAACATCTCAAAGGTCCGTCCCTACCTTTCCCTCCTGGATGCAGCGATACTCTGTAATGCATTTATTTCCTCTCGCCTTGACTAGTGCAACTCTTTCTATGGTGGTCTTCCGTCACACGCCATAAACCGATTGCAGCTGGTTCAGTATGCCGCTGCCAGGATCCTTACCACATATCAAAAAACATGATCATATTACCCCTTGTCTTGCCCAGCTGCACTGGCTACCTGTAAAGTTCAGGATTACTTGCAAAATTCTCCTGCTTGCCTACAAGACCCTTGATCACACAGGTCTGGAGTATCTCTTCAACCTGCTGACCCGCTATGTACCTGCACGCAAGCTGAGGTCCTCTGATTCAGGCTTGCTTGTTATACCCAAGCAAAAGTGGACCACACTCGGAGAACGCTCTTTTAGCTTCATGGCCCCGACTCTCTGGAACTCTCTCCCAGCCTTAGTGCATGTAGCTCCCACAGTCTCTCGCTTCAAATCAACTCTCAAGACCCACTTGTTCTCTGTTGCTTTCAATGCTCTTTAAGCCTGATATCTGATATTAGCTGTTGTCTAAATTGCTATTTCATGTTTTTCACTCCATCTTATTTGTATGATTCTGTATGACACACAGATCCTCAATGTTTAGAATTCACAAGCTTTTTATTTAATGTGTTATGCCTGTATTTAATGTATTTGCATTTTTTTTTTACTGTTTGCATTCAATGTACGATGCCCTGTATTTCACTGTATTTAATGTATTATGCATTGTTCCTCACTATCTTGATTGACTGATTGATTGATTGCCACTACCGGTGGGTCCAACGTCGCCACAGCCGGAGCAGGGGTTTCTGCATCCAGAACCAAGAGAAAACGAGCCAGCGGCTATAAAGAGGGGGGAAGGGGTGAGGAGACCACCTGCACCACAGGCCGTCCACCACCCCTGTGCACCAATCTGGAGCCGGTAGGTCAGGTCCTTTGCCCCGTGCTCCTAGACACCCTGCTGTGGTGTCTAGACCTCCCGTTGTTGGGCCTCGGTCTCAGGGCGATACTCCACCAGGCACAATCGTTCGCCTGGTCATCTATGTTTATGTCCGTGAGTTTTTGTAGACCTTTTGTTTTGGCCCTTGTGCTGTTTTGTTTGTTAATGTGTTTTGTTTAGTGTTTGCCATTTTTATATGGCTGGACCTTTTATGTTAACCTGGCTGCTTTGGTACATGTGAAATGTTATTTGGATATATACCACTGCTTATGTTTTAAGCAGTTATTAAAAACATTTGAAAACTCAGTCCTAAAAGTCTATAGTTTGTATTTATTGTGGAACAATAAGAATAATACCCTGATGCCATTTTGCTGGGTGCATCTGTTTCATGGGACTTCAGCAGCCAGTTGCATAAACACCCTGAAATTGTAATTCCATTGCAATAATCTACTACTTCATAGTTCCTTCATCAATTAATCAAACTGTTTTTTCTGTCACATTAGATTCCAATAATCCACCAAAGGCTGGATGCCAGTAATAGAACACATGTGAGGCTTGTCCACAGCTATTTAAATCTGGTGTTACTGAAGATGGAGGAGGCAGTACGCACTAAAAAAAATAATTAAGACACAGTGATCCATTGTTATACTCATTAAATGTTATATTAATGTTATTACAAAGACTTCATGACTGTTAAGATAGAATGGTGTAAAAATGTACTCTGTAAAGGGACAGGGCTGTTAAGAGAATGAGTTACTTAAACAGCAACTACATCTGCACAAAGGCTGTAGAGGTCCTGTCTAGAAAATCTTTTTTGTGGCTGTGAGAGGGTGGCGGGGTTCACCGAACATAGGAGTCAGAAAGTTTATTTGAAACACCACAGGGTCCACTGTTTTATTTATTCTGGCAGAGGGCACTTTTTTGCCGTGGCCCAAATACCGACATTGGTAAGTGGGTAGGGCTTAGAGGTTACCAACCATGGTAGAAGTAGACACAGTCTGGGTTGCACTCACAGGTGCAGAAAATAATCTTACACAAACAAAAGGCGAAAGCAAAAAGGAAAATAAAGCACAGTAATAAAACAAAAGGTGCTGCTTCTTGCAGCTTCCTGCAGCCTCTGCTCTCTGGTATGGCTAGGGCTTCAGAGATACTTTGCTGGTCCCTCACTCACACTCACAGGGTTGCCCAGGATTCCCAAGCTGTACTTCAATAACGCCCCAGTATGGGGACGTGAAATTTAAATTATATTACGAACCCAGCTCCCACTGTCATTTCTGCTAGAAGGGCAAGGGCGAAGTAACAGCAAAGTGTCACTTTTATTGGTCAAGCGAACCCCCTGCCTCCCGACCACTCAGAGAGAGAGAGAGGTGCCACACCCTCACCCAACCTCTCTGTGTCATTGCCATGATTGACAGGATTGACACCCCCATGCCTTCCTAAGAGAAAAAGTCTGCATTTTGATGCAGTTTTCCTCCTCGGTGGACTACCCAGAAGGCACAGGGTCAGTTCTTTGGGTCAGCAGTGAGCCCAGCCTCCTACAAGGATTGCAGTACTGCTGCTACTTTAAACAGATGACTAGCCCAATCCTCACTGTGGATAACTATGACATCAATGTAAGCAGCGGCATACTGCTGATGGGGTCGCAAAATGCGATCCATCATCCACTGGAAAGTGGCTGGCGCTCCATGCAACCCAAAGGGCATGGTATTAAACTGGTATAACCTGAAGGGAGTTGAAAACGCAGTACCTCTTGGTTAAATCCAGTGTTGTCATAAAGTGAGCCGTACCCAGACGCTTCAGCAACTCATCTACCCGGGGCATGGGATAAGCATCAAACTGCGATTTTTCATTCACCTGTCTAAAGTCAATACAAAACCGAGTCGATCCATCTGGCTTATCCACTAAAACAACTGGACTATTCCAGTTAGTTTGGGACTCTATTACCCCAGCCTGAGCATTTTGTCAATTTCAGCCTTTACTACCTGTCGTTTGCATTCAGGTATATGGTATGGCCTCTGGCGAACATGCGCCCCAGGCTCAACTTCAATGTGATAGTGGGCTACTCGAGTTTCCCCCGGGACTGGAGAGAACACATCAGGAAATTCCGTAACCAGCGCCCGAGCCTGACATTTCTGTTACTGCACCGACCCCGTTTTCACCAAAACAGAAAGATCAGGTCCCAGGTCTGTGACGTCATCTGCATGCGCCACTAACAATGCCTCATGCTGCAACCACGGCTTGAAGAGGTTCACATGATAAATGTGCTTTTCTCCCTGCCGCTACGGCTGGTAGATCTCATAGTCCACCGTGCCAATCCGGCATGTAACCTCAAAAGGTCCTTACCACTTCGCCAGAAGTTTAGACTGGGTAATAACAGAAGCACTTTATCCCCCTGCTGAAATGTGCATAACCGAGACCCCCTATTATATTGGGTCTCCTGTCTTTGTTGAGCCTGTTGAAATTGTCATGCACCCACTTCCCTGTTTGCGCAGGTCCAACACGTACCAGACTGTATTGGTCGAATTGTACTGCTGCTCCTCCCACATCTCTCTGAACAGATCGAGCATGCCCCAGGGTCTCTGCCCATACAACAGCTCGATTGGAGAAAACCCTGTAGAAGCCTGGGGCACCTCTCTGATAACAAAGAGAATGGGAGGAATCAGCTGGTCCCAGCAGCACACATCACTTGCAATAAATCTATGCAACATGTTTTTCAGGGTTTTATTAAAACGTTCCACAAGACCATCGGTCTGAGGGTGGTAAACTGAGGTCCTGATGGTGTTAATCCCCAAAAGTTTACATGTTCCGTGGACTAGCCAGGACATAAAGTTAGTACCTTGGTCGGTCAACATTTCCTTAGGGATCTCTACCCAGGAGAAAACCTTCACTAGCTCGTTGGCCAAAGATTTAGCAGATGCAGAGGGGAATGGTCTCTGGATAATGCGTAGCGTAATCCACAATGACCAATAGGTGCGTGTATCGCACCGCACTCCTCTCTAGTGGTCCAACTATATATACCCCAATACGTTCAAACAGAGGATACGTGGAGGCGTGTCTGGGCTCAACCACTCGACCACTAATCACAGCGGCTTGGTCAAAGAACCTGCCCAGCGCATCGTCACGCCCTTGCTTGAGTTGGAATTCACAGGAGCGAGCTAAAAAATCAGCACCCATGGTTTCCAGCTCGCGATCAGGTTGGTCCTGAGCTGAGGCAGCCGCGCCTGACCCCAGTGCTGGCTCCGGATCACGAAAGGGGAAGATCTCTCCAATTACTTCCTCTTTCTTAGCCAACAGGGAGGATGGGGCTGTCACAGCAGCCACCCAATCTTTGAACTGCTCGCAGTCCCGCCCCAGAATGACAGGCACTGGCAAACGAGGACACAAACCCACTTGTACATGCATCACCTGCTAGCCAATTTTTTTTAATTTACAGTAACCTTTGCATAAGTGCGCATATACCCATGAATGCATTTAATATGTACTTGTTCTGTTATTTGTTTATGTCCTGGTGAGATTAAGCTTTCTTGTTTTAGAGACTGACCAGACCCTGTATCCAAGAGAGCTTGGGTTTGTGTACCATCCACGGTAACAGGAATGACAAAACCCGTCTGCTGGAGTGACTGAGGTAATTGAACTGCCTTACCTGGGTGGATGAGGTCACATTCCATAGCGGGGAAATCCTGAGCGATGTGGCCCACCTCCCGGCATGTCCAACACCTCAGTGGTCTGGGTTTTCGCCCTGAAGCTTCTCCATGAGGTTGAAAAATAGGAGCTATCTTGGGCCAGGAGCTCCTGCCGCCACACCCCGTACAAAAACCTGGCTACCCCTTCCCCCCAGTCCCTTCGCACTCCCTTGGGCCAGTCATGGGGGTGATGCTGGAGTGCTGGCTTTTCCAGGCGGCTTTGAGGGCGTTGGTTCCGCTGCCTGGTACCGCTCCACCAGCTGTACCACCTGACCCAGTGTGCTTGGTGCCTGTCATTGCACCCACAGGCGTGGCCCCGGAGCCAAGCACTCCAAAAACCGCTCTACCATGATTATCTCTACCAGCCTGGCTTTGGTGGTCGCGTCCGGGTTCAGCCACCCCATGGCGTAATCCTTGAGGCGGTGGGCAATGGTCTGGCGATGTTCCTCCACCGGAAAGCTCTCCTCCCGAAACTTCTCAATAGCCCTCTGGAGTAGCCCCCACTCGAGTGAGGATAGCCACCTTTAGAGTGGGGTAGTCCAACATCCCGGCCGGGGACAGAGTTCTGGACGCCACCTTTGTCTCCCCCGTCAGCTGAGGCAGGAGGTAGCTGCCCCACTGTTCCGGGGGCTGAGATTGCCATGGCCTCGAACATGTCCAGAGAGGCTTCTGGATGGTCCTCAGCTGTCATCTTGGTGGGCTGCTGCAATCTCGGGTCTGGACCTCCCTGCATGGCCGTTGTCAAGGTTTGGCGCAGGAGCTCCATCATAGCGGCGAATTGCTCAGGATCCATTCCGCTCCCAGTATGGTCTGATGCCGTGTATGAGCAGGGCCAGTGAATCCGACTGCAGTTCTACAACTCTTTGCTGTCTTACAACAGCTGGTGTTCCCTGAGGGGGGATTTTTGTCAGAACCGACTGAGTGAAATAGTATCTCTTACAAACACTGAGTCCAACAATCACACTTTTATGCAAAATAATTTAGAAGAACCTACTACTCAGACTGTCTGTGTTTGAAGACATAAGAGGATGCTTGATGTGCCACGAGTTGTGATTTTGATTAATTGCAAAAGCTAGTTCAATAACCACATTATGAAATACATTGCAAGCCAAAAGTTAGAAGATGAGCTGTTTATATTCAGGTTTTTCTTACTGAAAATCTAGGGAAGAATCTCATAAGAGAGAAGGATCAGGGAGAGAGTTTGTTATTTAAGCCCTTTTAAGGGAAAGTTCATTAATAGAGTTCATATATTTAGAGAATGACGCAATATTCCATAACAAAAAATGTTTTCCTGGATAAAACTACGGAATCAAAGAGTTGGGTAAATATATGATTTGACTATAAAATATCTCACAATAAAACTATTCACCATAGTGCCAATTACAACCAAAAAATGACAACGGAAAACGTTTTCTAAAGTGTGTATACCCTCTGTGGAAAATTCCACATGGTTTGGGAACATAACAAGCATAATTTTTACAACAAATCAATAAAAAATACAGTAACACTTTATTTTAAGCACTACATATTAGGCATTTATTATGTACTTATTTGTGACTAATTAGCACATAATACACCATGTATAGCCTCCTAATAAGGGTTTGTTAGGTACTTATTATGCTTATTCTCAAACATGCCTTACTAACAGGTTACTGGACATTAATAAAGGATTTGCATGTCTTATACTGAAGTGAAGACTGTTCTTAGCCATATTAGGTCCTACTAGCTGCTTGTATATGATTAATACCTTGGTAGTAAAGCAGCAAAACAAAGTGGACCATGCATGGATAACACTCAATATCAGAGTTGGAATTTGTTTCCAATAAAGGGATTATTCGGAGGATGTATGTCACTCGTAAAAAGCATATATGTCATTAATAAAGACTTTTGCAGCCCCGATTCTGAAGTAAAGGTTTAATTTTCATTAATTAAGAGCTTATTAGAAGCATATATGTCATTAATAAAGACTTTTGCAGCCCCTATTCTGAAATAAAGGTTTTTTTAACATTACTTAAGAACTTATTAGCAGCATATCAGTCATCAGTACAGTTTTGATCTAACAAATAATGCACAAGGAAGCAATTATCAACAGGGCACCTTTTATCAGTTGTACAACCTGTATACTGAAGTGAAGACTCCAGGCACCCCATCAAGCTCTTACTCACATTAATGAACCTAAATAAGTTGAAGTAAAAAAAGAAACAGACAAAATCCTTTTAATTAGGATTTTATTTGGGTTTTTTGAAAGAACTGTTAAACCTTGTAAGAAATTGCTATATAATTATTTTCCCAGTGAAACATACAATCTTAAATTGGAAATATTCTTTTCCAAAAAAAGTCAGATACATTCTGTATTCCTAAACAGATAAAGCACCAACTGGTGCAATGTATAATGTATCATTTTTTTTCCTAAGGCCATCAGCAATCTCTTGAAAAGGGATAACACATGCAATAACTTTGGAAATTTAAACAAAGTACTACTTATTTTTTCCGTATTCTGTATTACTTGCATTACAGAAATGGGGATCTTTAACATGATTTCTAACAGGATTTTCAGCTTTAACATTGCAAATTAACACTAACGGTCAGGGCCCTATGAAATTAGTTTTATTATTTTCTGATTAGAGTTTTTACCATTTAAAAAAAATGTAATTACATTGATTTAATTGAATTTATATACACAGCAGGCGCAGCGAACAACACAAAACCATAAAGCTACAGGCTTATATTTTTTTCAATGCGGTGTGTGCATTGGAGTAAGAGTCGTGTTTTATTTAATTGTATTGAAAAATAGTATTGCTAACTTTAAAAATTGGTTGTTTAAGTAAAAAACGTTTTTGTTTTTTTTTCTAATTACTGCGTCCCTTGGTTCTGGTTTCTGTGCTGTGCTTAAAGTATTGGTAAGGGTTGACTTTTGTTAGCTCCATTTAAAGAGCCAGTATCACATCCACATAAGTTATTACAATACCTGTAAGATGGATTGGTCCTTGCTGTAATTCCTGGATCGCTTGAAATAACTTTCTGTACTTTTTCAGCATTAATGAACTACTTCAGGCAACTCTGATCAACCCCAAAGCTTAATTTGTATTTATTTGTATTCCTAATAAATAAGTTGTAAATGTTTATAACAAAACAACTTAACTTAAATGCCCTGTCCCGTGGTGACCAGAACTGAACACAGTTTTCAAAGTGTGGTCTCACCAGTGCATTGTAAATTCTGTTTACAGTATTACTCATTCAAGTTCTGTACTACCCATTTGATATTTGGATCCTACATTTGTTTCCTTTGCCACTTTTCTGCCCAGTTCTGTATACAGTCAAAATCATTTTGGATGTTCTTGACAGTTGGCCACACCCCCAAGCTTCCTAATTATCCCTCGATCTAAATCATTGCTGTAGATAATACAAAACAGGGATCCATTCCCAGATCCCTGTGGTACCCTACTGAGTACATGGCCCCAGCTAGAGGTGTATCCTCTTAAGTACTATCTGTGTCCTATGTTTTGTCACCAGTTTATGTATCCACTGGAATGTATTTCCTTGTATTCCATCATATTTCTGAATTCAAAAGCTTATAACCTCCCAAGATGCATTTGCTGTGAATTCAATTTATTTCAGGTAAACGGGGATCTTGGGCTGCTCATTTCCAATGGTTTTGATTTGTTTCCAGCTCTGTCACTTAGCAAAGCAGATCAGCTTTTAATGGTGTGTCCTCTTGTCAGCATTTTACATGACATGTAGACCATAACTAAACACAAACCAAATCATCAACAGTATCAAGAAGAGGTTGAGATCACTTTTTACAATTATATTTTAAACATATCAATCTTCAGTTATTGAAAAAAAATTAAAACAAGGTTACATGTTTTAATGATAAAATGGAATAAAAAAGGTTAACAAGCTACCCCCTTAGCTGTCATCACCTGTGATCAGCGACAGCTTTTAGGCCTGTAGCAGCTGCAACCTGTCATTAAAACAGAGCTGCTTGATATTTCAGCACATAGCTACCCTCTTGACTGTTATGAAACATTTGCTTTTCTTCATTATATTTCTCCATCTCTCTCTGCCAACAGTTGAACCTTTAGACTCATTTTCTTAAAAATCATTCACTCATGAAGACAAGACTTGTTGTGGGTTCTGAGTATTTTGTCTCAAAAGTCCACTAATGCCATATTTAAGTGAACTGAAAGAACTTGCAATTGCTAGAAAGAATGATGACCTGGTTCCTTGAAACAGATTCCAGTTTGGCTGTATCCTAATCTATTGTATCTTTTGTATGCTCCTGTCTTGTATTATAAATAAGTAGAACACAAAGTACTGCACTGTGGGTGCAACTGGAGGCATCGTGTTTAACATACTGCACTTATATGGGATTCACCTTTCCTGTCTCTCCTTAATCAGCATGTGATCAGCTCCTTCACCCCTTTACTAACGTTGCCCAGTGCGCAAACACACATTGCTAGTGTATTGCTATGCAGGAAAACAATACTCAGCATGGGAGTATACAGTGCATCCATGAAATGCAATTCCAGCTGATGGTCAACCATGGTTGGGGTCTGAATCCACCGAGTGCCAATGTCAGGAACTGCTGGAAGGGTACGTCAGCACCCTTACCACAGTACAAGGATAGTGACTGAGTATCAAGCCCCGGTCTCCAGGTGCAGAGAACAAAAGGGTATGTCAGCACCCTTACCACAGTACAAGGATAGTGACTGAGTACCAAGCCCTGGTCTCCAGGTGCAGAGAACAAAAGGGTACGTCAGCACCCTTACCGCAATACAAGGATAGTGACTGAGTATCAAGCCCCGGTCTCCAGGTGCAGAGACCCTCACCGCAGTACAAGGATAGTGACTGAGTACCAAACCCCGGTCTCCAGGTGCAGAGACCCTTACCACAGTACAAGGATAGTGACTGAGTATCAAGCCCCAGTCTCCAGGTGCAGAGACCCTCACCGCAGTACAAGGATAGTGACTGAGTACCAAACCCCGGTCTCCAGGTGCAGAGACCCTTACCACAGTACAAGGATAGTGACTGAGTATCAAGCCCCAGTCTCCAGGTGCAGAGACCCTCACCGCAGTACAAGGATAGTGACTGAGTACCAAACCCCGGTCTCCAGGTGCAGAGACCCTTACCACAGTACAAGGATAGTGACTGAGTATCAAGCCCCGGTCTCCAGGTGCAGAGACCCTTACCACAGTACAAGGATAGTGACTGAATATCAAGCCCCGGTCTCCAGGTGCAGAGACCCTTACCACAGTACAAGGATAGTGACTGAGTATCAAGCCCCGGTCTCCAGGTGCAGAGACCTTTACCACAGTACAAGGATAGTGACTGAATATCAAGCCCCGGTCTCCAGGTGCAGAGACCCTTACCACAGTACAAGGATAGTGACTGAGTATCAAGCCCCTGTCTCCAGGTGCAGAGACCCTTACCACAGTACAAGGATAGTGACTGAGTATCAAGCCCCGGTCTCCAGGTGCAGAAACCCTCACCACAGTACAAGGATAGTGACTGAGTATCAAGCCCCTGTCTCCAGGTGCAGAGATCCTTACCACAGTACAAGGATAGTGACTGAGTATCAAGCCCCTGTCTCCAGGTGCAGAAACCCTCACCACAGTACAAGGATAGTGACTGAGTATCAGGCAATATTTTTTTGGGGTGGCCAGACACAGCTTTATATTAACTAGCAGAGAGATTGAGCTCATTATATGCCATATATTCATATATTGTACACACCTGAACTGTTATACCATATATTAAATATATATGGTTAATATATGTTATTGAACACACATATTATAGCATCATCGTAAAGAATTTCCATTTCGGATATACATGTCTAATGTACAACTTTTAGACCAAATCTACTACACAGAATCTGCTGAGTCAAGACTAATAGGCTTAAGCTTACATGTTGGCAGCAATGCAATAATGTTGTGTAAATAAGTTATCAGAACACAATGCTCAGCCTATAACATTGCACCATTTGTCAGGCTACTAATGCCTAGTATGTCTGCATATGTTGTTTTGAAAGTGAGGTGAAAGCACTAATATGATTGGCAGTAGTGAATGCAATTATGATTGGCTACATGTATCAAGTTGTCTGATTGGCTCAATGGACCTTTGGAATTCAATATACTATACAGTATGGGGGTAGAAGTTTATGATTTGCCAACACTCGTGAACATTTAAGCAGCAATAATTGAACCCAGGCTTTCAACCAAAGTCCGGTCCATTTGGGGTCATAGAGGGGCTTGGTTGTTACATTATTTCTGCATTCTGTCAATTATTTTTTATGGAAAAAAAAAAAAAAAATTAGAAAGATTTGCTGAGATGATCTGAAGGAAAAATATGAAATTTGATGTGGGTGAACAGCTTTTCAATATTTTTGGTTTGTGAATTTGTGAGGCGATGGGTGCCTAAGGTTTAATTGATTACTGCCATTAATTTCAAATGTGTTGTGCTCAGTGGCTCTGCATATTCCTTTTTGAATGTGTGCTTTTCTCATTAGTGGCCAGCAGGGTTTCTTTCTGTACAGATGATCCTGCGTCTCCAGTCCTGAGTAGCTCTGGTTTGTGAGACAGACGTCGTCATTCTTGGATGAACCATAGATTGGCTGCTAATGAATATCCTCATGTGGTGTAACTTTATCAGGATGCCCAGAAAAATAAAATGGTATTATTATATTACAGTATGTTGTAATGTCTTATGTTTGTTTGTTTTTTTGCAGTAGTTGTAATGGGATCATAAATACATCTTGCTACAGGAACAGTACAACACCACATGAGATTTGTCAAAATCTAGTCATCAGACCAGCTTCTTATAATGTAACATGTAATGTATAGGAAGAAAGTATAATGAAAGCAAAGCAAACATGAATCATTTATATGCGACAACCTTGTATGGGCAGTCAAATATAAACTTTACAATTGTGCATTATTCTTTGCTTATTTCTTCTACTTCTCCTGTCCCTAACATTCCTGGTGCATCCCTTGACCAAATGCACACCCCTTGCATAAAAAGTAACAATATATTTTTGAGAATGAAAAGTACATTTTATACTTAGTGTAATTTGAACCACATTTTTTAAAATACTAATAGTCTTGCAGGCTTTTAAACAAACTTAACTTTCTCACCATTTGCTAAATATCAAGTTACAATATTACATTTATATTGATAGAATCTTAAAGAACATTTTCAGAGACTAGAATAAAAGTATGGTAGTCTTTTCAATTAGTTTAGGTTATGCATATGCAGTTCCTATATAGTTGCAGCAATTGATGTTCCTGTGGGGAAATGATCATAACAGTACAGTAGCTGGAACAATCCACTGTTGTCAGATGGTAGCTGGAACAATCCACTGTTGTCAGATGGTTTCACTCTTTGGAAGTGATTTCAACAATAGTCAATATAATGCATGTTACATACTACTAGTTCTCTTTGGCATAGAAATATATGGCTTACAAAAATACAATATAATTTGTCTGGAAATCTCCATCCTATATTATTTCCATGCAATAAAGAAAAAAACAAACAATCTGCCTGCAGTTAGGCTGCTGGTATGCTGGTACGGCAAGAGAAGGTAAAACGAAAAGCATTCTACTTATTTGATATGTAAAAACATGATGTATACCAGGGCTATCCAACAGCTTGATCTTTACCCATATACTCACTGAGCTCCACAATATGTTTCTTCTGACTGAGAAGTGAAGTGGCTGGTAATGGGTTTGATTGTAATAGATCTCCTCCTAGACATGTACTTACCTCAGGACTACAGAGCTGGCTCATTAGTTGAATGGTAAGATGTTCCTCTTTGTACCCTTGCCTCTCCATACAATTCAATGAGCTGAGATGTCAAACCAAACCTTTTCTTTATTTAATCTTTGTTTTATGAATGTTCATCTTAGTATGAACTAACTTTACTGTATTTTGTACATCCATGCACTATCCAAAGATCAACCGATTTAAAAGAACACTATATTTAGAATCGTTATGATACTGCATAGAATTAACACACGTATAAAGACACACAATTACCAAGGTCTCATGGTATACCACTTTTAGAATAATTTCAATGATTAATTAGTACCAAAAATATACATTAAACAACCCATCCTGCACCCAAACAGGGTTCAAAAAGTAATTCCTTTAAAAATGTAATAACAGTCATCTCAGCAGGTTAAACCTCCATTTCCTGACTTTGTACTAAAACAGTTCTGCAGATGTTCAGTTACTGCTATACTGTTTCAAAGATGTCAAACTTCATCCAGTACAGGACAGTTCGATTTGATCAGATTGCTTTTAAAAAGTGCTTCATGGGTTAGCACTGTGGAGGCACAGCCCACGCAGCTTGAAGGAACTGTCAGGCAGGAGAGTGTGTAAGGATCGATGAACAAGTTTTACAGTCTGGCATAACTGATCAGCTGGAGGTTTCACATTGTGAAAGAGGGAGTGCATGACCTTGTCTGGGTGTTTATCCACAGAGAGATCATATACCTGTACATTACGGACCAAAATATCTTTGAGACGTTCAGACCAGACTGAGGTAATAAAACTTTCATTAGTGACTCTTCAGTTGTACAGGCATGCAGGTGCTTATTTATATACTGTCATGTGTGCTGTGCAAGAACTAAAATGGATGTTCCGCACATTCTACCCTTCAGGTCTAAGTAGGATCTTAGACATAACAATTAATCTGTGTAAATGATGTAGTTCTTCTTTAGTTCTATAATAAATTAATAGCTGTTGAAAAGTATTTAAAATAATGACATTGCTCAAGATAGTATTGTTTATATCAGATTCATTATACCTAGAATTTACCGCACAGGAGCAAGGACTGCGTGGGAGGAAGAACCTCGGGAATTGAAATAGGAGAGAAGTGCTTTGTGACTTAGAAAAGAGAACAGGGTTTCCCCATGGCTCGCAGAGAGCCGCCCTCACGGAGGTGAGACCAAACCAATCGGCCTCCAAGGCTTGGAAGCAAGTGTTACTTCCCCCAAGTTGAACCTAGAATAGGCAGAGAATGTGAAAACGAAAGAGTCAGGATAGATTTGGTCAGGGGTCACCTCTTGCTCGCGCAGAACCTACCTGGCAGAAGATGAGGCCAGCCTGGCTGGGAAGTGAGCTTTACTTGCCCACAAAAAGAGAACCCCCGGCTCCCCGCAACTGTGCCACCAATGCAAAGAAAAGAAATAGAGGTTACTGTATATAGATAGATAGATAGATAGATAGATAGATAGATAGATAGATAGATAGATAGACATATATAGTGAGGAAACCTCTGGTGGTTCCAGCAGAGAAATGGCCCCAGCTCCTGGCATGCTAGCAATACTCTGCTGGGCAAAAGAGATATCATGGACAGAGGAACGGGGCAGCAGTGTGGAGTAGTGGTTAGGGCTCTGGATTCTTGACCAGAGGGTCGTGGGTTCAATCCCCGGTGGGGACACTGCTGCTGTACTCTTAAGCAAGGTACTTTACCTAGATTGCTTCAGTAAAAACCCAACTGTATAAATGGGTCATTGTATGTAAAAATAATGTGATATCTTGTAACAATTTTAAGTCGCCCTGGATAAGGGTGTCAGCTAATAAATAAATAATAATAATAATAATAATAATAACTAACACTACACTCCATTGCAGTGGAAGACCTGTTGGCTTTGACTTTGACAGCTGAGGTTGCTGCGCCGCCACCAAAGAGAAAGTAAAGTGTGGCAGGTGATAATCTTAGATTTAAATGATTGAGTCGGAGTCTGCAGAGCTGCGTAGCAATACGGCAACAAAAATAGGGAGATTGACAGCTATTTTGGCAGGACAGAATGGGGGAGGAGCCCTAGCTCTTGCCCCCTGGACCACACTCAAGATTACTACAATATCATTGTTTTTTCTACAGTATAACAATGCAATAGAATTAATATCCAAAGAACTGATGAAAGTACTGTTCATGAGAAGCAAATGTCTTGAGTATTTATACAGAATAATCATCAGCTAATATTTAATATTACTTGAGCAGCGCATATTTTTAATAAGCAATTTTTGAAAAAAACAATATATATTTTTTGACAGTGGTGTTTTGGCAATTAAAGTTCAATCAAAATATTGAACGCTGTTTGTTTTCTATATGAAAATATAATCTGCTCTTAGAGTTGAATCAGTGTCTTGTGGCATTGATTAGCAGCTGTGTTTCTGTTGAGGAAATAATTACCTTTATCTTCTTTTTAGTGATTTTTTTCCACTGCAATTATCTAGTTTTATTATGAGATGTGGTTGGTGCTTTTGGATCAATAGAACCATGAAAAGCTGGAAAACCACATAAAACTTTTATGTTATTAATATCAAGGGGGTTAGAAATGAGAGAATTACTAAAAATAGCATGAGTCGGGGGGGGGGGGGGGGGTTGAAGTATATATATATATTATTATTATGAGATCTATACTGTACACTATGGAATTTCTCTTTTAAGGGAAGAATAGTGTTTCTGTTTAAAATACATTGCCTGCTGTATGATGTATGAGTCCAACAATGCAGAACCTTCTAATGCTCCTTTGTGACATTCAGCTACTGACCTGTTTTTCTTAAATAAGATTCACTCTGGTTTAGCTTGAGTCTTTTTACAGCATAACTGGACACATATTTTCCATTAAGAACTGTCAGCAGTGGATGAGTAAAAGTCTGCCTGGGCCACATCCAATG